>NC_068926.1:71453939-71756969 GCF_023091745.1 Budorcas taxicolor
GGCTGCGGGGCCACTGCTGAAGGCCCTAGCCTGGGCCTCCACCACGTCACTTCAGTGTGCCGTCAACTTGGCCCCGGAGGAGGGCAGGCCGGCCGTCCTGCAGGTTTGCCAAGGAGGAAACCTGTGGTGCCAAGGTGGCCTGGGGACAAAGCCGGCTACAGAGCTGTGGGGGGAGGGCGTCTGGGTACAGCCGTCCGACAGCAGGAAAGAAGGGGCCAGGAGAGGCACGAGCCCAGCGCAGGTGGCGGAACGGCGGCTGGGGGGCCGGCCCCGGGACCGTCCTCTCAGACCTACTCCTGCGGCGGGGGTGGGGGGGGGCATGGCGGGGGGGCATGGGGGAGTGGTGCTTAACCCTGCAGAAGGGGCCGAAGTCTGCCTTCCCTCACCGTGGGCCCTTCCTCCCCCATCACTGTCCCTGGGCACCCCTCCCAGGCTGGACACACACCCTCCCTGCTGTGGGACTCTGGGCTCTGGAGCCAAATTCCCCTGCGCTGGGATCTGAAGGAGCTGGGGGGGGAGCTACAAGGGGGAGCGGCCCCCAAGGAAGACCCCTCCAGCGAGCCCCCCCTGGAGTAGCAAGGCACCAACCCCCCCCCCCCCCCACCCTGCACACAGACTTCCCCCACTTCTGCCTGGGAGGAAGGCTGAAGGCAGGCAGGTGCTGCCAGCTTGCTGCCAGCCTGCCCAAAGCTGGGGTGAGATGGTTAACCAGCACCCCCAAGGCCCCTGGCTCGCCCAGCTCTGCTGCCAGCCAAGGAGGGAGGGAGGGAGGGAGGGTAAATATTTGTCAAGGCAAGGAGAGTCCGCAAAGGGTGAAAAAGTCGGGTACTACAACTGCGCTGCGGCGGAGGGCTGGGGGGAGGTTCTGAGAACCGGTACCGGCACCGCCTGAAGCCGCCCCCCAACCCCGCCCTGACCCCCCAGTCCAGTCTCCACCCTTTCGTCGCCAAAACGACCGATCCCCGGTCAGCCCGGGGTGCCCGAGGCTTTGGAGGCGCCCAGCGCCACCTCCCCTCCGGTGACTCCAGTCCCTGGCGACACAGCTCGAGCCAAGACGAGCGCGGGCCGACGGCCTCCTCCAGCGACACCCCCAAGCCGAGCGTGGGGTCTCCGGGAACCCCGCAGGGGCCCCCCTCTTTCCGCGCCCCGCTCCAGCCGGGCCAGGGCGCGCAGCCTCGGATCGCGCGCCCCGCACGCGGCGCATCCCCGGGCAGGAGCGGGGCCGGGGCGGAGCCGGGGCGGGGCGCCGGGCCGGAGGCCTTCCGACTGCTCTGCCCCCGCCGCGCGGCGGCCATGGGGGCGCGGCTAGGCCGGCGGGCCGGGCCCGACGCGCGCTCGGAGGCCGGGGCGGCGGCGGGGTGCGGGCCCGCGCCTTAGGAGCGCCCGGTGCGCGGGCCCCGCGAGATCCAGTCCACGATCCGCGAGTGGCGGCCCGAGCGCGCCCGTCAGCTGCGGCGCCTCCTGCGCCAGGCGAGAGAAGGAGCGGGCCGGCGGGCGCTGGAGGCCGGGGAGGGGCCGGGAGGCAGTGCGGAGCGGGGGCGCGCGCGCCGGGCGGTTCCCAGGGGAGGGGACGATGGGGGTCTCGTCTGGGCCGCAGGGCGAGGCGGGGACGGAGGGCAGTGGGCTACAGCTGCGCAGGGGCTCCCTGGACAGTCCGCGCGTTTCAGGGGTTTGAGGTCGGCTGTGGCTCGTAGCCTGGAGCTAGGCGCCTGCCTTCAGACCCTGCCAAGGAGGCCGGCTGGGGGGGCCAGTGGTCTTGTCCCTAGGGGCAATGGGGAGACGGGAGGCCCGGCCCTGGATCCTGCAGCCAGGACCTGGGGGGGCCAAGCTGCCGCCCGGCTGGTCAGCAGGTGCAGCAGCCTCACCCTAGCAGCCCAGACAAGGCCCAGCCTCCTCGCGGGCAGCGCCCCTGGCCACTAAGGACACACGGCTGGCACCCGCTGTGCCTCATAGCATTGGGTCAGGGTGGGCGGGGCCCTGGTTCCACAGACGCCAGCCCCCAGCCCCGGGCCCCCAGCAGTCACCACCAAGCAAGCCGCTGCCCTCTCTGCCGAGTCCCGGTGCCCCGCCGCAGCCCACCGCCCCGTGTGCTGAGATCGGCCTGGTCTGCAGGTAGACATGCTCGGGAAGACGGAGGCTTGGAGAAGAGCTGCAAGCCTAGGGCCGCAGAGCAAATCGGGGGCCAGCCAAGGCTGCACCCTGCCCCTCTGGGCTCCGCAGGCTGGGGGCTGGGGCTGGCCCTTTCAGGGGAGCTGTCCGCATCTGCAGAAAGCAGGCTGGGGTCCCTGGGACCCTGTCTGGGCCAGCCCCGGCTTCTCCTGAACCCTCCCTAGCTGGCATCTCCCACTTGAACCATGTGTGAAGTGCAAATAGGCCAGCATGAATCAGCCAGGGCCCCAGATCTCCGTCTGGCAAGGAGCTCAAGACACACTGGCTGGGCATTTCAGCTAGGTGTCTGGGGGTCCGCCCTGTCCCACAGCCAACAGGGTCTCTGCAGTTACGGCCCTCGGGCGCTGGGGCCTGGCTTCCCGTGCCCTCCTGGGCTTTACGCAGAGAGCACATTACTCTCTGGCTTGTGGTGGGCAGAGGCGCCTGAGGTCTGGAGGCCCATCCTGGTTGTGCCTGTCGCGTCCTGTAAACGGGCCCCCTAAAAGACAGCACGCCAGGCGCAAGGGGAGAAGAGGAGGAGGAGGGCAGGGGGTGGAGGGCGGGAAGGACAGGGCAGGCCGGGGACCTGATGGGGGATGTGCGTGAGGCTGGACAGGGGGGCTGGTGGGCAGGGGAGGCCGTGGAGGCCAGAGTCTGAGGCTTGCAGGCTGTCTCTGCCACCCCACAGCCAGCCGTGAGCACGTTTGATCTCCACCGAGGGGGTCAAGCCCAGGGGTGCCGTGGAGCAGGCTCTGGCTGGGAGGGACGGGAGGCCAGGGTCCCCCGGAGGAGGCTGTTGGGGCCGAGGCCTGGGGCTGCTCGAGCAGTGGGCGGGCTGGGCAAGGGGCTGAGGGCGCAGGTGGGGTGGTCCCTGCGCTCTGCAGCGGGCCTGGGAAGACGGGGCTGGCGGCATTCTCTCGAGTGGGAGAGCAGGAGTGGGGACCACCCGGTCTGAGCGGAGTGCACCCCAACAGGAAGGGTCTGGACTGCAGCCACAGCGCAGAACTGCGGCCTAGGTGGGTAGAGGTGGGGGGGCCCGAAGGGAATGCTGGAGGGCACGGGCACTGGGGGGTCATCAGAGGAGCCCCCCAAAGACAAGCCCAATCTCAGAAGAACCGTGGGGGTCTCAGGACATTTTCACCTCCAGGGAACCAGTCTAAGGGTTTCCAGACCCACAAATCACCTCCCTGAGGCCCCCGACGCACTGACTCTTTGTTCACGTAGACTCCACCTGTCCTGCACAGCTGCCCATCGCTGCTGGGTGTCGGGGGAGGGGGGAAGGGGCTCTGCAGGAACGCCACCTTCCTCAGCCTGCCCACGGCCTGCTTGGGCCCCAGGCCCGGGACCTGCAGTGCCCCAAGACGGTGAGGCCCGCGCCCCGGGCCGGGCAGCGTGGTGGATGGGGTCCCCCGGCCTGCTGCACGCCTGGCCTCAGGAGGGTCAGCGTCCCTCTCTGGGACCCTGTGCCAGCGTCGTGTGCAAGGCTGGCCTGCAGCTGCAGCCCAAGGGAACCCTGCTGACCCAGCCCCGGGGTGTCGCCTGTCGTCTGGACCCGTTTCCTGAGCCGTGGGCCCGGCCCTGGGACTCAGGCAGGGGGTCGCGTGGGGAGCCTTCAGGATCCAGAACACTCTAACAGATCCACTGAGTCCCAGGGCTGGGAGAGAGCCGGTCCACACGTTCCCCCTGGGGACAGAAGCCCACCGCCTCCCCGAGCAGTGCACAACGGGAGATCCCTCCTCCTGCTGGGCTGGCCCCTGCCACCTGCAGCCCACCCCTTGGGCCCACTGGATGTCCCGCCGTGAGGCTGGAAGGGGCCTTGCTCCCGACACAGCCTGCGGCCCCCTGTCACAGTGAGCCCTGGCCTGAGACAGGGGCGCCCTCCCCCGGGCCCAGCCGGCTCTGAGCCGCCACGTCCAGGTGCAGCGGTCGCCACAGGCACCCCGAGACTGGCCTGGAGCCGTTGCGGGGACCCTGGGCTTGCTGCCACTGTGCACGCACGCTGCTCACAGAGCCTGGATGAAAGAATGTGCTGGGTGGCGGAGTGGGCTCGGTGCCGGCTCTGCGGAAAGCAGGCCGCCCCACATCCTGCCCAGCTGGGCCTCTGCGAGGGCCCGCTTAGGAGCGAGAGAGAGAGGGGGCCAGGATGGGGGCGGGGGGCGCCGTCAAACAGCCACCCTCCCCCGGCGGCCCAGACCCAGTCCACGGGCGCCGGCCCACTGGACGGGGAGAGGGGGGAGGGCGTGCTGACCTGGCTGGCTCCTGTTTCCCGGGGCGGCGTGGGGGCAGCGGGGCTCCCTGGAGGGGCCTGGTCCCAGGGGGCGCCGAGGGTGCGCGGGGAGCCGGCGGGTCGCCTGAGGCTCTGGCCCGGGGCCTGAGGATCGGGAACAAGGGCCCATTGTCTGGGCCTCCTCCCGCCGGGCCCCGCGGGCCTCGGACCAGCCTGTCCAGCTCCCAGCGGGCAGCCTCTCCTGGCTGTGAGCCAGGCTGCGGCGGGGAGCGGGGGAGTCAGCCAGTGGGCGGCCCGCGGTCGGACGGCCGGCTGTGCGCATGCCCGACTCGGGCCCCCGAGGCCAGCCTCCCTGACCGCGCTGCCCCCCGCAGCACCTGGAGCTCGGAGTCCTCGGGCAAGACCTGCCAGCAGCTTATCTACAGCCTAGCCCCTCAGCCAGGCGGTTGCAGGGGGCCCACCCGCCTTGGAGGGAGGCTCAGGGCTGGAGAGGGGGCAGGCGTGCAGCCCCCAGCCCAAGGTGCCCCCTTGCTGCAGGCACCCCCCTGGCCCGGCTCCTCTCCGTGGGAGCTGCCGTCCACCCTGCCCTCTGCATCCCGCCTGGCCCAGGGCCCGGCCCCCCGGACCAACATGACCTCAGCGGCAGTCAGCTGAGTCCCTGAGGCAACCTGGGAGGCAGGTGGTGCCCGGGTCTTGTCACCTGGGGGGAAACTGAGGCTGGGGCAGGCGTGGCGTGCCTAGGGCCACACCGCCCTCTGGGAACCCCTGGCCTGAGCGGGGGCTCCACGGCCAGCCCAGCAGCCCACGTTGCCACGGGGTCCCCCTCAGTCGGGCCACATGGCCTGGTGCGCACAGGCTTGTTCTGGCAACAGGCCACTGGCACCCGGGCCCTGGAGCGCCTCCTTGCCCCCCCAGTCTGCTGCTCTTGGCCTCGGGCCTGTGGGGGCTGTTCCTTGTCTTGGCGGGCAGGGGCTCTGGAGGTGCCCCCACCACTCTTGGCCCCCAGGCAGCCAGCCCCAGGCTCAAGTGAGAGGACAGAACCACAGGGGTTCTGCGGGGGATGTTCGAGCTTACGACGCAGGGAGCGTCCCCCAGCACGGCCCTCTTTTAGCCTGCGTCTGTTCCCTCCCTGGCCCCCAAGCCTCGGGGTGGGGGACACCGGGCACCCTCAGGAGCATCCATCCTTCCAAAACGGTCAGTGACCTTCGAGGAGGCACGTGGAAACACTGACCGGGTGGGCTTGGGGTCCAGCACCCCGATTTGGAGACCTGGCTGCGCCTTAGTGGCATGTGGCCGTGGAGGAGTCAGGTCACCCCCTCCGCCAGCACCACGGGATAAGCAATGCCACCCCGTTGGGTTGGCGTAAAAATCAGACAACCATTATGAGAGGCGTGGCGAGGCTGCCAACAGTGGGTGTTTAGAACAGCCTTGATAAACGCAGGTGCGTCGAATCCTCACAGCCAGGCCGCCTCTTAACCAAGGGGACTGAGGCTCAGAGCTCTTGGCAGCATTGCCTGTGGCCACTCGCCCAGGAAGTGGCGGTGTGCAGGGGCCTGGGCCGCCCTGACCAGGGGCCGCCGCCTGAGGCCAGGGTGGTGGCGGCGGGGCCCTTGCTGAGTCCCTCCCCGACGGTGACTCTCCCGCAGCTCTGGAAGACCCTGCCAGCGGGCGAGGCCGTGGACCTGTCGGGAAGCCCCGTTGGCCCGGGACCCGCGGCCCGTCACGCGCTATTTGGGCTGGCAGGGCTGGCCCTGAGCTTCACGGGGCTCAGCAACAGGCTGCCGTGCCCGCTGCTGCCCAGCCTCTGAGCCAGCACCCCTCGCCGCCCACCATACACGAGGGCCCGGACCCGGGGCCCCGGCCCTGGCGTCCCGCTGGGGCTCTGTGGCTGCACGGCCCACGCCCCAGGCCTGCTGCACCGGGTGACCCACCAGCCGCCCTGGCTCCTGGCTCCCGAGCCCATGGGCGGACGGGGTGATGGGGGCGGAGGTCCCCCCGGAGCCAGTGTGCGGAGTAGGGGGGGCCAGCACGTATAAAGGGCCACGCCCTCTCCACCTCAGCCTTTCTGCACCGTGGGCCTTGGGGGCCACTGGGCACCAGCCCGGCCCCTGGGGTGAGAAGGGGGGCCTGCAAAAGGGAGGGACCGGACTCAGCCTGACCTCCCCTGGGTGCTCCCTGGACAGCGTTCCCTGGGAGGCCGAAGCGGGAGGTCTGTCTATGGGTGGGGACTTGGAGACCTCCGGGGCCCGGCCGGTCCAGGCAGGGCCTGGGCACCTGGAGGACGGGACCCAGAGCGGGGCAGAGCTCCTGCCTGAGCCCAGGCTGCTTAGCACCCCCCTCAAGCGGGATTCCCTGGGCCGGGCACACAACTGTGCCGACGGGGCGAGGCCCACCTCCCGTGGGGCAAACAGCGCTGCCTCCAGCTCCGGTGCCACCCTCCAGGCCTCCTGTGCTTGGTGAGTGGGCGGCTCCTCGGGGCAGGGGAGCAGAGACAGCAGTCGGAGACAAAGAGCTCTGTGCCCCCTGCAGGCGCTGGGCCACTGAGTCCTCCCCCGTGGGGAAACCCAGGGTGCACGCGGGGGTGAGGGGCGGGCACAGCTGGCAGCAGGAGGCCCGGGCGGGGAGCAGGACCCACGGGCGGGCTGCAGACCAGGCGCCTTGCTGCCCACCCAGGCCTGCGTTGGGGGCTGGAGCTCAGCGCCACTGGGAGCTGGGCAGGGACGCCAAGCTAGTGGAGTGGTGTCACCGTGCCCGGCCCAGGGCGCCCCTGCAGGCCAGCGCCAGGGGCAGCGGGGTCTCCCGCCTCGCCGAGCACCCCACTGGATCCTCCCCAGAGCTCCAGCCCTTGGTGGACTGCAAGCCGGCACCGTGACACACGTCTGTAGGCGGCTGGATGCCCAGAAGCGTCTTGGGCCAGAAGGGCGGCGTCAGGCCCGGGAGGGCAGGAGGCGGTGAGGTCAGGCCCCTGCCTCCCTGTGCCCAGGGGAGCCCTACCCAGAGGGACCGGAAGGCACGAGCTCTGCTCCCCTCTGTGCAGCTCTCTGCTCTCCACCGTGGGGTCCTGGCCCCTCCCCAGCCTCCTTTAACGACATGGACCTGCCCAGTGACCCCCACTCTGGGACAGAGGGCTCGGGTCCCCGGGGGCTGGGAGGATGAGCAAGCTGGCCCCGGGCCGGGCGAGCTGCTGAGCCACGTCCTGAGACTCCAGGCTGTGAGTCTGCGGCCTCCCCCTGCCCCTCCTCCCTGCCCACCCCAGGCCTGCGTCTGCCACAGACCTGGGGCCTGACGACCACGACCGCGTGGAGGGAATCTCACCAGACACTGCGAGGACCGTGGCCGGCGTTGCTGGCCTAGCTGTTTGGACGCAGGTCAATCTCCCCGTCTCTCAGATGGACGCCCTTCGGTGCCCCTGGCCAGGCCGGGGTGTGAAGCGGCTCTGAGCCAGTCTGCCCTGTTCCCATGCAGGTGTCCAGAGTCCCTTTGAGGGGCCCTTGCAAACCCCAGAGAGGCTTCCTCTGCGGGCAGGGACACCGAAGAAGGCACTGCGGGCGGAGGAGGCACCAGGTGGGCCCGGCTGGGGCCGGTCTGCTCCTAGGCCCAGTCTTGGAGGCAGACAAACATGGCTTGGTCCCGCCCGTCACCCGTGGACGGTGTGGTCCTCTCAGGGCCCGGCCCCTCATCTTGGGAACGAGGCTCACCAAGCCTCCCCTTATCCCGCTGGCACGAGGCTGACAAGGCTTGGAAAGGGCCTGCCGCGCAGGGGGCTCCGGGCAGACGCTCTGCAGTGTCAGCGGGGCCTCCCCCCAGGGCTCTCTGGGTGGGAATGGCAAGAGCCCAGGCCTCGGGACGAGGCGGGGCTGGAGCCATCTATTTAGGAGCGCTCTGCAGGCTTGCCGGGGCCAAGCACTGTTCCGAGGGCTTTATACCACTTCAATTCTCTCTGCATCTGCAGGACGTGAGCGAACCGAGTCAGCGAGAGGTCGAGAGACCTGTCTGAGGTCAAAGGGCCAGGCACGGGGGGGAGCCAGGAGGTGAGCCAGGTGGCTGGCTTCAGTCTGGGGTGCTGCCTGTCTCCCAGCCATCGGGGGCCGAGGAGTCACCCAAATCCCCGCCAGGGGCGGCCCAGCAAGCCAGAGGCCATTCGGCCATCATAAGGGCCCTGCTGCAACAAGGCCAGCTGGGATCTCCCTGGGCCTCTGTCTCCTCGCGGGCAAGACAGGGCGGGGGCGGCGGCGGGGGAGCAGAGAGGAGCCAGGCTCTTCCTCTTCTGGGATGGAAAGGGACTGGTGAGGAGTAGGCTGGAAGCACTGATGGTACAGCCCCGCTCAGGCGTGTGGGGTCCGTGCCCGCTTCTGGCAAGCTGACAGACGGCTGCAGAAGCCTTGTCTCTCCGGCCTCCGCTTCTCGGGTCACGCCGGCATGTTGAGAGCATCAAGAAAGACGAAGAAAACACGCCTGTCCTCTGCAGGACCGTGGTGACCAACGCTCGGGAGCTTCTGTCCTGGAAGGGAGGACGTGTGAGCCCAGATAGAAGGCTTTGATTAAAAACGCTTCCTCCTTGGAAGAAAAGCTGCAACAAACCTAGGCAGCGTATTTAAAAAGCAGAGACGTCACTTTGCTGACAAAGGTCTATAGAATCAAAGTTAGGGTTTTCCCAGTGGTTATGTACAGATGTGAGAGCTGGACTGTAGAGCAGGCTGAGCGCCGAAGAATTGATGCTTTTGAACTGTGGTGTTGGAGAAGACTCTTTGAGAGTCCTTGGACAGCAAGGAGATCCAACCAGTCCATTCTAAAGGAAATCAACCCTGAATATTCATTGGAAGGACAGATGTTGAAGCTGAAACTCCAATACTTTGGCCACCTGATGCGAAGAGCCAGCTCACTGGAAAAGACCCTGAAGCTGGGAAAGCTGAGTGCGGGGCCAGTCTGTGTGGAATTGATATCACGCTTGTGCGTGCTCAGTGGCTCAGCTATGTCCAACTCTTTGCGACCCCATGAACTGTAGCCCGCCAGGCTTCTGTCCATGGGATTCTCTAGGCAAGAATGCTGGAGTGGGATGCTATTCTCCCCTCCAGGGGATCTTCCTGACCCAGGGCCTGACTCTTTCGCATTGCAGGCGGATTCTTTACCTTTGAGCCACCTGGGAAGCATTCCCAAAGAACTGATAATTGATATTATCTCTTCCTTAAATATTTGGCAGATTTCCTCAGGGAAGGCTCATAAGCCTGAAGTTTTCTTTGTGGGAATGTTTTCAACTATAATTCCAATTTAAGAGAAGTAGGGGTATTCGGGTTAGCTGTTACTTCTCAGAGGGCATTTTTGCATTTTCAATCTTCCAAGGAATTAGTCCATTTCATCTCAGCTGTGGAATTTGACATGAAGGGGTTCATAATCTTCTCTTTCATTGTGGCTGTACTGAGAGGCTTGCAAGATCTTGTCCCCTGACCAGGGATTGGACCCGGGCGCACAGCAGTCAAAGTGCTGAGTCCTAACCACTGGACCGCCAGGGAATTCTCCATTCTTCAACGATACATTGTCTGAGATTGATACAGCTGAGCTCACTGACCCAAGACCTTCCTTTTTTCCTAATACAGGTGTTTAGTGTTGTCTATTAAAAGAAAAAAAACCAACCTGCTTTGCTCGAACGAACTTGCCCATTCTGGGCATTTCGCGTGCATGGAATCACATTTTGTGTTCTCTTTCACTTACCTTGTCTTCAAAACCCATCCACGGTATAGCATGTGCCAGAAATTCATTTTTTTTCCAAGGCTAAATAACACTATTGTATGGATCTGCCACTTCTGTCTATCCATCCACACACCAGCTGGTGCAGATTGGAGTATCGCCTTAATTCTGTTTTGTTAGTGTTGCTCTGGGGTTTGTATTATACATTTTAAAATTATCACAGACTTCAAGGAATATGCCATTTCTAGTATAAGACCTTTATGATAGTGTAGTCTTTCCCTCTCAGCCTTTATGCTAATATTGTCATGCGCTTTACATTCACAGGTCAAGAGGATGAGATGGCTGGATGGCATCACTGACTCCACGGACCCGAGTTTGAGCAAACTCAGGGAGACGGTGAAGTACAGAGATCTTCACTTCTTTGTGTATATCCAGACTTCCATGCGCTCTAATTTCCCTTTTGCTAGAGGAGTATCCTTTAATGCTTCTCGTATAGCAGGTCTCCTGATTATTTTCAGCCTTTGAATGTCTGAAAATGATGTATTTTGCCTTCGTCTTAAAAAGTGATTCCTCCAGGTACTGAATTCCAGACTGACAGCGTTGTGTCAATACTGTGAAGACGCTGTCTCACGCTCTTTCTATCTGTATGGCCCCCAGTGAGCAGTGCCATCCTTGTTTTCGTTCTTCTGATGATCACATTTCTTTTTTTCTCTAGCAGTTTTTTTTTTTAATTTTCTCTTCGTCACTGGCTTTGAACGATGATATATGCCTGGATCTGTTTCTTGTGCCTGGCGTCCATTTGGCTTCTGGGATCTGTGGGTTTATAGTTTTCATCCAGCTTGGGGAGTTTGGGGCCATTATTTCTTCAAACACTTTTTCTGTGTCTCTCATCACCTCTCCTTCGGAGACTCCAACTACTCATATATTCAGCTCAGTTCAGTCGCTCAGTCGTTTCCGACTCTACAACCCCATGAATCGCAGCACCCCAGGCCTCCCTGTCCATCATCAGCTCCCAGGGTTCACTCAGACTCACGTCCATCGAGTCTGTGATGCCATCCAGCCATCTCATCCTCGGTCGTCCCCTTCTCCTCCTGCCCCCAATCACTCCCAGCATCAGAGTATTTTCCAATGAGTCAACTCTTCGCATGAGGTGGCCAAAGTACTGGAGCTTCAGCTTTAGCATCATTCCTTCCAAAGAAATCCCAGGGCTGATCTCCTTCAGAACGGACTGGTTGGATCTCCTTGCAGTCCAAGGGACTCTCAAGAGTCTTCTCCAGCACCACAGTTCAAAAGCATCAATTCTTCGGCACTCAGCTTTCTTCACAGTCCAACTCTCACATCCATACATGACCACTGGAAAAACCATAGCTTTGACTAGACGGACCTTAGTCGGCAAAGGAATGTCTCTGCTTTTGAATATACTATCTAGGTTGGTCATAACTTTTCTTCCAAGGAGTAAGCCTCTTTTAATTTCATGGCTGCAGTCACCATCTGCAGTGATTCTGGAGCCCCCAAAAATAAAGTCTGACACTGTTTCCACTGTTTCCCCATCTATTTCCCATGAAGTGATGGGACCGGATGCCATGATCTTCGTTTTCTGAATGTTGAGCTTTAGGTCAACTTTTTCGCTCTCCTCTTTCACTTTCATCAAGAGGCTTTTTAGTTCCTCTTCACTTTCTGCCATAAGGGTGGTGTCATCTGCATGTCTGAGGTTATTGATATTTCTCCCAGCAATCTTGATTCCAGCTTGTGCTTCTTCCAGTCCAGCGTTTCTCATGATGTACTCTGCTATAGAAGTTCAATAAGCAGGGTGACAATATACAGCCTTGACGTACTCCTTTTCCTATTTGAAACTGGTCTGTTGTTCCATGTCCAGTTCTAACTGTTCCTTCCTGACTTGCATACAGGTTTCTCAAGAGGCAGGTCAGGTGGTCTGGTATTCCCATCTCTTTCAGAATTTCCCACAGTTTATTGTGATCCAGACAGTCAAAGGCTTTGGCATAGTCAATAAAGCAGAAATTGATGTTTTTCTGGAACTCTCTTGCTTTTTCCATGATCCAGCAGATGTTGGCAATTTGATCTCTGGTTCCTCTGCCTTTTCTAAAACCAGCTTGAACGTCAGGGAGTTCACGGTTGACGTATTGCTGAAGCCTGGCTTGGAGAATTTTGAGCATTACTTTACTAGCATGTGAGATGAGTGCAATTCTGCGGTAGTTTGAGCATTCTTTGGCATTGCCTTTCTTTGGAATTGGAATGAAAACTGACCTTTTCCAGTCCTGTGGCCACTGCTGGGTTTTCCAAATTTGCTGGCATATTGAGTGCAGCACTTTCACAGCATCATCTTTCAGGATTTGAAACAGCTCAACTGGAATTCCATCACCTCCACTAGCTTTGTTCGTTCACTTGAAATTTTCCCATAGTTCTTTTTCCCCGATTTATTTCTGGCTGTGCTGTCTCTGCAGCGCTCCGTTACTGCGTGTGGGCTTTCTCTAGGTGCAGAGCGTGGGCTCTAGGGCGTGGAGGCGTCAGTAGTCGCAGGGGCTCAGCTGTCCCTCAGGAAGTGGGATCCTAGCCCCGGGACCAGGGATTGAGCCTGTGTCCCCTGCACAGAATTCTTAACCCACGGGCACCACGGAAATGCCCTTCGAACCCTGCTCTCTGTGTGCTTCACCTCGTACAGTTTCTATAATATGAGCTGTGCTCAGCTGCTCAGGCGTGTCTGACTCTTCGACCCCATGGACTGTAGCCCACTAGGCTCCTCTGTCCGTGGAATTTCTGGGCAAGCATACTGGAACGGGCTGCCACGCCCTTCTCCAGGGGATCTCCCCCACCCAGGGATGGAGCCAGGATCCCCCGCGTTGCGGGCGGGTTCCTCACCAGCTGAGACTCCGTAGCTCTGCCGTAACACTCACTGACCTCTTCTTCTGCAACGCCTCATCTACTACGGTATCTTAAGTTCAGCGAGAAACTGCTCTCTTCCTTCTTTCTCCTTCCACTACACCCCTCTTGTCCTTCTTTACAGACCTTCCACGTCTTTTGCCTTTTTGAACGCATGAAGAGCGCAAACCGCCATGCCAGCCGCCTTCCCTGCTCCTTCTAACACGCGCGTCCGTTTTGATCTGCTCTGAAGACTCTCATTATGGGCTGTGCTTGCCTGCCTCTTTGCATGGCTGGTGATCCCTGAATGGACGCCAGACACTGCGAATTTTACTTTGTAAGGTGCTAGATATTCTTATGTTCCTGTAAATCTTTTGGGGCTTTGTTAAAGAATACAGTTAATTGACCTAGACACAGCTTGATCCTTTCAAGTCCCGTTTTTATGATTTGTTAGCTGGGTCCACAGCAATGTTCAATCTAGGGCTCAAAGTTCATTTATGAGGCAAGACTTTCCGGATACTTCCAACCACCTTTATTTAACTCACCCATCAAAGCCATCACCTGCCGTGCCAGACACCACACAACTGGAGACCACCCCTATAGCCCGGAGCCCTCTGCTCTGTTCTCATCATCCAATTCCTCAAACCGGCCTGCCTTGCCTCATCTCTGCTTCCCCCGTGGAACCCACACTCAGGCCCTGGGTCATGCCTCCGCTCCCCTCCTGCCCTTGACCCACCTGGGGTTTCCTCGGGTGACCCCGTGCATTGTGGCACGGCCCTTGCGCTTGGGGAGTGTCGTCTCCACGCCTGTCACCTGTCACACCTAAAACAACATTCTTGGTCTAAGAGCCTCCCCACCGCGGTGCGAGTCAGGTCTTCCTCTGGCCGGCAGGAGCGGGAACCGTCCCCAGGTCTGTGGCGCCGCGTCTTCCCCATGGCTTCCTTCCTGGCCTGTCTCCTCGGCATTTAAGAGGAGCCTCTGCAGCCCCCGGGTCCTCTGTGGGGCCTGCTTCTCCCTGCTGTTCTGCCCTCTGAACCTGAGCTGCCGCGGGGTCTCTGGACTCAGCTGGCCCCTCAACCCGGGAAGGCTGCCGCAGCTGGGATGCTCTCACTGGGCGGCAAGGCCACCTCGTGGGTTTCCCAGCTCTCGGGGGTTACTCTCCTTCAATGCCCTGAGTTTGTTTTTTTCTTTTTTTTCAGGCATGAGGGTAAGTTTCCATCTTGGCCAGAAGCAGGAATAAAAAAAAAAACACCTGTGTGCTTTATTTTGTTTTTTTAAGCTTATGAAATACTCAGCAGGCGTGTCTAGAAGCAGAGATGGTATCAATGACTCAACGGAGTCTGCACCTCCCAGTACAGATAAGAGGCTGGAATCCCTCTCTTAGGCCGTGGTCCGGGTGTCCCTCCCCGACACCGCCCTTGGACCTGTGTCTTCTTTACCATGCCATGTTGCTTCCAACCTTACTGTTTTTCTTAAACTGCAATTTTCTATTAATTTTTTTTTTATGTATTTTAACTTTTGAGGGTTGTGCAGGATGTGGGATCTTAGTTCTTTGACCAGGGATCGAACTCGAATTCCCCTGCAGTGGGAATATGCAGTCTTAACTACCGGACCCCCAGGGAAGGGTGGAGGTCCTATTAACAAAAAAAAAAAGGAAAGAAAAAAAGAGGGACCTTCCGAGGATCAACTTGGAGAAATTTACAAAGGAAGACCAAAAGAGCAATGGGGGGGTTAGGGGAGGCAGGAAGAGAAAGAAGTACAACAGGCAAAGCCCTGAGATCTGACATCCGAATAACAGGAACTCCAGAAAGAACACCCAGAAAACCAAAGGAAGGAAATCATTAACAAGTAATTCAAGAAAGTTTCCCAGAAACGAAGGATTGAAGTCCGTTCTGAAAAGGCTCATTCAGCAAGAGCCCAGTGCGATGCACCCACAGACCTTGACTGGGGCACGGTGGTGTGAATCCCGGAGCCAGGAGAGACAGTTTCGTACAAAGGTCAGTGCTCAGAACAGCCTCGGACTTCTCCACTGCAGCACAGAGTTTCCGATGGAAAGGTAACAATGCCTTCAATATTCTAATGGAAGTGAACTCCCACCTGGAGTCTCACCCCCAGCGGAGCATGAGAGGAGAAGTCGCTTTCCGACACGTACCCCTTCTACAGCAGAGGTGGGAGGAAGAGGTTACAAACCACAGGAGACCTCAAGAGGAAAGCCCGTAACGGCAAGGCCTTAAGCACAAAGGAAAGCCAGTCCATGGAGAAGAGACTGACCAGACTGGGGGGACTAACGTCTTCAGACAAGTCTGGGGTTGGACTAGCAACAAGCAGACAGAAAACGAAGCAAGGAAGAATGTCCTGGGTCGGCCAAGAGGCTCACTCATCACGGAAAAACACAAACCAACTCCTGGCCGACCCAACAAGAAGATTATTAATTCTAGGAAAGAGAAAGTTCTGCACGAAAGTGATCCCATCTACCACGTGGCTCAGCTGCAATCAAACCCCGGGCCCTAATCCCTAATAAAAGAAACACCGACTATGATCGGGTCAGAATTACAGTATCAGGGAGACGGGCCACGGGGACCACACGTCAGTAGGCAGGACGGAGAAGCTGAAAGGTCAAGGAGTAGCCACACAAACAGGCTTAAATGGAGACACGGAAGCAAACACGGACAAGCAGCCCGGAGCCGAGAGGGCTGGGGGAGAGGCGGCGCAACCAACCTCCCAGAGCCACCCGCTCTTTCAGCGTGAATAACCGATCTTTTTTCCTAAAGTGTGGGACACAAAACTGTTTATAAAGCTGTTTTAGGGTAACTTCATCATTTTATAAAACTTCCAGGGAACTCCCCGGCAGTCCAGTGGTTGGGCCTCAGCTGCCGAGGGCCCAGGTTCGATCCCTGCTCAGGGAACCAAGGTCCCATGAACCATGGGGCGCGGCCAAAAAAATTTAACGCTCACATAAAGCAAGACACTCTAGACCAGGCTCGGAACGTGGACTTGGACAGGCTGAGCCGGCATCGCTGAGTGGGGGCCGCAAGGGCGCGGCTCCAAACAGGTTCCGGAGCCCCCATCTCCAGGGGAGGCGCTGCGGGAACTTCGGTCGTCTCCTCGCGCATCTCAGTGGACCTGATCCTTTTCAGAAACAGGTGTTCCTTTTCTTATCAGAAACAGATGAACTCCTGGTCTCGTCAAAAGCAAATTACCTCCTTCCACAGGGAGTGCGCTGGAAGCCGCCCCCAGCCACCCTTCATTGAACTTATAGGAGGAGCTCTGGGGGGACAGTCCTGGGAACTGACCTGCACGCCGGGCTGACCCGAGGACCGCCACCTCGTGGCCGTGCTGTGACCTCGGGACGGAAGCTCGCTAGGGGACCTCCACCAGCACCGGGACATCTGTCCAACAGGCACTATTCTAGGGCCGATGACCGACCCCCTCGCCTCCAGTTTCTGCCGAAGCTCATCCTACACAGGGCCCCTGCTGGCCCCTCTCCCGTGTCCGACTTCTCCACGCTGCTTTTCCAGTTCGGGGCTGCCGTCAGCTACCGGCGCCGCACACCCCGTCTCTGCGTCAGCAGCCGCCGCCGTGCCAGTCCACGCCGAGCGCTCTGATGAACACACAGGACCCTGCCCCCCGGGTCAGCGCAGCACTGCTTAGGAAGCCAGGGCTGCAGGAGCCACGGGGCTCTCTGAGTGACCTCGTATTAGATTACTTCTGCTAGGTGCTGAGTCACTGGGGCTTGCAGGCTGCAAGCTCTGGGTCTTGCTTTCTTTCCCCACAGGCAGGACCTGTGTGTCCCGTTGTTTAAGCTGAGCTGACAGTACTCCTGAAGAGGCTGCCGCGTGCGTGACTGCGTGCCAACAAGGGAACCTGTGCGCCCTCGGAGCCCTTCCAAGCGCTTAGCCAGTGCCAGCTGGGACGGCGGCCCCTGCTCTCATCAGTAACGGCGCTATTTCAAACTGGCGCTTCCCCAGCACACCTCCCAGGGTGTCAAAGCTTAAGCTGCGGCCCAAGCAAACACAGCAAAAAAACTACAAAAGGAACAGAGTCCTCAGATTCTCAAAAAGAAAAAAAACACCATATTTATTTAGTTTAACATCTTGCCCACATCTAAAGAAAGTGATGTCAACAGATAACCTAGGACATATACATAGGCACGCACCCCGACCCAGATAACCTAAAAGAAAAAAAAAAGCAAAGTTCTGTCCCACAGATAAAATCTATCTTCGCTTCTGGAAGATGTTTCCACGTCCCATTCCACGTCCTCTCCCTCTTGCGGCCACTGAAAGGTAGGGGAGAGAAAAGACGAGGCAGGTCGGTGCGGACCCTCACCACCGAGGAGCCAGCCCAGCAGCAGGCCCGCCCGCCACACCTCACGGGGAAAGAGCCCCCGGGAGGGGCGGGTGGCCAGGCAGAGCTGGAGAGCACGCCCCGAACCTGTCTCCTGGCCCAGCACTGCCCCACCAGAAGCTGGGGGCAGGGCCTCGCAGGGAAGGTGGTTTGGGGGGCCCGCCTGGGAACCAGAGAAAAGATGAATTCTCAGAGCTGCCCCAGGGTGAGCAAACAGAACACTACAGATGCATTTAATTCACACGTAAAATTCCGAAACAGATGTTAAGTGTTAACGTCTATTAAATCTGGGTGAGGATTCTTGTTCTCTGAGCTGTTCTGCATGTGTGAAATGTTTCTGAATGGGGGCCGGGGAACCACAGATGAAAACCCCAAACCACCCCTCGATGAAGACCGCTGTCCTGAGACTCAGGTCCAAAGAAGGGACCAGTGGCTTTGAAGAAGGGAAGATACCCTGCCGGCCTCTGGACTCTCCTTTCAGAGCCTGAAGCTGACCCAGGAGGGAGGGCAGGCTGTGAGAAGCTGGGGGCACCGCCTCCTAGAGCCCCGACAGAGACGGGAGGGCAGCCCCGAGGAAGCGGAGCAGCAGCTGCAGCTCAGCCTCCGTACCTTCGCCTGGACGGAGGGCCAGGGCTCCAGTCCCCGCTGGGAGGGGCGAGGAGGCTCCCTGACCGGCTTTCCTGGAGGGCATCTGAAAGGCCCCTCGGAGCTCCAAGGCCACCCGAAGTGGGACAGGCCTGCTGCAGTTACAGGCCTGAGGGGCATCCAGGGACCTTCTGGCTCCGTATCGATAGATACTCAGACTGCTGCTAACGACTCACTCGTTTCCTAGCTGATCAACACGGCAGAACTCTTCAGGACCCTGACCCTGAACACTGAGTGGGCTAACCCAGGGAAAACGATCAGGCCGCGTCACTGGGAAGACCACGTCCCACTTCTGGAACGTAGCAAAGGAAAATTGCATTCGGCCTCCTTTAACGGGTAAAAGATGGCCCCAGACAACTGACTTCCCGTCTGAGAGCGCCCCTCCCCACACCACCTCTCTCGCTCACGCTGGGCATCAGGAGACACCCCAGCCACACAGGGCCCACCCCCCAGCCCTTCAGGGGCCGCGCCTCCGCTCAGCGAGCAGCGCGGGGCAGGCTCCCCGCAGTCACCACAGCGGACTCATCGGCTCTCATCTGAGCCCGTCTTTCTTTAAGGAGCAGCTGTGGATCTCGTGCGCGTCCTGAGTGGGGGCGAGTGAGGCAAGACCGAGAAGGCGGGGCCTGGGGGTCCCCAGGACTGCGGGGCAGCGGTGTGGAGCCGGCTGCCCAGTCACAGGGCCTCCCTAGCAGGCCCCGGCTCGTCTGCCCGGCGCAGCCCCGCACCCGCAGCACCTACCCTGGGCCTTCAGGATGGCCGCCTTGCCCCGGCCGGCGCCCGAGCCCTGGTTCTTGTTCTTCATGCTCTTCAACATGGGCGCGTTCTTCAGCATGTCGGGCAGAATCAGGAAGCGGATCTTGCTGCCCCGGATGTACACCTGCTCCAGCTGGGCCACGCGGCCGTCTCTGTACGTGACCGTGATGTTGGACATCTGCAAGGGAACCGCCCTCGTCAGTAAGGTCAGGGGCACCGGCAGAGAGCAGGGGGCGTGAAGGCAAGCGCTGGCTGGAGCGGGGGAGACCAGAAACGCAGATGCGTACATCACAAGATGAAGCCGGGGACTCCAGAGCGCCTGCGGTGTGTACCGGAGCGGGGCTGCGCTTCGCGCCTCGCAGTACGCGGGTTCCCACTTCAATGGATTGAAAACCCAAGGCTGAATGGCCAGCACGCAGACACTCCTACCTGGAACCTGGGCCTGGCCCCCAAGCCCCAATTCTGCCATCCGCAGCCCCCCGTCAGCGTGTGCCATGTGTCAGCCGCTGTGAACAAGCCGCAGCGGCGCAGCACCGCCTGGCCTAGCCTCGCGCACCCCCGCATCGGGCTGCAAAGGCGCCCCGAGGGCCGCGAATCCAGCCAGGAGACTGGCCGGTCGTGGGAAGGCAACAGAAACGTGCCCGTGCCAATCCCGACAGGCACCACGTCTAACAGCAGGGCAGCTCACTCTGCCAGCCTTCTGGGTGGAAAGGGAGCACAGTCTGTCCACAGCGGGTCAAGCCCACGTCGCACAGCGGAGCGCTGTTCCCTGCTTCCTGGCACCTGTCATCTCCTTACCCCGACCTGCTCTTCCCTTCGAGTGCTAACTGCCCCGCCCCGGCCTCTGCTGGAGCCCCAGCCTGCAGAAGGGGCAGATGCACTCGGAGCCGGCCTGCAGTCTGCTCGGGGGCTCTCTGCCGCAGGCCGCCTCTCCTCCAGCCCACCCTGAGCACCCAGACAGGCCGTTCTGGAAGATCAGCGACACTCAGACTGACTGCTCTCACAACCGGCACGTGTCCGGGCTGAACCCTGCTCACATCAGGGGCAACGATGACGGCAACGGGTCATAACCCCGCCACAAACACACAGATAGCGTGAGCCCACGTGGAGAGCAAACACGGGGATACACGGAGAGGCCCACAGAGCAGACCCAGAGAACGCAGGAAGTCCCGTGGCAGAAGGAAAGCGCCCTTGCAGCGGTTATACCACCACCAAGATTCAAGCAAGAACCTTCACCGGGCACGAGGCAGGGCTGGCCACTGGGAGACCGCTGGGAAACAGAACGTTACAAGGTATTTATTAAAGAACCTCCCCAGGAAACGCTCATCAGTCACAAAAGGAAAAGGAACAGGCCCCGAAGGGAACACACAACACCTCAACCAGAAGATCAGGTTCACCTCAGGACACAAAAATCACAACACCCCCAAAAGCATAACCCAAATGAGAAAACGTCAGAGAAGCCCCAATCAAAGCACAGCCTAACAAAACAACCAGCCTCTAGTCTTCACCAAGTCATCAGTGGCGTGAAAAAGCAAGCTTGGAGCAACTGCTACACGCACTGAGGGGTCCGGGGCTGGGCCATGAGGGACAGCCTGCACGCCCGAAAAACCGGAGGCGCTGCAGGTGAAAGAACGGACCCCACGCTGGGGTGCCTGGCTTAACAGCACAGCGGGAGGGAGCGCGGGCACGCGTGCACACCGGGCACGCGTGAAGGGGGCTAGGACCGCAGCCTGCTCCCCAGGAGAGCTCAGAGAACACCGCGGGGGGCTCCTACGGCCAAGATAACAGCCCACACTGACCTGTCACCGAAGGGGTGAGCATGCCAACACCCGCAGAGCATCACTTCCGCGGAATCCATTAACCATCACCTTCCCCGGCAAAACGTCTGGGAATCACGCTGCTTTAAGTATAGTGAAATTCTGGACTTGGCCCTTACTTTTGTTTTTTAAAAAAGGTAATGTTTACTGTGCTTTGATGATCACAAACTTAACACACGATTGTCATTTCAAAATGAGAAAAATATTTTTAAAAATTTTTAAATGGAAAATGGCACCCCACTCCAGTACTCTTGCCTGGAGAATCCCATGGAGGGAGGAGCCTGGTGGGCTACAGTCCATGGGGTCGCAAAGAGCCGGACACAACTGAGCGACTTCACTTTCACTTTCAATCACATATAACTTCTCACTGAAAAGCAACTACTCACGTGAGCCTTCCTCAAAATCTTTTTAAAGCATTTTAATGTATCATTTATAGCCTGGTTCTCGTTTTCATAAAACTGGGAACACTATGGAGTCCTGTATCTCCCCACTTGTGCCAGTGGCATTTTACCACATCAAATACTCCTCCACACCATTTTACTGGGTGAGTAATATTCTTCATAATGTACACTAGTTTGGGTGATGAGCAACGTTGGCTGAGCTGAGACTTCCCCAGGGCAGGGCTGCCGTTGGAGGCTCTCCCAGTCGCCACCCGCTCCTCCGGGTCAGACCCGCGCCCTACACCGAAAGCTCTCCTGCCCCTGCCCCTTGACCCTCTGCAGCTGTCAGCTCCCCCAGTCAACCTCTTGCCGAGTTAACTCTATCCGCCTTTTACAGATGAACAAACAGGTAATTAACATTCCAAAGCCAGCTGAAATTCAAACCCACATCAGATTCCAAAGCCCAAGCTCCTCAACAGAAACTGCGTCCCACACTCTGTACAGTGATGCCATATGAACTCACGCGCCGTGGGAAGGGAACCGCACCAAGCAGTGGGTCCAGCGCGTCTTAGCAGAGCGACAGTCAGCAGGCGAGGCCCGTAATCTTATTCTTTCCATTTTATGGATAAAACTATCACCCAAACCTGCTTGCTTGGCCAAGTATTTGCTCTAAGCGCAGTCACACGAGGTGCTTCTGCTAGGAAAATGGCAGAGACCCACAGTATGTGAGTGGAAGATTCTGCTAACTGCAAAGCATTGTGCAAACACGCTGTGCGGGGTCGGGGGAGCTGAGCCCGATGGCTCCACTGAAGGCTGTGCTGCTGCTGCTGAGTCGCTTCAGTCATGTCCGACTCTGTGCGACCCCACAGACGGCAGCCCACCAGGCTCCCCGTCCATAGGATTTTCCAGGCAAGAGCACTGGAGGGGGCGCCACTGCCTCCTCCGGAAGGCTGTGCTGCTGCTCTTAAATGGGCCCAAAGTCCGTGGGAAGACGACCACGGGACTGGGAGAAGCAAAGGACGAGCAATCTAAACAGTCAGATTCTAGGTTTCATATTCTCAGCCTCCAAGTGGCTCTCACTGATGCCCGCCTCTCTGGTACCTCTAACAGGGCCTGGCACAGCTCAGGCACTCGGTGAACCACCGCTGACCAAGAACCTCAAGGAGCCCCAGCCGCCCGCGCCCCGGCCCCGCGCAGAGCAGGGCACCTGGCAGTTCATGTTGTCCTCCGCCTCGATGAGCTTGCCCCGATACACCTCGCCAGTGTTCGTCTCACACGTCACGATGTGGCCCTCGGCCTCGTGGAGGACTTTGATCGGCACTCCGATAGACATCCCGGCAGGAAGAGTTCTGCGGCGGCAGAGAGACAGCAGTTAGCTCATCTTCCGAAGCCCAAGAACGCATGTGCAAACACCACAGCCCCTCAAGGCTGACACTCTGGAAAACTCAGCAAAGCTGCCAGAGGTGCACTAGTGTTTTTTTAGCTGAATTCTGAGCTTGAAGGAGCTATCTGGCAAACACGTGCAGGATGTGAGTGGGGAGGAACGGGGGCTCAACAGGGGGAAAGCTAACGGGAGTGAAAGCTGTCTCCCATCTTCCTTCCACCACAGGTCTCTTGAGTGTGCATGTTAAGTCGCTTTTCTGACTCTCTGCGACCCCATGGACTGTAGCCCACCAGGTTCCTCTGTCCATGGGATTCTCCAGGCAACAATACTGGAGTGGGCTGCCATGCCCTTCTCCAGGGGATCTTCCCCACCCAGGGATGGAGCCCACGTCTCTTACATCTCCTGCACTGGCAGGAGGTCTTTTTAATCACTAGTGCCATCTGGGAAGCTCAGAAGGGGCTGTGCGTTTAATTCAACCCATTAAGCACTCTGACCGTCTACTTACTTCACCATTAAGCTAAAGAGAAAATATCCAAGTGTTCACAAGGTGACGACGTGCTACAAGTGGGAAACGCTCACCCTGGAGGGAAAATATAACCAGGGAAAACCCTGACTTGATCTAATTAAGAGAGAAAAAAAGCAAGTGGATTTTTTTCAATCCCAAGATGGGTGTATAAAACGAAAACTTCTGTAAAATGAAACGCTTTCTGCTCTCCAGTAATCAAGCCACGTCGCAGCCATTTGGCATTCCAGCCTTCCAAATGCAAATTTTTAAGCCCACGTAAAAACCATACTGGCTTTTTGGCAGCTGTCCGTTACTTCCTGTAAGCGCTGAGGAGCTGGGGGGGTGTGACAAGCACAAGAGGCGGTCCCTCGTACCTTAGCTTTAGGGTAAGGGAGGAATTAGGCTGTGAAACAGCCGAAAAGCAGGGACTGGCCCCAGACAGCTGAGATGCATACGAAAGAAAAGATTTCAGGAAGCCCGGACTCTTGCATCTTCCCAAAGAACAGAAAAGTGTTAAATCTCTTCAGGCAGGAGATCTGGTCTCCATTACTCAACAGTCATCTTTTAATATTCAGATTACCTGCCCCTTGCTGCAAACTTCTTTGTAGCCTGACTCCACCCCACCCAACATTTCTCTCTCCCAGGGGTCGCCTGAAATCCTGTCTTCCGGGCTCGGAGTCCTCATGATCCCCACCGAATAAACCTAATTCTCAGCTTTTAGGTGGCGGTATTTTTCCGGTTGACAGGCAGCGGGAGGTCGGAAGAGAAGAAAAGGACCAGGAGAGGTTAGGAAAAAACAGGTTCCGTTGGTGAGGACGACGCTGAACCGCAGCTGGGGGAACCGGGGCAGCACAGAGACTATCCCACGGAAGGGCAGCCGGAGTTACAAAATGCCTGCAACACGATTTAGACAGAAGCAAGGAAATGGGATAACTTGTGTTTCCAGCGTCAGGGGATCAGGTCCTGGAAGGGGTGGGGAGGCAGAGGTGCCAAGGGCTTTGAAAAGAAACCAGCCAAGTAGGGATCTGGGGGGAAGGTGGCCACCAACCAGGAACGATCTCAAGACCACTGCCTGGATACTTCGAGAAACACCGGCCTGGAGAGGTTCGGAAACCGAAGAGCAAGTACTTCGGGGAAAAAGCTAACGAACGCACCTCCAGGCGCTTGTGAGGCGCCGCTGGGGGTCTGGGTGGCCCAGCTTCCCGCGTCTCTCCCTCCACGAGCACCGCAGGGCTCCTCGGCGGCGCGTCCCCCTCCAGCCCCCCGGGCCCCCCGCGGGACCTCGGCCTAGCCCGCGCCCTCCCCGCACCCCCGGCCCTGTCCTCACCGGCTCCGGGCTCCTCTTTCAGAGGCGGCAGGGTAGACGGAACTCCGGCGACCGCGAGGGCGTGAGGGCGCGAATGGCGGGCCGCGCGCTCCCAGAATACCACGCGTTCCCAACATGCCTCGCGCAGGGCCCGCCCCCTTCCTTTACCCGAGGGGCGGCGGGCGAGGCCTCTCGCCTTCGCGTTCATCCTTATCGCGCCGGCTGGGGAACCCGAGCTCGGGTACAGTAGTTCCGGGCCCGGGGAAGAGCGGGGCTGATGACCGGACCCAGGTGCCGCCGGAAACAGCGACCCGCGGGCCGGCCCGGGCCGGGGGGGACTCGCGGTCCCCAGCCCCCGACGCCAGACGCGGGCTGGACGGCGAGGCGGGCGGCGGGGGCCCGGGGCCGGGCCCTGCCCCCACAGGGCAAGCCTGGGAAGCCGACGGCGCCGGGGAGGCGGTGCCCCGAGCGAGGCGAGTGCCCCCGGCGTGCGGACAGGGACAGCGGGGACCCGCAGGAGCGGGCCGGGGGGCTGCGGGCGCGGGAGCCGGCGGCGGGCCGGGGCGGGGCCTGGGGCGGGGCCGGGGCGGGGCCTGGGGCCGGGGCGGGGCCTGGGGCCGCCGCCGCCTCCCGCCCCTTCTCCCCCCGGGGCGCTGGTGCGGGCGGCCCGGGAAGCCGGCGCGCGCCGGCCGCGCGCTCTCGTCCCCAGTCGACGCCAGAGCTGCAGCCCGCGCCGGGCCGGGGCCATGGGAGCCCCGCGCCGCCCGGGTCATGAGGACGGAGGTGGACGCGGAGGCAGCGGGGCCGCCGCTCGAGCCCGGTCAGTGTGGTCCCCCCGTCACCCCGGGGATCGCGGTGGGCGCGGGGCAGGACCCCGGGGATCGGGGGGCGGCCCTGACCCCGGGGATCGCGGTGGGCGCGGGGCAGGACTCCGGGGATCGGGGGGCGGCCCTGACCCCGGGGATCGCGGTGGGCGCGGGGCAGGACCCCGGGGATCGGGGGGCGGCCCTGACCCCGGGGATCGCGGTGGGCGCGGGGCAGGACCCCGGGGATCGGGGGGCGGCCCTGACCCCGGGGATCGCGGTGGGCGCGGGGCAGGACCCCGGGGATCGGGGTTGGGGGGCCCTGACCCCGGGGATCGCGGTGGGCGCGGGGCAGGACTCCGGGGATCGGGGGGCGGCCCTCACCCCGGGGATCGCGGTGGGCGCGGGGCAGGACCCCGGGGATCGGGGTTGGGGGGCAGCCCTCAACCCGGGAATCGAGTATGGGGGGGAACCGCGCCTGAGCGCCGGGCAGGGTCCGGCCGCGCGACCTTGGGCCGACCGCCGCCGCGGCCCCGGCTGTTGAGCTCTGAGCAAAACCTGGGCAGGTGTGCGCTCCGGCGGGTCCCGCCGGGCCGGCTGCGGTCAGTTGGGGTTTGTTTGTTTTTCCCGATAACTCCCTGAGCAGGGACACCCCTGGGCATCTCTCGCTTGCGGTCATGGCGGGAAGGAGGGTCCTGGTTGAGCGGCCGGGGCGGGGGGAGGGGTCACCTTTCCCTGGAGCGAAAAGTCCTCTTTGGAGCTGCTTTGGGGAGAGCCTGTCCGCTCTCCGGTAACTGAGGCCTTAGAAGGGGCAGGCAACTGGCAGGGCAGTGAGGGACAGCCTGCCCCTGGCCTCCCAGACTCCTGCCTGTTGTCTTGCTACGGAGTCTTCCTTCTCTAGTCCCGCCTTCCCAGGCGCCTGAGTTCCTTTGCTGGGGGGTGGGGAAGGGGGCGCAGACTGATAAATCAGCGGCCAGCCTCCGTGTGCTTTTCTGAGTGGGAGAGGGCGAGCAGTGGTTCCCCATCCCCTCTGCAACATACAGTTGACAAGAAAGGGCCGGTGAACTCGACAGTGAGGTGCCCACACGTGGGAGACCCCAGCCCTGAGGCATCCATGGGGCACAACTGTGGCTGCAGCAAGGATTTGGGTCCAGGGCTGTCCCCGGGGTTTGCTGTCTTCTCCTCCGGTTGTCCCACTCTGAGATCTTGGACCAGACACTTGCCTTTCCAGAGGAGCCTCCGTGGGGTAATGACTCACATTTCCAGGGCGCCTTCTCTGAGCAGGCACTCTGCCCGAGTTGTTTACATGCAGGGCCTCATTAATCCTCATAACGACTTGGGTGAAGCTGGTTCCTATTGTCACTTGCACTTCTGCAGATGAGCCGACCAAGAGCTTAAGTATTCAGGGCCAGGAAACTGCCTTCCTTCCTTGAGGACAGCTGCCAGCTGAAGCCAGGCCAGCCCCTTCCAGGCAGACCCTGGCCCTCAGGTGGGACGGGCTGTGGCTCCAGGTGCCTGGCAGCAGCTTTGGGCTTGGAAGACCTGCCCTTATTGGGTTGGCTGACTTGCTTGTGCCTGGATTGGGGGTGGCCCCGAGGTGGGTGTTCAGGCGCCTCAGGGGTGTGGGCAGGATCAAAGCGTATGAGATAAGGGTGAGAAGAGGTGGGGCAGAGTTCCTGAGGGCCCCAGCCAGCGGCGGGCGGTGCCACGTTTCACAGCTGGGGAGGCAGAGACAAGAGTCGGAGCCTGGCCACAGGTGCCCGGCCAGCCAGTGCCAGAGCCCGGGCGCAGAGTCAGGAGGAGCCGTGGACAGAGGACCATAGTCTGGAAGCCTGGGGGAGGGGGAGTCCTGCAGTGACCCGGAGGCTCAGGCCGCTCGAGGGAAAGGAAAAAAAAAAGATAACCGCCTTCCATTCACCACTGAAGTGTGTCTGGCGAGGTCTCTGGGCTGGGAGGAGGCAAACGCTGCGTGCCTGCCACTGAGGAGTTCCCCACGGGTCTGGTGGGCAGATAGACACCAGCTCCGGTCCTCCAGGTGGAGGGGAAGGGACCGAGGCGTTTGCATGTTCAGAGATGGGAGACAGCCTTCTGGACGGAGGGATCTGCAGGAGCCAAGGCTGGGGAGCAAACAGCCCGTGGAGAGAAACCGAGGAGGCAGCGTGCAGCTGCGGGAGGGGCTCTGGAAGGGCGGCAGCAGCCTGTGGAGGCCTCTGCCCCTGCTCAGCCTTCGGCGGGGCATTACTTTGGGACGTGAACACCTGGACGGCAGGGCTTGGTCCCGTGATCTAGGGTGCCCAGGCCTAGCACACCGTAGTGGGCACTCGGGAGCTCATTTTCTTTCCAGCAGCGGTTTCTGGAGCGTCAGTCACCAGGCACTGGGAAAAGCAGGGAATAAGATGAGCCAGTCCTCTGCCCTGGGGCCGCTTCCAGTCTAGCAGGGAGACAGGCAGGCTTTTCCTGTGGTGGTGTCACTTTTGCCGAGTACTGTGGAGGAGCCCCTGCTCCCAAAGGCAGTCAGTAAACGCCTATCATGGGGCGGGGGGGACTTTGAGCCAGGACCTGAGTGACGAAAAGGGGCAGACTTGAATCCCGAGGGTAAGAGCGCTCCCCCGGGGCGAGTGGGGCAGGCCCAGCAGGGCTTCGCAAGGGGTAAGAACTGTCTCCTGAGGGCCGCGGAAGACTGTGGAGGGACCCCTGCGGCTGCTGTGGACCGGAGAGGGACTGGGGGCGCGGGGGACAGGCAGAAGTCGGGCAGGTCGGGGCCCGCGGGGCCTAGTCCGCAGCAGTGGGCAGAGGCGGTTGTTGCAAGGCCCAGAGAGGTGGCCTGGGCTCCTTTTAGGGCCTCCTGGGGCCGGGGGACGGAGAGAGCGCAGCCTGACCCCCGACTGGCCTCAGCGCCCCAGCCAGATGGAAGGCGGGGCTCCCGGCCTCACCCGTGAAGGGGCGCCAGGGACATTCTTGCCCCAGGGAGCAAGCCGCCTGCTCTCAGTAGTGCCACCCTGCTTTCTGTGGGCCCTGTGGGTGAGGCGGGAGAGGAGAGAGGTCACAGCAGTGCAGGCAAGGCACAGTCCTGGCCCCTGCCCCGGAGAGGGCGTGGACAGTCCAGAAGGGCAGGGGTCCACGCGGGGGCCCGGGCCGGCGGAGTGCTGATGAGCGACGGGGCACGGCCAGCCTGCCGTCCAGGGAGGCCCGGGAGGTGCTGGCCTCTGAGCCAGGCCTTGAGGCCGGGGAGGGTGTGGACGGGAGGGCAGGAGCTTGGGACCCCTGCAGGCGACAGGAGGTCGCAGGTCGCAAGGCCAGGATGGACCACAGGGCTCCTGGGCACCCTGCTGGTTGGTCCACGTAGGGGTGGGATGGGGAAGGGTGCTGGGGGTCAGCTCTGCGCGGGCCGGTTGTGCGTTCAGGAGCGTCGCCTGGAGACCCCAGAGGGGGAGACCACGGCAGCCGAAAGGGCGTCCTGAACGAGCAGAGTGTCATGGCCGGTTCTTTAGCTCTGAGCTCTGAGCAGATTCCCGGGACCCCAGGACAGGAGGGCCCCCCAGGCCCTGAGCCAGCGGGCCTGCCACGGCCCCGCTCTCTGGTCTTACGGCGCGTCCCACACGGTCCCTGGCCCGGCCCCTGGTTTTCCTCAGCCGCCCGTGTGGGCTGTCCGCCCAGCCACTCCCCACCGAGTCGCCAGTCCGCAGGCCGGGCACTCATGGGGCTCTAGGGAAATGTTTGTTGACCGAAAGGGAAATCAGACCAAAGTCCCCACTTGAGGGATGGCCAGACCCAGCCCACACGTGGAAGTCAGCAGCCCAAGCCAGCAGGAGAGCCCAAATCTGAGCGCCCAGGCCAGGCCCTTGCTGCTCTGCCCCGGGTAGCATGGCCCTGGCTGATAGGTGACTGCTCCCTCCTTGTAACCCTGGGAGCTGTGGAGTCAGCAGCCTTGGGAATTGAGACAGGAATGTCTGCCGAATGCCTCCGGGAGCCCCCCGACACAGGGGCTCCAGAGAGGGGCCACGGAGGGGCGTGGTGCCCGGGACGGGGAGCTGTGCACCATGTGGGCAGCGTCGTAGAGAAGTCTGCAGACAGGATTTGGCTCCGTGGCCTGGGGGGCTGAGCCAGTCCAGGCGGGAGGGAGGGGGCATGTGAAGGCTGCAGCCCGGGGAGGGCGAGGGGCGGCTGGCAGCTGTGGGCCCCGGTGCGGTAGCCACGCGGGCCTTGTCCTAGGGGGTGTGGGGGCCACCCCACCGAAGGCCTGTGCACAGGGCTGACCCGCCCAGACCGGCACTTGGGGAGACCTCTGTTGTGGCAAGGAGAACGGGCTGAGGGGCCCAGTAAGGCTGTGGACCGTCCTCGAGTGGCCCCTTGGGACCTGAGTGGGCGCCAGCGGCGGCAGCTCCAGTGGGCGTGGGTGGCGGGCACTGCGCCAAGAGTCCATGACCCCCTCCCGCCCCTGCCACCCGTGACCCCCCTCCCGCCCCTGCCACCCGTGACCCCCCACCATCCTCCTCCTGCCTGTGACCCCCCCAGCGCCCCTCCCGCCCGTGACCCCCCACGCGCCCCTCCCGCCCGTGACCCCCCCGCGCCCCTGCCACCCATGTCCCCCCTCCCGCCCCTCCCGCCTGTGACCCCCCCCCGCGCCCCTCCCGCCCGTGTCCCCCCTCCCGCCCCTCCCGCCCCTCCCGCCCGTGACCCCCGCGCCCCTCCCGCGCAGGGGACTTCGTGCAGCTGCCGGTGCCCGTCATCCAGCAGCTCTTTCACTGGGACTGCGGCCTGGCCTGCTCCAGGATGGTGCTCCGGTGAGTGTGCCGGGCCGGCCCTCTGATGGGGGCGGCGCAGGGGGAGAGCCCTGGGTGGGACTCGTCATCCAGGTGGCTGTCTCCAGCTGGGGCTTCGGGGAGGCCCAGCATCCACCCAGGCTCCGCCCCACCTGCAGAAGCCCGCGGCGGTGGGCCAGGCCCCCCAGGTCTGCCTCCAGAGGACGCCCAGAGTCTGGAACGGCCGGGAAGTCACAGGTGCCCGGGCCTGCCCCGCAGACTGACCCCCACGGCCGAGACGCAGGGCCCTCCTGCAGCCCCCCGACCTTGGACTCTTGGGAGACGGGGTCACTGGGCAGGGCAGCCTCCCACTCCCCTTCCTGGAAGTCCAGGCAAGACAGGTGTTCCGTGCCTAACGCTCAGGGAACCGGTGAGGAGATGTGCTTCACTTAGAAGGTCCTGAGATGAGGCTGGAGAGGCTGGCAACTAGCCCAGAGTCACACGGCCCATGAGGGACGCCAGGCGCAGAGTCCAGGCCCCGGACGGGGACCTGCGTGGTGCCCGGGAGGCCCCGGGCAGTGTGCGGTCAGGACCTAGGAGTTCACGATGCAGGGCGGAGCCTCGCGGGGGCACAGGCTCACACAGCAGGCCCTCGGGGAGGCTGCCCCGAGGCTCAGCGGGCACTGTGCCCGCAGGTACCTGGGCCAGCTGGACGAGGCTGAGTTCGCGAGGGCCCTGCAGGAGCTGCGGCTCACCAGGAGCATCTGGACCATCGACCTGGCCTACCTGATGCGCCGCTTTGGTGTGCGGCACCGCTTCTGCACCCAGACCCTGGGCGTGGACAAGGGCTACAAGAACCAGGTGCGCCGGCAGCGGCCTTCCGGGCGCGGGACCGGGCCCCAGACTGACACGCGCGGCCAGACCAGCCGCCGGGGCCCAGCAGCCCAGACACCCCCACCCCCACCTGTCCTGGACGCACCTGCCAACTTGCAGAGGCGCCCCGGCGACCTTCACAGTCCTGCCCTCTGCCGCAGCTCCAGCCGGCCGGGCCTCGGGCACCTGTCTTCCTCCGGCCGTCATTTGTTGGTTTTCCTCTTTCGTACGGGGACAGCCAGCTCCAAGTTGGGTCCCTGGTGTTCTAGAAGGAAAAAAAAATCTACTGTCTTTCGTTTTTATAAAAAAGGAAGGCTGCCAGGGACCTCCTTGGAGGTCCAGTGGCTCAGACTCGGCGCTTCCAACGCAGAGGGCGTGGGTTCCATCCCTGGCCGGAGAACTAAGATCCCAGGAGCCGTGTGGAACGGTCAAGAAGATAACTCAAAAAAAACCCAAAAAACACAAATAACAACAAAAATAGAATGCCCGTAAAGCCTCATTGAGACCCCAGTGCACTCTGCCACCCTTAGAGCCAGGCCTGCCTCCAGCCTGGGCCGAGCAGAGAGTGCCTGCTGGCCTCGTGGGCGACAGGCTCACTACCCCGCGGCCAGTGCCCATCCACCTAGCTCTCCTTTGAACTATCCAGGCCAGGGGGAAAGGCTGGCAGATCTGGTGTGGTCAGCGTGGCCTCGAGGTGGAGGAAAGGCCCAGAGCAGTTCTCCTTTGCCTCCCCCGTGGGGGCCCTGGCGCCCCGAAGGCCCCTGCGCCAAACAGACTGTGTCCTTTGCTAACACGTGCCAGCTGAGTCGAGTGGGTGGCGTCCAGACTCCCGCCCACCCCCAGGGTGCTGGCCCAAGCCTGCCACCCGCCCGTCTCCCGAGCACCCTCGCCAGCCTCGGGCGGTTCCGCCGCCCGCAGGCCGGGCCCATGTCCACTCCCGACCCCTGTGCTGTTTATGTCCTCCCTGGGGGGTGGGTGTGAGGGCAGCCGGGGCCGGCGGCCTCTGCAGCTGCTTTGCCCTTGCAGTCCTTTTACAGGAAGCACTTTGACACAGAGGAGACCCGGGTGAACCAGCTCTTTGCACAAGCCAAGACTTGCAAGGTGCTGGTGGAGAAGTGGTGAGTCCGTGTGTCGCCCCCACCCCTGCCGCCCTTCCTCATGCACCTGCTACCCCAGGGCTGGTGGGGGGAGGCCCCCCTTGGGAAGGGGCAGGCCTGAGCTTTCCCACCTTGCTGGCCATGGGCACTGACTTGTACCCGCCCCCGCCCCCTGAGCCTTAGTTTTTCCATCCATAAAATGGGAACAGGTGGGGGGCTATGTGACCTAGGCTACACAAACTCTGGCCTAGGGTGGACCCTGAGCAGGCACAGAGGACAGGTGAGCAAGACAGATCTGGCCAGCCCTCGGGCTGCTCGGGGAGTGCTGGCCGTGCAGCAGAGCACACGGATCCCGGTGGCAGGGGCACGGCCTGGGGAGCGCACTGGCGCGGCAAGAGGCTGGCAGGGAGGCCTGGGTGTCAGCTGTCAGGGAGGCCTGGCCAGACCTCCTCCCGGCTGCCTGACCTTAATAGGTCTCCCTCTTCTCCTCCACACGGGGCGGGGGTGGGGGGGGCAGGAGACTTGCCCAGACGCAAGCAGCTTCCTCCCCAGCCTGCTGCAGGCACTGCGCCCAGCAGGCGTCCGGCTCCCAGACCCGGGCTGGTCTCTCCTTGGGTCTCCCATCCTCCTGGATTTCTGTCTTCATGGTCACGTGACCCAGGCACATAACCCTCTGGGCACAGGGAGGTCTCCACGTGTCCCCAGGCCACGTGAGCGCGTGTCGGAGGGTGAGGTGGCCGGTGTTAGCTCGGTGGCACCTGACCGGCTGCGTGGAGGGCGGGGGCCGTTCCCGGCCGGCCACCCCCCTGCCCCCCGCACAGTGAGTCCCACAGTCACCCCAGCCACCCAGCCACGCACTGACCCGCACCCGGGACCCCCACCCCGGGCCCTCCCTCCAGCTGCACCCTGCTCTTCCCGGTGGCTGAAGTCCCCCTTGGGGTCATTCCTTCTGCTGGGAGCTCAGCCAGCTGCTTCCTCTCAGAGACCCAGTGGAAAAATGGCACGCCTCCCTGGACCAAGGCGTCAGAGCAGGCTGCCCTGTGACTCGGCGGGGCTGGAGCTGGGCCCAGCCACCAGGTGCCCACACGTACCCCCGAGGGGCCTGGAAGGAAGGAGGGCTCAGCGTGGCTGGGCATTGGCCCCCCAACCCCCAGTGAAGATGGTGGGGCCCGGGCACTGGGGAATCCCCCCAGCCCTTCCCACCTCAGGTCTGTCTGGGACTTGCCTCCTCCCGGGGGCCTCGGAGGGGCCAGGGCCTAAGAGTCTGGAACAGCCGGCTGACCCGGGGTTCCCCTGCGGGCGTTGCCAACTAGCCCTTCCCAGGCAGCCCCTTCTGCCACAAGGAGCCTCAAACAGAAAGAGAAATAACCCCTTGCTTGGTTCCGATTAGGGGAAGTAAGTTAAACCGCCCGTTTATGCTACTGATGCACCCTTTAGGGTAAAAGACCAGGGCAGTGAGGGGGCAGGTCCAGAGATGGGGTGCTGTCTGGAGTCGTATGGTCACCCTGTGACGGGCCTGTGGGCCCAGCGTGTCCTGGACACCCCCCTGGTCCATGCTTGGTCCCCCACTGAGCCCCGCCCACCGTGACAAAGCAGGCGGGTGCCCCCTGCACAGAGCTCAGGGCGGACGCGAGGCGCAGCCCGGGCTCCAGGACACGGGGCAGACCAGGGCCCGGCAGGGGTCTGCAGGAGGGGCCTGGGGCCCAGCGGCACTGGCTGACGCCCGTCCGCCCCCCACAGCAGGGTGAGCGTGCAGGACATCCAGGCCCACCTGGCGCAGGGCCACGTGGCCATCGTGCTGGTGAACTCAGGGGTGCTGCACTGCGACCTCTGCTCCAGCCCCCCCAAGTACTGCTGCTTCGCGCCCAGCGGGCCCCGCTGTTTCTGCCGCTCACCCGACTACCAGGGCCACTTCATCGTGCTGCGCGGCTACAGCCGGGCCGCCGGCTGCGTCTTCTACAACAACCCGGCCTACGCTGACCGTGAGTGGGGCGGGTGGGCCCCACCGCCTTCTCCCGGGGCCCCTGCCCCCCAGCCCCGGGCCGGCCGTCTGCCCCCACCCAGGGCCCAGCCCAGGGCTGCAGTTCCCGGCGCCCCCAGCCCCCAGGCCAGCCCTCCGTGCTAGAAAGGGAGGTCCGGGGACCCTGGTCAGGGGACTAAGAGCCCGCACACTGCGCAGAGTGGCCGAAAGAAAAAAGAAAGTCTGCCCAGCCCTGGCCCTGGCCCCCGCCCCCGGCCCGGACTCCCCACGGCCCCGGGGACAGGGAGGGACCACAGCCCTGCGGCCTCCAGCGAGTCCCTCCCCTCTGGACCTCCCTTTCTCCTGCTGAATTGGGGAAAGCGCAGGGGACAGGTCACAGGGGCCGCAGCGGCTGCAGGGAGGGCGCCCGCGTGGTGGGGGTCAGCCAGGATGCCCCCTTGCTGACCGCCCCGTCCTCCTGCCGCAGCAGGAATGTGCAGCGCCAGCATCAGCAACTTCGAGGAGGCCAGGACCAGCTACGGCACAGACGAGGACATCCTCTTCGTCTACGTGGACAGCTGACAGCGGGAGCCCGCTCCAGAGGCGCTGGCCCAGGCCCGGGGCTCAGGCGAGGCGCCGCGTCCCTGCTGGCTGTTGACGTCGTCCTCCGGGCCCGAGGCCGGCTCCCGCTGCGCTCAGGGGACGTCTGCCCCCACGGGCGCCCTGGTGCCTGCAAGCCAGACGCAGGGCCGGCGGGGGACGCAAGAGCCCATCTCCCCACAGACCCAGGACCCAGCCCCAAGAGAGCTGCGGGTCTGTTTGTGTGGAGACCATCGGTGTAGCCACCCTGGGCCCCAGGGCTGTGTCAGCTCCAGCCTCCCCGGGATCTGGTCAAAAGGCAGGCGCCCTGGGCCCGCTGCCCCCTTCCCCCACCCCCGCCCGGGGGGCCCAGTCCCTGCGGCTGGTGGCCAGGCCCCTGGGGAGGGCTGGACCTCAGGCAGAAAGGCCTCAGGCCCCTGCAGCCCTCCTTGGAGTGGACACCTGGGCTGTGGGCAGGACCCTGGCTCCCGCTGGCACCCCGAGGGCCAGTGCCAGCGGCCTGGGCCCCAAAGACACTCCCCGCCCCCCGCCACGGCGCCTCCTGCCTCAGTGCGGGCAGCCCCACATCTCAGGGTTGGGTGCTGGGGCCCTGGGCCTGCACGCCTGATCGTGGCCGGGGGCGGCCTGTGGCCTCCCCCCAACCCAGCGCTCACTCCTGGCCCTCTGCAGAGAAGGCCGGGGGGGTCTCTGTCGGCAGAGGGAGTAACCTAACCCAGGATCGCACAGTGCGGACCCCCGCATGGACTGGGGCGGCCTCCTGCTCCTTCCTTTTTTAGCCGGGGAGGCTGTGTGTGTGTGTGTGTGTGTGTGTGTGTGTGTGTGAGATTTAAGTCTTTTTTTTTAGCCGGGGGAGGGTGTTTTTTTGAGATTGAAGTTTTCACTTTTGGTGGGGTGAGACTCAACCTCAAGCAAGACAATAATAGTGGGGTCACAGGTACTTTGGAACCACGGACACCTCTTTTCACGGGCAGATAAGCCAGGCCAGGATCTCTTCCAAAGCCAAGGGGACCCGGGGCCGCAGGCAGGCAGGCCTCGCGCCACAGCCAGAACCTGACTCAGGACAGTGGTGGGGCTGCGTCTTGAACCTGGGTCTGCGCCCCTGGAGAAAAAAGGGAAATGGGTCATTCCCAAAAGGGGCTGGGACACCTCCTGCCCCTGCCCTGGGTTACCCATCAGCTACAGCACCTAAGTTTTGGTCGTCGGTGCCGGAAGCCTGATGCCTGGGCAGCGGCTTCCGCCGCTTCCCCAGGCTACGGACCACCCAGGACCACCCAGCTGTACAGCTCCTCTACCCGACAGCCTTGACCGAGAGGCAGGCACTTCTGGCCAGGCAGCTGCTCTGGGTTCAAAGGCTAGCGCTGCCTGCGGGCCCGTCTCGTCCCCGTTGCCTTAACCCTGGGTAGCCTGAGACCACCCCCTGCCCCCGCCCCGAGCTCTGGTTCCCACGGCCGGGAGGACCACACGTGGCAGCTGCAGGCTGGGCGCCCCTGGAAGGGGCCCGGGTGACCCCAGTGAGGGTGGCGGTGTCCAGGGAGACAGCGACAGGAAGGGGCGGCCGCCCTCGGGGAGGCCCGCTACTCAGGCCGGCGGGGGCTGCCCAGGGAGCAGCCTCCAGTGTCCATGGTGCCTTCGTCCATCAGAGACACTGTCCCCAGGTCAGAGGAGCAAGCCTCTCGGGGCAAGCCGCAGGTTAGAGGTCACCCGTCTGGAAGGTTCACAGGAGCTGCCTGGCCCCGGGGCCGACGCCACCTGCCTGGAGGGGGTCTCGGAGGCGAACCTCACTGTGTTGTGTCCTGTTCACACACAAATCATGAAAACGGGGCCCACGACCCCGTGACCCCTTGGCCACACATGGAGGGGGCGCCCTGGACCGCTGGCTGTCTCCCCAGCCACCTAGGGGCAAAAGGGATCTTATGCATCACAGGGATTTTTATACGTGTTATCTCGTTTGTAATGAGCCATTCTCAATAAACATGGTCCTCACTCCAAGACGCTGGCAGCCCCCCCGCCCGCCTCTGTGATCCCAGCCTCCTTGGGACGGTCGCTCCCAAGCTCACATGTAGGTGTGCTGGCCACCGGCCGCCCGGGCGTCCTCACGACGTGACCAGAGGTGCTAAGGAGGGGACAGCTCAAAACCGAGCGCAAAGGATCACTGGGGATCCAGGAGGCCAGAGTGCGGAACCTTCCAGAGACCGTCGACTCTAAAGCCCTGTGCTGAGAGCCAAGGGTGCGAAGCTCTGTCTATATGACGGTGCCCTGACCAGGGCAGCTCGGCTAGCAAGGCGTGCCCAGGCAGTTAGGAGGTGCAGAAAAGGCTCTGATCCTATGGCGCGGGGACCCCGTTCACTCAGGGGCTCCCCAAACTGCTTTGCTGCACAGTTCATTTCTGTGGAACCCTGGTCTTCCCTGAATGACGCTGACCTTTGGGTAAGCCCTGGTCCAGCATCCTGAGGTCATCACTCAGGACTTGCCTGGTGGTCCAGTGGCTGAGAACCCACCTTCCGATGCAGGGCCCGCAGGTTTGGTCAGGAAACTTTTAAGATCCCAAGTGCCGTGGGGCAACTGAGCAAGCAAGCGGATGGTTGGCTGCTGATCCTCTGGGGACCTAGAGCGCCAGCTGCTCCCACGAAAGCAACACCACTGGCTCCACAGTGACCTCCAGCTCCCCAAACGCCGGGGTCTTGTTCGCTGGTGGGACGACTAAGCTGAAATCTGATGGGTCCACCTGTGGCCAAGCTGTTCACCCAAAGCTGCACAGCCCCAAGCTGGAAGTAGGCATGGGTCCTCCGCTCAGGGCCTAGAGGCCCAGGCCAGTCCACCCGGTAAGCCTTGCTGTGCTTTTACCGGCTCTGCCGCTGGTAAAATACGATGTCAGACTGTCCAGGTCACTCATGTCGAGGCGCAAGGCGAGAGTCTGTCCACCCTGATAGGGCCCACTGGGACAAGCCTGGTGACCGCACCTCAGCGCCATCCAACGGCCACCTGGGCCCATCCCTGGGCTGGGCAGAGCAGCGCCCCCGCCACCGTGGACCCTGCACGAAGGACACAGCACTTTCTGATGCGGAGGCTGCCCCTGCACGCAGAGAGGTGATCCTGGCCAAGGGCCGGCCCGTTTCTCCTGCAGGGAAGGAGGGCGCTGTGTCCAGGGCTTGGCCCTGCACAGCACCCCCCCAATTCCATCACACCTCCCACCAGCTCTCGGGACTATCCGCGGTGGACACTTGTTAGGGTCACGGAAGTGCTGCTCCCATCCGATCAGGCACTTTGGGTGCACTGCTGTGGCCCTTGAAACTCATCTGGGTGGTGTTCTTGGCTTTCGGGGCCTCCTGCAGCCTGACGAGGGTGCACCTTCCATCACTAAAGCTCATCAACAAGGAGCAGGCGTCAAGGCGCTCGGTGGACCCTCTGCACGCCCTGCCGTCTGTCCGTGGGCACCTGGAGCCCTTCAGCACGGGAGAGCCTCCTCACGGGCCCGGCCTCCCTCTCGGCCTCCTGGTCCACTCACCCTTGTAGAGCACTGTGGTCACTGCACGCACCTGTCCCTAGAAAAGTCACTTCCCGGGGACACCTGGACAGAAGTAGTAAGAAGGTCAGCAGGACTTATTTCAAACTTTGGGGCTGAGCAGAGGCTGAGGTCCACGCCCAGAATTCCCTCCTGGTCTGGGAGTCCCAGCTCTGCTCTGCAGGGCCTTTGGCCGGATTAAATCAGGCCTACCCAGATTATCTAGGATAATCTCACTCGCTTGGTTAACTGCCTACAGGCTTAAATCACACTGGCGAAATACCTTCACAGATTAGCGTCTGATTGGGTAAACAGAGACAGCAGCCTGGCCAAGGTGACAGCTTCCAATGGCTGTCCCCCTGTCTGCAGAAGTCGCTGCCAGCCTAAATGGAAGGCTCTCTGGCTGCAGAGCGTGGGCTTCAGCAGCCGCGGTTCCCAGGCCCTGGAGCTCAGGCTGAGCAGCTGTGGCCCGCAGGCTTTGCTCCCCCACGGCATGTGGGGTCTTCCTGGCCGGGTCGGGGGTGAAGCACACATCTCCTGCACTGGCAGGTGAGCCACCAGGGAGGTCCCTCACTTCTTTTCTTATTCGGCTGTGCTGGGCCTTCCAGCGAGATTTTCCATCTTTGTTGTGGCACGTGGACTGTCCAATGGCAGCACGTGGGATCTCAGTTCCCCGAGCAGGGGTTGAACCCGGCCCCGCCCTACAGTGGAAGCGTGGAGTCTCAGCCACTGGACCACCAGGCAAGTCCCCCATCGGTCTCGCTTCAAAGCATCCCGCACAATCAGCGCCTGGGATCATCTTTTACTTGCATTATATAATTCACCCAACAAAGTTTCACCACCTCAAAGTGACCAGAGTGACCAGATTCAGCGGCTCTGGCACACCCACCGTGCTGTGAAACACTCCTCTCCACCCAGCCCCCAAACGCTTTCATCCCCGGAGAAGGAAACCCGGTGCTCCTGCGCCAGCCCGCCTCACCCGACCAGCCTCCCCGCCGGCCCGGGCACAGCAGTGCCACCGGGGAGTCCGCAGGGAGAGCCCAGACACAGCAGAGCCTGGCGCCCTGGCCCGTCTGCTGCGGGCAGAGGTGCCCTCCCTGGCGGGCGCGGGCTGAGGGCCGGCCGCTACTCTTTCACAATCCTGGGGGTGTAGTCGGGTTGGACAGCTTCGGCAAGTTCCCGAGCGTACATCTCGTATCTGCCCGTCATCTGAAAGCGAAAACAGCGGGACTTGGAGTGGTTCCCGTTTCATTCCAACCGCCCTCGTTCGCGCACCTCTCCTGCTGCCACTAGAAGGCAGCTGTGGGACAGAAATGCGACCGGAAGGCGGGCTGGAGGCCGGGATGGTCTCAGGCTGGGATTCGGAGACGCCACCCCCGCCCCAACCCCGGTGTGACCCCTCCGACCCCGATTCCAGGCGGTGGCGAGGATCACTGAGGCCGACGTGACCCACGCCCCCGGCCCCTCCTGCTGGAGCACCTCTGTGATCTTCCACCAGAAGGCGTGGCGGGCTCCCAGGCAGGGGGCGGAGGGCAGTCCTGCCCCCCGCGCCTCCACCCGAGAGGGGTTGACCTGCGGCCGATCACTGGCAGGAGTGGGTCCCCGGGATCCACACCCCGGCGGCCTGGCTCTGGAGGGCCACCCACTGCACGCGGCGTCTCATCCTGGACACAGCGGCTGGGGAGAGGCTGGGGGCGCGGCAGGAAAACCCACCCAGGGCGCTCACACCCCGTCCTTCCCACCGCCCCCTCCCTCCCAAGGCTCTGACAGGAGCGGGGGCCCGTCATCACAGGCACGGATGGCTTCCGCTTTCAGAGTGTTACTAATGAGAAGCCATTCAGCTCTCTGGCTCCCGCTTCCCATCCGTGCGGAATCCGGCATTAATCTAAGCTTCCCAGGAGGACGAGAGACGGGAGACCTTCGCGTGGGCAGCGCCCTGTTGCTCAGTCCCCTGGGACTCAGGGAATGTGCCCAAGGACCCATGCTCACAGAAACAGGAGTCTCGGGCCTGGAGCCCACGTCTGGCTGGCCCCCGGCACCACCCCCGCCCCACCCCACCCCCACCCCCGCCCCCGCCCCCGCCCAGGAGCGCTGGGCCGGCATCCCATCATGACGATGTGACGTCTGCGCTGAGAAGCAGGTGCGGAGTTGGTGGAAACACCCCGGGAGGCTAACACGGCGACACTCCAGCTGTGTGCCTGACGCGCTGTATTCCGGGGTGGGGGGGGTCCCAGGCCGCAAGCATCCCACTCTGGGAGGCGGGCACTTACAAGCCTTGGAGACCCGCCACCTTCCTTACGGGGTGTCAGGCCCAGGCCTCCTGTTTTACAAGCGGGCGCATAAGGCAGGGAGCTGACGTGGCTCGCAAGGCAGCGGCACCGCCAAGGCCCACTTCCCTCCTCGACCCACTTCCCTCCATTGTCCGGGCCCAGCCTTGGGGCCTGGCCACGGGCAGAGCCAGACACACGCATTCATCTTGTGGTAAGTGCAAGTGCCTGGGAAGGAAAAGAGGATTAGTGAGGCCAAGCCACTCTACTCTCTGGACAGATGAAATTGAGATGAACCTGCTTGGAGGCGCCCAGAATCTAATAAATCAGATGAGTGGGGAATTTATCGAGGCCTGCTGCCCCGGCAGTGTTTGACCCCGTGGTTCCCCTCCCAGGCCCCAGCCTCCGGCCTTCTGTGCAGCTCGGGGAGGGGGCCCACACGGCTGGCCCTCAGGCCACCCGGAGCGACGCAGTCCTGGTGCTGGGAGCGGGCCGGGCCGCACGGAGGAGCAGGGGCCTGGACACCCACCTTGAAGCCCCAGATGTCGTTCACCTGCCGGCACAGGTTGAGGTCCAGCTCGGCGACCAGGAGCCCATCCCGGGTGCGGGAGAGCCCGGGGGTGCGGCTGCCGTCCGGGGCCGCCACGTAGCTCGAGCCGTAAAAGTAGCCGAAGTCCCGGTGAGCTGCGGGGCAGCAACCGCAAGGCCCGTGAGCGCATGCAGACGCGGGTGGTCTCTGCACCCACGTGGGGGAGATGCCCAGGACGAGGGCCCCCACACTCTACCCAGCAGCTGCTGCAGCCCCGAGGACCTGCCTCCCCCGTCAGGCCTGGACGCCTGGCCGCTGGCTGCAAGTCGCCCTCAACGCCCTCCCCTCTGCCTCGGGAACCTTTCTTTTTATTATTTTTGATTTATTTCTATTATGTGTTTGGGTGTGCTGGGTCTTAGGTGCTGCACGTGGGATCTTTAAACTGAGATTAAAATGCTGTTTTTCTGATACGCACACATATACGCGTATAGTTTGTTTGCTTATTTCTGTAGTTGCGGCATGCTGGATCCTGTCCCCTGGCCGGGGGTTGAACCCAGTTCCCGCAGCAGGAATGCGGAGTCTCAGCCCCTGGACCACCAGGGGGTCCCGACCCCGGGAACCGGTCTACGGCCTCCCTGGCAGAGGTGTTGGTTCCCAGCATCAGCCACCGCGGCCCAAGGGAGTCACGTGGCCCCCACGGTGAGCTCGGCCCCGCCCAGCCGTGTCGCCCTCACCCCCCTCCGGGCCTCGGGCCCCTCACCAGTAAAGCGGGGTGCCGGCCACCCTGAAGGTGTGCGGGGAGTGTGCGGGTGCCACCCAGGGCCGGCAGACCCTCCGCGGGGCCAGAGGCTCCGGTCTCCCAGGCCTCGAGTGGGGGGATCTGAGCTCTTTCAGGAAATACTGCTGTGGGAGGCACGCCTGCTCAGCCCCGCTCTGCTTCCCAGACACCTCCTTGGAGATGGGGGTGGCCCCCTCCCACATTCCAGGCCAGAGAGGAGGGGCCGGGCGTGGCGGATTCCAGCCCTGCCCGCAGAGCCAAACAAGCTGTGGGTAGGAACCCAAGGCAGCCATGCTGGGCTCCGGGGGCACCTGGACAGCTGGGGGGTGAGGGGTGTGGTCTGCAGGGTGGGATATGCACCCCTATTTCAGGGAGCTCACAGAGGGCACCCCCACGGCTTGGCCCATCTCCACCCCAGTCCCTACTCCATTCTCATCTGGGGTCCACGCGAGAGAGGCAGGGGGCAGGTGTGCAGACACGGTCTGTGGGGTGGGTCCTGCTGGGAGACAGCAGATGGAGAAGGGACAGCCAGGTTCTCCCCTGCCCAAATCAGCCCCACGGAAAGTCAGCTGGACGCACCTTTCTTGCCATCCCCAGAGGTGAACTCGTTTGGGAAGTGCTCCTGGAAATGAAACCGAGGTAAGACACTTGGCGCTAGGAGTGCAGAACCCTCCTGCCAGCGCCAGAAGACGCAAGAGACGCGGGTTCGGTCCCTGGGTCGGGAAGGTCTCCTGGAGGAGGAAATGGCAGCCCACTCCCGTGTTCCTGCCTGGAGAAGCCCAGGGACGGGGGAGCCTGGCGGGCTGCAGTCCACGGGGTCGCAGAGACGAGACGGAAGCGGCTTAGCCTGCACACACAAGACACACCTCTAGGGGGCGTTGGCTGGACGCTCATCAGAGTCAGCCGGGGCGAGGGACCCAGGACAGTCACAGCCATGTGGACCGGCCTGATGGAACTGTGCCCCCCGAGTCCCAGCCCCCCGGCGAGCCGGGCATCTGACCAGCCCTAGGGGAAAGACCCCGATTTTGCCTTCGGCAGCTTATCGTCTGCTGGGAGAAGAGAAAGCCGTTGTGGAGACTGGCTCTCTGGGGCCGTGGAGGGCATCTGGGGCTTCACAACGCCCAGCCTGGGGTCAGCGCAGGCAGCAGGGATACCCGCTCTCGATGCCTTCCCCACGACTGCGCGTCCAGCCAGGAGGGGGCGCCACGTACGGGCTGGTTAAAACACCAAGTTTCTTTCCTGTGGACCCACTCAGGGTTATCTCAGGCTGATCAGATGCTCTGAGTAGAGTCTGACATCTGATTAGCAAGAATGCGGAAGAGGATTTGTTACGTAATAAATACCCGGTGTTTGTACTCAAATCTTTCGGTGCCTGAGGTCAAGGTTTGGGGGAGGACGGGAAGAAAGCTGGTACTGGGTGGTGGTCATGGGCTGAGAGCCTTTGAAAATGACTTCAGCTGCAAGCTCAAGAGGGCGTGAGCAGTGCCAGCTTTCGCGGAGACAGGCCCGGCCAGGCTCCCCGTGCCGGGACCCCGGGGTGTGGGGCGTGTGTGCCCAGAGGGGATGCGACCCCGGGGTCCCCTCCTGGGCCCCCGCCACTGCCGCTCCTCCCGCCTGGCTTCTGCCGGGGGAGCGGCTGGGCTTCCTGCCTCATCCCTCGATCCCCTCCCCTGCCGGGGCTGTCCCCGGAGGCTGGGCCTCAGGGACTCACCTGGCCCACGCGGTTGATGGCGCAGGTGAAGCAGTGGTTGGCGATGGCTGCGTTCCTGGCCTCGATGGGCCACAGGGACTCACTGCGCGAGGGGAAGGAGAGGAGCCAGCTTGCCGACCGCCCAGCCTTTGACTCAGCGGACGCTCGGCCCTGAGATGCGGCCGAGGTGCCAGTCTTGCCGCGGGGCTCACGGCGCCCACGGGCGACCCCACACCCACCACCAACAGGCCAGCTCGTCCCCGGCTCGGGCCAAAGCAGCCGTGTGGAGGGCGCCCGACGCACCAGCGGCAGCCCTGGATCAAAGCCTCGCCCTGGGGCCCCCCAGGCAGCACAGCGGTTAAGACTCTCCCACTGCCGAGTGCATGGGTTCAATCCCCGGTCGGAGAGCTAAGATCCCACAGGCCATGGGTGCGGTCAAAAAAAAAAGGGAAATCCTCGCCCTAAGTTTCCTTTTCTGAAGCTTCCCCAAAGGGAGGCTGTGCAGACAAGCATCAGCTCACAGCTTCAGGAAACATCCGTCCCCTTCTTCGGCAGCTGAAGCGTCTGGCGGGTTAGGGGGTGCTACCTGGCAGGACCCCCTTAGCTGCTGCTTCTGCCTCATTCCCTCCTCCCAGGTGGGGTCAGGAACCGCCCCCCAGGCCAGTAAACATCAGCAGGGAGCTGGGGGCCTGGGGGCCTGTGTGCCCCCCAGCCCCTACCCTTGTAGTACGAGTCATATCCGACACTCTGCGACCCCATGGACTGTAGCCCATCGGGCTCCTCTGTTCACGGGATTTCCCAGGCAAGAGTACTAGGGTGGGTTGCCGTTTCCTCCTCCAGGGGAATTTTTCAGACCCGGGGTAGGGGGGCGTCGAACCCTCAGCTGGTGGGTTCTTTACCACTGGAGGTACCAGGGGGAGCCCTGTCATGCCGCTTTGCAAAGCCATCTGTCTCTGCGGGGCAAGATTTCAAGGCCAGCAAATAGTAAACCTGAGAGGAATTCAGGCTGAAGGCGGGCATCACCTCCCCTGAGCTGCCCCCCCATTTCCCTCTTCTGAACCCTGAGCCTCGAAGCAGAGCCCCCCACCCTGGTTCTCCTACGGGCACAGGACGGGGACATCCCCACGCGGGCACAGCTGAGCTCCCCGGGTCCAGCGCCTGCAGGGGTGGGGGGGCTCCGTGGGAAACTGCTCCTGCGGACACCTGTCCGTCCGCAGCCCACCAGCAAAATGTGCCATGGAATTCAGCAGGCCTGCTGGCCACTGGTGGTCTGAGGAATAGTGCCGTCGGGGTTCTGGGTGCAGAGCTGCAAGCCCACTCAGAAGCACGGGGTGCCTGGGAGCGGAGGGCCCCAGAGCCTTCCTGTCAGTGTGCACCTGGCTGAGACCGGGGAGTAGGTGGAGGGGTGGGTGGGTGCTTGTCACAAGCCTAATTCTCAGCAGCATTCACGAGTCTGGAGGGGGAAAAAGAATTCCAGCCTTGACGGAGGGACTCATTTTCCTGTTTTTCTCCCCCCAGCTGCTCGGCTGAGCTGACAAAACTTGTAAGAAAGGATTTTTACAGAAACACGCCCGTCGCTGACATTTTCGGGAATTAAATAGACAGGTGTGGAGCAGGCGCCGGGAAGCACGCATCTTGCAGTTCTCCAGGGAGGGTGAGGGGCCAGGACCCAACCCCCGGCCGGCAGGACACCGAGGCTCTCAGACGAGGCTGGAGGCTCCTGAGAGCCGGGCCGGGCCAGGCCGGGCGGGCGCGGTGCACCGGCCCCTGAAATCAGCCACAGTAGGGAAGGGTGGGAGGGCGGAAACCTCTGACCACTCGGCTGCAGGGCTCACGGTGACTCGGTTCATCAAACCGCACTGTGCCTCCATTGGGTGCTCGGAACTGGGGGACCCTACGTGCGGACACCTTGCCCACTCCCGCGACGACACACGTGTTTGCACGCGCACGGGCGTGTGTGTGTGGGGAGGGGTGCTGATACAGGAGGTGGGAGATGTCAGAGAAGGGGATGGGTGCTTCTAGAAGTTGCGAGCCGAGGCTGCTGTGCAGCTGGTGGCTCTTTGCTGGGCCTCCTGCTTGTAAACCCTCAGCATCGATTCCGCAAACAACCCTTCAGTATTTTAGGAAACTCACCCTGCGTCCCCCCGTCCTAGTGAACCGCCTGCTGTACCGTTTTCCACACTCTACGGCCATCCTCGGCAAGAAGAGTCTCGGCAGGGTTCTGAGCCCAGCCTGGAAACGTCCTTTCCGCTCACAGGCGGGGATCATGGAGCTGTGTTAGCCCCAGAACGGCTGGGCGATATCCGCTGGGGGAGAGGAGCTGACCGTGAGCGCTCTCTTCCTTCCAGCTTTTCCCTGTTGTCCATCGCATGGCCCTGAGCAACTTCACTCAGGAAGCTTTCCTCTGCTCTCACCAAAGTGCCCTCAAGCTAAGGTTTTCAGGCTGTAACTATCTGGTCAGGGTGTAAGGGCTTCCCCATGACTCAGTGGGAAGGAGATACGGGAGACACGGTTCCGGCGGGAAGATGCCCTGGAAGAGGAAATGGCAGCCCACTGCAGTCTTCTTGCCTGGAGAATCCCATGGACAGAGGGGCCTGGTGGGCTACAGTCCACGGGGTTGCACGGAGTCGGACATGACTGAGCGGCTGAGCGGGGTGAACGCTATGGGAGCTGCTCAGACACGGGGCTTCCAAAAGACCCTTCAGCACTTCAGTTGCCAGCAGAAACACACCCTCCCTGGAGGGCACGAGTGGGTGGGACCACTGGTGTCCAAGGAAGGAAGATGGACAGCAGTTCACAAGCCAAGGTCACAAGCCATCACACCTGTTTTATGTTGAGCAGCTTCTGTTTGCTTAACTGGGGCTGATAAAAGCCCAGAAGTGCTCGGACAGAGAGGTGACCTCTGAGTCCAGGCCACGGCTGCGTCCCTCCCAGCCTGCGCGCGGCTGTGCACCGGGGGGCACTGGCTTCAGGGACCCCTCTGGGTGATGCCGCTCGCTGTGTTAACACGTGGCTGCTCCGCGGCGTGGCCCGGGCCGTCTGTCCAGGCTTGCTGGCTGGACGACCAGGACCCACTCTTCCTCACGACTCTCAGGGGACATTGTCACAGTGGCCACGCTGCCCGCTGCCTCTCTAGGGGTGGGGAGGAGACCCCAGACGTGACCGCCCCCTTGTGCCCAAGAGCGCCCCCTCCCCCAGACACAGACAGCACGGGGTCGTTCTGTAAGGGACAGCCGTGCAGATCAGCGCGCTGAGGGAGGGGGCCCCACTTTCAGCAGCAAGTTCGAGGTGAAATGACAGCTATGTCCCCATATTTAAATTTCGGAAATCTTGTGGCGAGCGAGGGCAGGAGTGACAGGGTGGGCCCCCAGGGGACTGCAGGCTGCCCGCGAGCTGCCCCCCTCCATTGGGGATGGACACTCCCCCTCCCCACACCCGCCACCCCCCCCCCGCCCCGATGACACGGCAGACCCCGGAATGCTCTGGGGGAAGCGAGCTGGGGAGGGAGGCATTCGCACAGATGCCCGGAGCTCTCCTGCTTCTTGATGAGGCAAAGCTGGAAACCACGCGCTGCTGGGGAGGGCGAAGCTAGGAAAGGGCGCTGGTGCCGGTCACTGCAGCCCAGTGAGCGCCCCGGGGAGGCCCTGGAGCCCACCCCCCGCCCTGTGACAGCAGCTTTGTCTGCTCAGGGATAAGGCTAACACCACGTGGCTGGGTAAACGCAGGTGGCAGAGACCCTTGACTGATCTCTCAAGGACCCTCTCAGCTCGGACCCCTCCGTCGTCGCCCGCCCACGCGGACGGGAGGGGAGCCAAAGCTGCTCGGGCAACCCCCGATGCTCCGGCCCTTAGAAGGGGAGCTTTCCCGAATCCTGCCAGCGGGCCCTGCCCGAGACCTCGCCGCAGCCAAGGACGGTGTTTCGCAGCAGGGCACTGCTGTTCAGTATGGCGTGTCCGAGTCTGGGCGACCCCTGGGGACTGCAGCCCGCCAGCCGCCTCTGTCCGTGGGGATTCTCCAGGCAAGGATACTGGGGTGGGTTCCCCTGCCCTCCTCCAGGGGGATGGTCTTCCTGACCCAGGGACCGAACCTGCATCTCCTGCGTCTCTTGCATCGGCAGGTGGGTTCGTGACCATAGCACCACCTGGGGAGACCCCTCAGCTCTTCAAGGCGGGGACTGTAACGGACGCCTAAGTTGGCTGACCCTAGCACTCACTGCCCCGGGGCTCGAGGATGTTGCACATCCCGGTGGGCACCTGCCTGCTCTTCACCCAACCCGCCTCTGCGCCCCGAAACCTGGCCCCGGGCCCCCGCCGAGCCCCTTAGGCCCAGTGACCTGAGCGCTCCGATGGTGGCGGAGGGGTTGAAGATGATTTCGGCCCCGTTGATGCTGAACATCAGCCAGTTGAGGGGGTGGTGCCGCCCGTAGCAGATGTTGACGGCGATCCGCCCGAACTGGGTCTGGAACACGGGGTGGCCCAGGTTTCCCTCCATGTAGTATGTGGACTGGAAGACAGAGGGCCGCGGACGGATGCTCAGAGCCGCCAAGCTTCCCTTTCCTTAGGCTTGACAGAAAAATGAAAACATCGCCCGTCCTCCCGAAGGGACACTCCTGGTATGACTCTAAACTCCAAAATTTCAGACCACTTAAACTAAAAATAAAAAAAAAAAAACCCAAACCTGAAACCAGGCACAACACAAGCAAGCTCGCCCGAGGGGAAAGCACCACGGCTGGAGCACTTGCCCGCAGACCTGCGGTGACGCGGCAGAAAGCCCCCAGAGCTTCTCCCCGCAGTCTGTCAAGGATAAACTGGGTGAGGTTTCATCCCAGCACCACTAGGGGCTGAGGCGTGGGGTCAACATCCTCACCAGCCATCTGTACCCCGCTGGCTTGAGGTGGGGGCACACGCCATCATGTGTGATCTGAGCCACCGACCAAGGCCGATCTGAGACTGGAATTCCTCCCAGGGAGTGACCTGTTCCATGGGCCTCCCTGGACACACTGCCTGGGGTCAAGGACGTCTCCCACGGCCGGTAGGCAGGACACAGTCCTGGCAACTCCGCCAGCCCCCTCGGGGTGCCGGCCAGGGTCCCACGCAGGTCTGCTCCCTGCCTCTGCCTCCTCCCGTTAACCTCAAAATTCGGCCGAGCTGGGCAGCAGCCAGGATGTGTGCACCGCGTGGACATGCGAGCAGGTCCTGGTGCGCCGAGACAAGCCAGTCGCTCTCTGCGGGGAGCTCAGGGTTAAGCCCAGAGTGAGCAGGCTCGGGGGCACGTCTCACTGCCCCCCGCCTCCAGCGGTCCCTGGGGCACGCTGGGTGCTTCTTTCTCCTCTGGGGGCCTCGGCCAGCTCTGCACACCCCTTCACGTCTGCCCGACCGGCCTGGGAGCAGCTGGGGAGGGCAGAGGGCGTCACACCCTGAACAGCTGTACTTACTGCAGACCCAGTTCAGACTTCAGATCTCAGGCATTAGGTGAGGTCCATTTCCCGACAGCCAACGTCCACCTCCCTCCACCCACGATGGGCGTTAACCAGTTAGGACAGCCAACCAGTTAGGCCCTGAGCACGGGCCGAAGCCCCAGCCTACACACCTGTGCTCAGACGTGCAGCCCTCACGGCCACCTGACACTCGGACCCCGGGGGAGCCCCAGACAAGGATCCACCCACCCCCAAACAGGGACTAGACCTTGACGGACGAGGCGCTCAGGGCCTGCAGGGCCCAGCAATCGCTTCATGCGTGTGCACGGTCGGTTCTGGTTTTAACTCATGCGCTGCTTTTCTTTTCCCTCTTTCTTTTTTAAATTATGGAAGTGTGATAACACACTGACGGGAGACTTGGAAAATAGAGGACAGAGTGACATACAGTTTACAATTTTTTTTTAAAGTAAACAAATTTTTAGCTGGAGTTTCAATATCAAACTCTCAAAAAACTGAGCAGAATGAATATCCAGAAAAGCAGGTCATAGTAGACCTGAAAACATGCTCCTTACTTTCAAGAAGAATTCCAGGAGGCCAACTCGGGTTATATTTTTAAAAATATTAATATATGCAAGAACATAGCCCTCTGTGCTAAAGACACGTGAGGACTCGCCCGGGATGCCCACTGTACCCCAGCCGCCCGCGTGACGCAGGGCGACACAGGGAAGTCACACCATGCGGCGGCCGGGCTGCTCACGGGCCCAGGCGGGGTGGCTCACCTCGTTGAAGTCGCCCACTCTGGGGATATGGTTCTTCCTCGTCTTGCCCAGGACCGCTCCGGAGCTGGCGATGACCACAGCCGTGTTCCACAGGACGTCCCCATGGGCCGAGTCTCGCTCCAGGACGGGGGACACCACCACCATGCCGTGCTTCCTCGCCAGCTGGAAAAACAGACGTGGCGCCACCCTCCTTTCAAATCGCGCATCGGACGTTTTTACGGAAGGATTAGAGGGTCCTCCTAGATAACGTCTGGGCTCCGCGCTCTCTCCACGCTCGTCCTTTTAAAGACCAAATGCCAGCGCTGTTCTGATGCCCAAGCTTAGCTACACAGGAACCGGCCTCGTCCTCGGGCACCCCCGCTGGGAGTGGACGGCCGGTGCAGCTGCTGTGGGGAACAGTAGGGCCACGCCCCCAAAAGTAAACCCAGAATGACCCCCGACCCCCGATCCCACTTCTGGATCTCCCCAAAGACCTGAAATGCGTCCTACAAGCGAGAAGAACCATTTCTTCACGTCATTTACTGTGTGCCACGTTACAAACGGTGGGACACAACTTAGTGACCGAACGACGTCGTCTGCGCCAACAGGCGAGATACTTTATTCTGATTTTAGATGTTTTTTTCAAATGGCACGATTCGATGCCATCAGTTTGCGTTGCTTGAATATGACATGTTCATATAATCTTCTTCTCCCAGACATGCTGTAATCCATCCTTGATTTCTCCTTGATCCAAGATCTAGGAGAGAGCGCTTCAGTCTCCCACTGGCTGCGTTTTTGCATTCTCTGTTCTGTTGTGGTTTATACTTTTACGGGTAGTCGCTGGTTGTACGTAATATTGGCCTGGGATCAGCTGGTGTGCAGGATATGAGCTCCCCAAGCAGGGGCTGAGCTCTGCCCCCGGCAGGGGGAGTGCAGAGCCTGGACCTCTGGACCGTCACAGAAATCCCACTCTCCCGATTCTTAAGCAGTCTACACTTAAACAGTTCTAGTCAGAATCAAATCACTTGACATTTCCATGAGCCTGGGCTTATATCAGCAGTATATGGGTTATATCAGGATTTCTGAAACACTGAACATAGCCCTGGGGACCTTTCTAGTGTGGCTAAGGCTGATTTCCTAATTCTAAAGGGTGCAGAGAGCAAAGTCTTACTTTTTCCAACCCTGTGACCCCTCGACAAAGATCACAGAACCCGCAGTACAAATAAAACAAAAGCAAGCCTTCACGCCACTTCCCACAGACCTTCAGACCCGGAGGCAATAACGAGACAAAACGAAAAAAGCAGATAAGGAGCGTTGACAAGGGTGTGGGGAAACGGGAACCTTCATAAAATGCCAGCAGGAGTATAAATGATGTTGGGTTCCTCACGGAGTTAAACGCAAGCGCCACAGGGCTGGCAGCTGAGCGGGAGAGTGAGAGTGCTCACCCGTGCCCCCAGCAGTGCGGCTCACGCCAGCCAAGGGAGGGGGCAACCCCACCAGATAAAGCGTGGCGTGCGCACCCAGTTGGAGAAGGCAAAGGCACCCCTCTCCAGTGCTCTTGCCTGGAAAATCCCATGCACGGAGGAGCCTGGCGGGCTGCAGTGCCTGGGGTCACAAGGACTCGGACACGACTGAGTGGCTTCACGCCTGCTTGCAGTGCAGAATTCTGTCATTTTCTTCAGCTGCTCAGTTGTGTCCAACTCTTTGTGACCCCCTGGGCTGTAGCCTACTAGGCTCCCCTGTCCTTCACTACCTCCCGGAGCTTGCTCAAACTCATGCCCATCGGGTCGGTGATGCCATCCAACCAGCTCATCCTCTGCCGCTGCCCCCTTCTCTTCCTGCCTTCGATCTTTCCCAGCATCAGGGTCTTTTCTGATAAGCTGGCTTTTTGCATCGGGTCGACAGAATATTGGAGCTTCAGCATCAGTCCTTGCAACAAACATTCAGGGTTGATTTCCTTTAGGATGGACTGAACGGAGTGTTGTCCAGCCTTAAGAAGGAAGGCGGTCCTGGCCCATGGATGAAATGGCTGTGGTCTCTGACGTGGATGAAACTGAGGACGTCATGCCAAGTGAAACCAGCCAGGTGCAAAAGGACCGACACTGCAGACGTGCACTCAGGTGGGGCATCGAAAGCAGTCGAATTCACAGAGACCAAGCGGATCAGGTGCCCGCAGCTGGAGGTGGAGCGGGGTTGATACGTGGCTGGAGGGTTTTGGGCCTGCAAGACGACGACTTCCGGAGGCCTGTCACGCAACGCTGTGAAGGCACTCACCACCCCTGACCGGGATGCCTAGGAGTGCTTGAGGTGACCGGTGACGTGGTTTCTGCCGCAGTGTGCGCGCTCAGGCACGCCACACACTCTGCCACCGTGCGGACTGCAGCCCGCCAGGCTCCTCGTCCCTGACAGCACCCAGGCAAGAGTACTGGTGCGGGTTGCCATTTCCTCCTCCGGGGGATCTTCCCAACCCAGGGATCCAACCCTCCTCTCCTGCACTGGCAGGCAGATTATTTACCACCAAGCCACCTGGGAAGCCCTTTTAGCGCAATAAAAAGAAGAAAACCAGGGCTTTCTCTGGCAGCACAGTGGTTAAGACTGCACTTCCACTGCAGGGGCACAGGTTCAACCTCTGGTTGAGGAACTAAGATTCTACATGCCTCTTGGCACAGCCAAAAAAAAGAAAAAAGAAAAAAAAATCATATGTCTCATCTACCCAAAAAAACCCAGAAACCCAGAACCCAACCAAATGTAACTCTTGGATACCAGATTCCTTTTGTCTCAAATGAGACCTGCAGGATCTGGGGGCCAGGAGGAGCAGCCCCAGCCGGTCATCTGTGCTCAGCCCGTTGCTACCCCCGACCTCAGCGACAGGATGGTGACGGTACCACAGGATGCCAGGAGCCACGCAGGGGCGGCCGTGGCCCTGGGGCCCTCGATGTGGACACGGGTGCCCTGGACCAGCGCACTCCCATCCTCCTTCTGCCCTTTCTTCCTCCCGTCCTGGTTCAGGCACGCTGTCTGCGATCACTTCCCGCCCCGTCCTTGTCATCTTCTTGTCTGAGGCACAGAACCGACCCAGTGGCTGGGAGGCGTCCCCCTGCAGCCTGAGAAGAGGGCTGCTTGGAGTCACGGCTCGGTATTGACAGGATCACTGTGGTCACAGCGCTGCTCCAAAAGCCCCGAAGTTTCCGTAGGAATGACGGGAGTTTTCCGAGGTGAGAGTGAGCATAAGCCACCATGAGGGACGTCATGGGGGTTTTGGGGGTGGCCGCTCCATGAAGACAGTTCAAGGAGCACAGAGTCCATCGCTTCAAAGGGTGGCAGTCCGTGGTTTCCAGTACACTCAGAGTTGCACAACCGACACCACAAGCTAATTTTAGAAAGTTTTCGACGCCCCAAGCGGAAACCCCGTCCCCGTGAGCATCCCTGCTCACCCCTTCTCCCCGCTTAGCCCCTGGCAGCCACCGACCTGTTCTCTGCCTCCACACAGCCGCCCTTCCTGGACAATGCGTAGAAACAGAATCTTGGAACACACTATGAGGTTTAAATAAAGAAAAATGAGGCCCGGTTTCTACACTGATGAGACGGGCCACACCTGTCAGGCCCCAGCAAGTGGGGTACAGGGCTCCGGCCAGGGACGCAGGCTTGACCCTAGTCCCCAGGTGCCAGGGCTGCCCCTTGCCGGCTGCAGACCCTGCTCTGGGCGGGTCACCCCCAGGCCGCCTCTGCGGGCTGCAGCTCCCTCACTTAAAAAGCCACGACGGGGAACTTCTCTGGAGGGTCCAGCGGGGAAGAATCGGCCTGCCAATGCGGGGAACACGGGATCGATCCCCGGTTGGGGAAGATCCCACCTGCCACAGAGCAACTGAACCTGTGCACCCCGACTAGTGAGGCCTGCTGGCGACGGAATGAAACACCAACACTGCAGAGTGGTTTGAATCTTTATATTTTAACCCTTGCTTCTTACAGCTGCTTTATTTTATATCCCTTGCACAACAACCTGCAGGGCAAGCTGCCAAGCACTGTGATTCAGAGACCATACAGAGCGCAGGGGCAGGGCGAGATGACCTTTACCTGGACTTATTTACTGCAGCGAAGACTGTGTTTTGGGGAACTTCCTTATCAACTTAGAATCCGTTTTGTCCCAGGGTCTGCTCCTTTTGAGGAATCAGAGAAACATCCTTGTGTGCAAGAAATGTTCTTTTCCCACGGGAACAAACAGGATTCTTAGCTGAACACCTCGTTTGCAAGAATGTTTAGCCCTGGTTGAGAGTCTCGTTTGCAAGCACTTCTCAACCTTCCTTAAACCTAGTTCCCTACAGAGGCCACGCTCCAGACAGCAGCGGGAATGGCCACCGCCGGAGCTGGCACCCCTGGGGCCCGGGGGGCCCAGCTCGAGGGAGCCCCCACTCACCTCAACGCAGCAACGGAGGCCTAGCGCAGCCACGAATAACATGAATTCATTAATGTCATTTTCTAAAAAGGCATGAAGGGCCCCTCCGGCTCTGAAACTGATTTCAAGTGAAAGGACACTTGAGGAAAAAAAAGGGCAATAAATAGTCTTATCTACTCTTATCTGCAAAACCAGAGCCAGGAGGGCGCACTGGCCTTGGGGCAGGACCATCCCGGCCGGGGCGGCCACGCTCTGACCCGCACGTGTCTGCCGCCCCCAGGGCTGGCTTGCCGGCTGAAGGCCGCTTAACGTCCTACCTCTTGACAGAACTTGATGGTGGGCCCGTCCTCCGCCGACTCGGCAAATTCCGTCCACGGAAGCTTCTCTCTTGTACAGAAAGCAAAGGGCATCGCTGTGGAGAGGAGAAAGGCCAGAGTCACACCCAGGCTCAGGGCCTCCGAAGGGGGCCCCTCGGCCTGGTGTGGGGGGCCTGCCTTCTGAGCCCACCCCCGGCTATGGACGACGGGCAGACCCTCCCCTTTCCCGGCTTCTAGGGGATGAGGCCAGCCATCCTGCCTACGGTCTTAGACACACTTGCAGCAGAAAGCTGAACAAACGCTTGCACACCCAGGCTCACAGCGGCCGAAAGATGGAAACGACCCGGGTCCACCAGCAGACGAATGGCTGGACGGCGGTCCACCCACTTGGTGGAAGACGGAAACGACTTGTGTCCACCCGCGGACGAATGGCTGGACGGCGGTCCACCCACTCGGTGGGATACTGTGCTGTGTGCTCAGGCGCGTCCGACCCTTTGTGACCCCGTGGACCGTAGCCCGCCAGCCTCCTCTGTCCATGGGGATTCTCCCAGCCAAGGATACTGAAATGGGTGGCCATTTCCTTCTCCAGGGGATCCTCCCGACCCAGGGCTCGAACGCACGTATCCTGCGTTGGCAGGCGGATTCTTTACTGCTGAGCCACCTTATTCAGCCTTAAAAAGGCAGGAAATTCTGACACTTGCTCCAACATGGGTGGACCCTGAAGACATTAGTTCAGTTCAGTCGCTCAGTCGTGTCCGACTCTTTGCAACCCCATGAATCTGAAGACGTTGCGTGTGGTGAAATAAGGGAGACAGAGAAGGACAAGCGCTGCACGGGTCCACTCACATGGGGCGCCCAGGACAGGCAGGTTCACGGAGACAGAGAGTGGAGGGACGGGTGCCGGGCCTGGGGGGCGCGCAGAAAGACGGGCTGCTGTTCAAGGGGCTGGAGCATCAGTGGGCAGGTGAGAAGGCTCTGCATCCGGACGGTGGCGATGGTTACACGACAATGTGCGTGCGCTGAATGTTACGGAACTGAACCCACCAAAAAATGGTTAAAATGGTCACTTTATGCTATGTCTATGCTACTGAAAGGTCAACCACACACACACAGAGGGAGCCCCTGGTGGCTCAGCAGTGAAGAATCCGCCTGCCAATGTGGGGCATGCGGGTTCGATCCCTGGGTCGGGAAGATCCGCTTGGAGAAGGAGATGGGAATCCACTCTAGGACTCTTGCCTGGAAAGTCCCATGGACAGAGGAGCCTGGGGGCTACAGTCCATGCGGTTGCGAGAGTCAGACACGATTTAGCGGCTAAACCATATGTGGAACAATTCTGTACAAGGTACAGCCAGAAACTGCTGGCCGACCTGCAGGTTGCTACGAGCACAGCCGAGGCTTCTTGGAGACGGTGTCCGAGCGTCCCCTCCCACGTCCGTAGGAATGCTCCTCCTCCCGGGGGCTGAGGCCTCTTCAGGAACGAGGACAGCCGTTCGTGTAATGGCCCCAGCAGAAGTCTGGGACATGCTGGATGGGCTGAGTGCTCTCCGGGGATAAAAGCATGCTTTCTGTCCTCTCTGGATAGATGATGCCCCACCATCGAGAGGGCCAGCTCAACAGGAAGGTTCATAACTCACTGAGGTTTGTGTGCTTTAAAAAAGAGAAAAAGCAGGTACACACGCGTGCGGTAACGATTCAAAGAATGCCAGGGCACCAGATTCTCAGCGGAGGTTTCCCCTGTGGGGGTGGAGGGGGCCGGCAGCGGGTAGGCACCAGGGAGGCGCGCACTCCGGCCGAGCGTGCTCCGCCACCTCGCACGCTCGCTTCCACGTCCGCTGGTCTGCTGGCGCTCTCCTGGTTCCCTGCGAGCTGGAGCCCCGGCCGCGTGGTCACTGGCTCTTCTGGACTCATCCTCCAGGTGATGTCTTCCGCACCCTTTGCCCACTTCCTGCCGAGCTGCTGTCTTTTCCTTCGTGACTTGGAGCACTGAATTCCTTCTTCGGACCAATTCCGTGCAGAGTTGGCCCTCTGTACCTGTGGGTTCCCCCACCAGCTGAGGGTGGAAAATGTTTGAGAAAAAAAAAAGCCACAACATTCCGAAAAAGCAGAACTTGAGGTTGCCACACAGAGGCAACTATTTACTTGGCATTTGCACAGTGTTAATGCCACTGGACAGCTCTGAAACCGACCGGCCTCCAGCGAAGGTTTGTGGGAAAGCTGTGGGATGTGGCCGAGGAGGCCTTTACCTGGTTGCTGCACAGGGCGTGTGTGGCCTCACTGTCATCAACTGGCGACCACAAATTGGCACCTGCATGGAGGGCTTGCCATGTACCTCTGCAAGCAGTAGATGACTGTGCTGTGGCAGCTGCTGACCCCCAGCACCCCCTGCAGGAGTTCACTGTCAGAGCAGAAACGGGGCACTCTGCCCCGGGAAACTGGCAGGACAGGTCTTCAGGGAGGTAGGTGTTCTCAGAGGCTGATGTTACGAGCCAGCTCCTGTATGCCCTCGTGTCTAGAAAAGCACGAGAATCCTTCGTGGTGACGACTGTTCCCCCTGAACAGAAGCTTCACGAGATCAGCAGAAACTTTCTACCAGAAACACACACGCGTGCGCTCCCCTGTAACCAAAATCACACAGAGACTCACCTTCCCCCGCTACCCCTTCGGAGCAGCTTCTCAGAGCTGTCTGAGGGGCTGTCTCCTGGGCTGCAGTCCTCATATTGCCCCCAATAAAACTTAACTCTCACGTGGTGCACTTTTTTTTTAAGTCGTCACAGTCTTTCCCAAACCCGGGCTGCGTGCCCAGCACGGTGCCAGGCCTGATGAGAGGCAGCCTGTCCCGATACCCTTGTGAAGTGAGCGTGACTCTTCATCCCACAGAGGAGGAAGCGGGGCACCAGGCTCCCCAGTCCCTTCCAGTCCCTGGCAACCTGGGATGACGGTGGCACCACAACCATCTCGGCCACCCGGGACGTGGCCCACGGAGGCAGCGAAGTGGGCAGCGGACTCTGCCAGCAGCAGCCCCGGGGGCCTCGGCATCGGGCTCAAGACTCCCCAGGCTCCTTGGGTGAAGACGGATGAGCTATTTTAAGGAAGCCAACAAGAACGCTGTTGATAACAAAGAAAGATCCCTAATGACCGCTCACTCGCAGCTTTCAGAGCATTAGGAGAGACTCAAGGGCCCCAAGAGGATAAGACCTCCCTTTCCGATTTCGTTTCAGGCTGCTAAGCTCTCCACATTTCTCCATTTCCATCTGAATGGTTTCTTTTCCTGTTTTCACAACCCCTGTAGTGTAAACAAACTTTCAAAAGCCGCATGTGGAAGGCAGGTTGGGGGAGGCTGGCTGCAAAGTTCTAACCACATTTTGCAAATCAGAGGGAAAAGGGGGTCCCCCATTCACTGAACCAGCGCTCCTCAAGGCACGCTCTGGGCTTAGACCCCGCCCCGTCATCATTGGTATATTTTAAGTATATTTGTTGTTAGACCTAGGGTCAGTAAGGTTGTTGAATTGAAGTGAAATCATATGATAAGGCCAGATGTTATCAGGAGGGCGGATAGTGCTCCTGTGAGGGGTCAGGGGCTTGGGTTTACTATGTGGTAAACTGCCCTACCCTCAGGAGATGCCAGCCAAGATGGGACCCTCAATGGGAACCTGGTGGGGTGCTCAGTTCTGTGCAGGGGAGCCCCCAGGACCCCCCAAAGGAGAGGGTGTCCACATTAAGCCTTGATGGATGAGTGGGAGTTTTCCAAGAAAGAGAAGAAGTTGGTTAAACCACCCAACAAATATTTCTAGCACCTGTCATGCACCAAGGATTATTCAAGCCACTAAAGATAAGACGGGGGTGGGAGAAAGAGTAAGTGAACGGGATCCATCCAAACAATGGGATATTATGCGGCCACGGAAAGGAAGGGCAGTCTGACACTCGCAACAACAGGGACGGGCCTTGAAACACGACGCTCAGCGAGACCAGCCAGACACCAAGGGCCAAACACTGCAGGATTCCACTGGCACGAGGCCCCAGAGCCGTCAAATGCGCGGGGACAGAAAGCAGAACAGGGTCGGACACGACTGAAGCGACTTAGCAGCAGCAGCAGCAGCAGATGCTCTCGGCGACGTGGAGGTAAGACAGTGCGGTTTTGCAAGCGGCAGAGAAAGTCGGGAGAGGGACTTACTCCACGCCTCCTGGAAGCAGATGATGTTGACTCCACACATGGCAGCCACCTCCACGACGGCCTCCATGCGTCTGTGTAGGGCGGCGACCTGGCAAGTCAAACAGCGAGCGTGAGAGCCCATCGGGTTCTACTGCTGCTGCTAAGTCGCGTCAGCTGCGTCCGACCCTGGGTGACCCCACAGACGGCAGCCCTCCAGGCTCCCCCGTCCCTGGGATTCTCCAGGCAAGAGCACCGGAGTGGGCTGCCATTTCCTTCTCCTCGGGTTCTACTGGTTAAGGCCAACTTTAACGCCCATCCCCCACCGGGCCCGCTCCAGGAAGACGCGCGGGGTGGGAGGTTCTGGGATGGGGGACAGTCCTCAGGCCCGAAGCCATGGGCAAAGGTGGAGGGGCAGAGGCCCTGGGGTCCCTCAGGCACTGGACGCCGCCTCGCTGAGCCTGGGTTTTCCCTGTCTGGAGAATAGGGAGAAGGCTGCCCGCCTCGTGGCATTGCTGAGATGGGAGCTGCTTGCTGAGAGAGGGGCCCAGCACACACCAGAGCCGTCCTCTGGGTCACCTCCCCCTTTGGCCCCCAGCCCTGGGACCCCGGTCACTCAGGACACCCTGCGTCTGCAGCTGTGGGGATGCCCAGTCCTGCCAGCTCTGTCCCCGCATGTTCCTGACCTTCCAAGGATGCCCAGCTGCGTCCTCTACCAGAACATCCTCCCTCCCCCCGACCAGACCTGCCCAGCGTGTGTTCTCACGTGTCGTCCATGGTGGGGGCGAGAATCGGGGTACCTGGGCTGCCCCCCAGCCTACGTGCACCCCGACAGCAGCGCCGCTCCCCTGGGCTTTCCCATCTCATGACCCAACGAGCTCCTTAGGAGAGGCATCCTCAAATTATCCGTGTCCTCAGCCCGCTGTCTGACTCCCAGGAGACATTTGGAAGTGTTTTTGTTTAGAGACAGACCAGCGGAACCTGGTGGGGCCAGGCTGAAACCCAGAGACACCGGGTATCGCCCCTACAGGGCCCTGCAGAGGCTGGGCTGGGAGCACATTCCTAGGTGCTGGAGGTGGGTGGGGAGGTAAGGACCACGTCTCTGCCCCGCCATGACCTCCTGACAACCTGGACTGGCCAAGGAGACAGATTTGCAACCCGATGGAGGCTGTGCGGGTGACTCCCACACCAAGGAGCCAGGCAGAGGCACACGGGCTGGACAGACATGTGCGCTGGCCGGAGCCCAAGAGGCAGGGTTCCAACAGAGAGCGCAGGAGCCCGAGGGTGGCCTCCTCCCTGGCAACTTGAGCTCCATCCCAGGAGAGGGAGGCGGAGAAAGCGGTAGGGGCCAAAGAAAGAGAAAAGCAAGGGACATGGTTGGAGGGCCAGTGGGGGGGGGCGCCACACCAGGGCAGGGCAGCTGGTCGGCCAGCGGGGACCGTGGCCAAGTCTTACAGGCGGGAGAGGCCTACCTGCTTCACCACGGGTGTGTCCGCGGGGAGCGGGGTCCTGTTCTGAACGAGCCCCACACGCACGGTCCGGGGCCTTCTCTGCTGCTCCGCGGCGGCCTCGAACGCATAGCCCTGCAGCTCGAAGTCCCCTCTGGAGGCGGCCTCGAGAGCCGCGCTGGGCAGGTCGAGCTTCCTAGACGCAGGAAGGCAGAGGGCAGATGAGCTGAGTGGGTCCGCAGCACCTGACGACACCCGCAGTCGCTCCTCCAGCCGAGAAGGGGTGCATGCGGCGTCCCGGCAGGAAGGCTCAGGAGCTGGCCAGGGCCGCGACCACGTGTGGGAAGCTGGGGCGGGGCTGCAGGACGGGAGACCACCCCACCCCCAAGGGCCCTGGCGGGTGGAGAATGGCTTCACCCGGATTCTGGAGCCGGCAGGCCAAGTGGTTAGGCCCCACAGAGGGCAGGGGGACGAGGCGGCAGGGAACCTAGGCAAGAGGTTGATGTTCAAGCTGCTGAAATCAGGGGTGGGGATTAAAGTCTCAGCATAGGTGAGAGGGGACGGAGTCCCCCAAACATCTGTGGACTGGAGTCAGAGGGCTCTGTGAGCTGGGGGGTCACAGCAGGTTGTAAGGAGACAGGCGAGCAGGAGGCCAGGACTGATAGCAGGATGGAGGGTCACGAGCATCTGGGGACCCCTGCCCTGCCAGGACCCCCAGCGGAGAGGGCAGCTCCCAGCCCGGTGCCGGACAGGCGAGGTGGGGCCCGGGCATCCAGACCAAAGGCTGAAGGGCTCATCCCGGTGTGTGGTTTATTAACAGAGGCAAGTGGATTATTGATAAAACCTCCCACCAAAGTGACCACGGGCCAAAGGGCAAACGCTGACGCCCGCTCCGTGCCCCCACCCAGGGGTGGAACCTGCAGGAGAGGGCCCAGGAAGAGCTGACCATCTAGGGGGCGAGAGGGTTACGAAATACCCTGAGAATGCCTCAGAAAATTGCCTGACAGCCGTTATCTAATAATACTCCTCTCCCACTTTGAATCCCTTTCTTAACGACGTTTCTTTCAAAATCACAGCCTTGTCAGCCCGAGCCCCCCTGCCACCGCCCCCTGCCAGGCGCTTTCTGTGACGGCTCCCTGACAGCTCAGAGCTGGGTTCCGCCCTGACAGTCAGCCTGCTTTTCAAACTCGTCAGGGCTCCGTGCACTGCGACAGTTTAGAAATAGCTGCAAAGCCCACACCATGTCTCCTGTTGCCGTGGGGGCCTCAGAGACTTGTCCCCGCCCCCCAGGACAAGTCACCGTTGCAGCGGGGGGCCAGGCAAGCGTCCTGTCCTCAGCCAGGAGGAGGACATCGGCTGGGAAAGCTCGCTGGAGGTCCACAAGCCCCCTAGGTGTAAGCTGGTCCTGCAGCCTCTGGCCGGCCCGCCCCACCCCAGCTCCCTGGGGACACCCGGCCCCGAGGCCCGGGGCCACCTCCTGGAGGCTTTCCCTACCCTCCTGTTATCCTGGCCTACCCGGCCCTGCCCCACTTCCTCCTGGAGAGCCCACCTGGCCCTCAAGATGCACCCCCCAACCGTGTCCTGGTTCCACCAAGGGGCTCGGCTCACGGAGGCGGTGGGGCGACAGACAGCCGCGGCGGACGGAGCCCAGCCAACGGACCAGGACCTCACACGTGGGCTCTCTGCTGCCCTCAGCCCTCCCTTGGTGCCTGCAGCAGGCTCTCTGCCCCTCACCCGGTGGCTGAGGCCCCCACCCTGAGGGCTTCACTTACGACTCCAAGAAGGAAAGCCCATCACTTCCTGTCCTGGCCCCACAGACCCCTTTCCAGTTGGGGTCAAGGCAGGCCTTGCCCAAGGGAGCCCAGCCCCTGCTTCCTTGGCAACCTCTGGCTTCTGGAACTTCTCCTTCCCCTCTAATGGATCTGCATTTTAAATAATTAAACCAGAGCTTTGTTACAAAAGAAACACAGGCTCATGGGGAGGGGAAAAAAGAAAACTCAAACGGTAGAGAATGTCAAACGAGTTCCCCTCCCTCCCGGAGCCTGGAGACAGCCCCTCAACAACGTCTGCCGCTTCTTTCCAGCATTTTCCCGTGTGTGTCACACGCACAAAGGTGCCCTTCTGTGCGCTCCACTCTTCCGCTTGGCGCTGTACACCCGCTTGGCGCTGTACACCCGTTGGGCGCCGTTCCCTATCTCCCGCAGACCGACCACAGTTCGCGATGACAGCTGTTTGAGTCTCTCCTCTCCTGTTTAGGAAGCACCAGAATCCCAGGGACGGGGGAGCCTGGTGGGCTGCCGTCTATGGGGTCGCACAGAGTGGGACACGACTGAAGTGACTTAGCAGCAGCAGCAGCAGCCTTCTGACTGCTAAAGCCACCTGTACTCCCTGTGGTCCCCACCCTTCCAGACCTCCTTGAGTCGCCCGACAGTCTGTCCCCAGTCTGAGCTGCCTCCTCGGTACTGGCCCTCGGGTCCTGCAACCTCACATCCTTGCCTCTGGAGTCTCCCACTTCCTCGGCCCCTCAGACTTCTCTGCACCCACCCATTCACCTGCAATGACCGTCTCTAGGACAACCCCAAGCCAGCCCCCACCACCTCTCTGGAGTCTTTGTAACCGGCTGTGGGCTGACCTGTGCACCCCTCCCACCAGGAAAGATACGCCCAACATCCTAACACCCAGAACTCGTGACTGGGAACTTTTTGGGAAAAACAGGGTCTTTGCAGACGGCATTAAAGATCTCAAGATAAGATCACTTGGTATTACCTGGGGGAGCCCGAATAAGCCAGTGCTGGGTTTTTAAAGGAAGGCCCAGAGGAGAGACACGGGCAGAAAAGAGTGTGGAATCAGAGGCAGAGGCCGGCATGATGCCGCCACGGGCCCAGGAATGCCAGAAGCCGCCAGAAACCAGAAAAGCCTTGGGAGGACGCTGCCCAGAACCTTTGGAAGACCGTGCCCCGGCCAACACCCTGCCGTTTGTGCTCCTGGTCTTCAGAACCACGGGGATACAATTCCTTGGTTGAAGCCACGCGGCGTACGGCCATTTGTCAGAGCACCCCCGCCGCGCCAGCCTGCCCTCCAGCTGCGCCTCATCAGGTGAACCCACACGGGCCACCCAAGGGCCCACACCCCCTCTGCCAGGCTGGCTGCCGCACCGCCTGTTGAGACTTCTGGAACCCTTCCTCCTCTCTGCCCCCAGGCACTCTGCCCGGTTTAGGCCTCCCCACCATCCACCTGCCCTTTGCAAATGCTCTGAAGGCTCCCAGCACCACCAGGACAATCCTGCCTCCTCTGCAGAGGAGGAGCCCCCAGGATCCACCCCGACTACTCCCGCCTCCTCTCCTGGGCGAGCCCCCACAGTATTCTACACCCACAGCCCCCAGACGGGCCTGTCCCCTGCTGTCTGCGCCTTGGCCCGGAGCAGCGGAGCCCCTTCCTGTCTCTGGACCAACTCCGCAGTCTCTTTCAGGACACAGCTGAAGCCTGGCGCCCCAGAAGCCTCCCCCGCTTGCCCCAACCCCATCCATGTACACCCCTCAGCTCCCCTTGCATGCCTCCTTGCAGCGCAGGACAACCTGCAAAAGACGGAAGCCCCTTGAGGGCAGGAACCGTGGCTAACTCATCCTAGGACCTCTGGTGCCTGAGACAAAAATGAATGCTCAATAAATGTTTGTTGAATGAATAAATGCTTCTTGGTTCTGGCTGTCTTGAACCGTGCCTTGATGTTCTTTGGGGATTTCATCTGTCTGGCACAAGCAAAGGCCGATTTAGCTCACTCACTTAGTAAACACTTGCCAAGCGTCACCTTTGTCTTGGGGGCAGTGAGCACTCAGAGAGGAGCCGGTCTTGCGTGGAGCGAAGGCGGAGTCTAGGGGAGGACTCCATCAGGCCCCCACAGAGGCAGCCATACCCAAGTCGGCCCATGAGAAATGAACAAAAGACTTTGTTAAATACATTTTTTTATGTGGATAATTTTTTTAAAGTCTTGATTGAATTTGTTACAATGTTGCTTCTCTTTTGTGTTTTGGTTTTTTGGCCGCTAAGCAAGTGGGATCTTGGGGTCTCCCTGGTGGCTTGGACAGTAAATAATTCACCCGCAATGCAGGAGACCTGGCTTGGATCCCTGGGTCGGGAAGATCTCCTGGAGAAGCGAATGGCTACCCACTCCAGGATTTTTGCCTGGGGAATTCCATGTACAGAGTTTACAGTCCTTGGGGTCGCAAAGAGCCAGACACAACTGAGCGGTTAAAACTTTCACTTTTCGTGCAGGATCTTAGGTCCCCAACCAGAAGCTGAACCCACCCCCTCTGCACTGGAGGTGGTTCTTAACCACTGGGCCTCCAGGAAAGTTCCACGAACAGACGAACTTCTAAATGAGTAATTTTCCACCTTCACTTCGCAATCTGTTCATAGCCAAACCCCACCCAATAGTAAGTACAAACGGTTAAAACCCCAGAGTGAAGCTTGGAGGGGCTTAACACAGGCTGGAACAGAACCAAGAAGAGGGAAAATAGAAAGAATGGAAAGGGGAACCACTGACTCAGTTGCTGTGAGCCAAGCCCCAGGAAGGGGCCTGGTGGTCACTGATAAACGGAATTTGGCTTCCACGCCAATCCTTCCTTACTCTGGAGTGATCCCAATGTGTGCACAGAGTCCTTCTTCCAAGGCAGTCCTTTACCCTGAGCTCTAGAACAGGTCCTGGCCTGTCACCTACGCGGGAAACTTCTCTATTCCCAGCACTCTCTCTGACACCCGCAAGCTCTGCCTTTTCCCAGGGGAACTTGCCTGCCTCACCTTTAAATACTCCCTGCTTCAGGGCACTTTCCTTAGGAGCCCCAGTTCTCAGAGGTTTCCCCCATCGTGAGCCTTCACTGGTGGCATGGAAAGCAGTAATCCAGCATCAGCCCACTGGAGGGGCCTTGAGGGTAGGCAGTCCCAGGCACCCCTCTTTGAGTATGAAGAGCCCTCTGGACACAGTTCTGCACCACGCTAACCCCAAAAGCTCCCCCTTTACTATCCACTACCTGTGAAAACACCTGGGGCTCTGAGGTCCGGTCCCCACCCCTGCCAGAACGCCACATGAGCTGGTGGCTGGGACCCTCTGATCCAATTAACCCCCTCCAGTTTCAGGGGAGCTGACCAGGCACTTCAAGGTCACTGCTACGAGGTCAGAGAGCGTGTGGTGTGGCTGGATGGGGGGAGCCCACAAACAGGCAAGAAAGTGGAAGGATATCTGGTCAGGAGTTGCGTAGGGTCAGAGTTTGGATTTCATTCTAAGGGCCGTGGGAATCCCTTATAGAGTTTTAAACAGGATATGAGTTACATCTTCTGGTTGCTTTGAGAAAAGTGGACCAAAGAGAAACAGGAGCAGAAGGGCAAGTGTCTTCCAGCCCTGCACGGCCGGCGTCCAAGAGTGCACTGCCCTTGGAAAGTCCCAGCGATGCCCACAGCAGGCTGGGAGTTAGCTCCGAGCATGGGAACTAACTCCTGGGACCTGCCAGTGGGAAAGGTCCCTTCGCCAACCAGATTCAGAGGCCTCTCCATCCCAGGACCTGCCAGAGGCTGGTCACTGCAGGAAGGAGGAGCTGGGGGGCAGGACCTCCAGTGGGCCTGATGGGGGCTCTGGCTGGAGGTGCTGACCTAGACAGCCAGCCAGAGGACAGGCCTGGTGCCGGGGAAGGAGCGGGTCACTGGAAGCTGGAAAGAAAGCTGGGTGATCACAGGGAAAGCACAAAAGAGCAAAACTGTCCTTCCCTCCAGGCTTCTAAGGGTCACACTGGGCTGTGCAGCTGAGGTCCCATCTATAGAACTCAGGGTCTCAGCTCGCCAATCCAGGATTCACCACCGCCCCTGCAGAGCCCTTCAGACCCGGAAGCCCCCCGTGTGGTCCCCCAGATCCACACCCGCTGGCCCCAGGGGCCCCCGACCCCCACCCCAAGCTCCCTGCCTGGCCCGTCTGGGCTCACGCACCTGGTCTCTTTGCCATAGAGAAGGCGTTTGACCTCCTGCAGTTCTCCGAGTGGCAGATGTTTTTCCAAGCACCGCTCCAGCGATTCAAACCCGGACCCGGCCATGGCTGAGGTCCGCACGTTTGTCCAGCCCTAGCGTGCCTGCTGCCCTTCGCCCCGGGGGGAGGAGGCGGAGGAGGCGGCACATGCGCCCGCCGCCCGGGAGGACTCCGAGGACCCCGCTCCCCCGCTCACGCCCCTGCTGGGTGCCAATCAGCGCCCGGGGCGTCGCGCACGGTGACCAGGAAGGTGAATGGACCTTCCTGCCGCGCCTGGACTCCGGCCCAGCGCCCTGGACACGGGCTGAGTGCCCCGGGGGAGGGGAGCCTGGGCTGGAGGCCGCGCCGCCCCCTCCGAGGCCTGGTGTCTGGAGTTAGGCGGGGTGGGGGCCAGGCCGCGCTCCCCCACACAGGGACCCTTGTGCCTTCCGGGTCCAGTCACCACGGAGCGGGTGCGGTCGGCGAGGTGCGGACGGGTGGGTGTCCCCACGGGCTCCCTGGGTGAGATGGGGAGGGGGGTCCGGACTGCCTCCCAGAGGCCAGGGTGAGTCCCCCAGGACGTGAGGAGCCCTTGAGTCCGGCCCACCCGAGAGCCGGGCAGTGCGGCCCGATGGGGCAGGCGCCTGCAGGGACGGTCTGCTCAGCCACTCGCAGGCCTGGCCACCCTGGACGCGGACAGAATCCTCGCGGGGTTGTTGGCCCGTCAAAGGAGATGGGGAGAACGGGGTAGGGGGGCCCAGAGCGGGCGCCGTGGGGCCGGGCTGGAGGGACGCTGCAGAAGCCCGTCGCGCAGGTGTGGGCGTTGATCCGATGCCTGTTCACGGTCAGTTTCCAGTATCTGATGGAGATGGCTTTCATGAATGCAGCCTTTGAGGGCTGGCAGTGTGTAAGGCGGAGAAGGCAATGGCACCCCACTCCAGTACTCTTGCCTGGAAAATCCCATGGATGGAGGAGCCTGGTGGGCTGGCCGCAGTCCATGGCGTCGCTAAGAGTCGGACACAACTGAGCGACTTCACTTTCACTTTTCACTTTCATGCATTGGAGAAGGACATGGCAACCCACTCTAGTGTTCTTGCCTGGAGAGTCCCAGGGGCAGGGGAGCCTGGTGGGCTGCCGTCTATGGGGTCGCACAGAGTCGGACACGACTGAAGCGACTCAGCAGCAGCAGCAGCAGTGCGTAAGGCTCCTAGATGAGGGCATTGCACAGATCAGTGAGACCTGGCACCTTTCCTCCATGGTTTCGGGTAGGGACAGACTCTGTAAATACAGCAGATTAAAAACAAACAAGCCACGACTCACTTGTTTGGCCGCCCCGGGTCTTGGGTGGCAGCTGGGGCTGCCTGTAGTTGCCGCGCCTGAACTCGGCTGTGGCTCGTGGCCAGCAAGAGCTACTTCCCTGTGCTGGTCACGGTTTAGCCGAAAGACGATGTCGGACTCTGGAACTCCATGGACTGCAGCCCGCCAGGCTCCTCTGTCCATGGGATTCTCCAGGCAAGAACACTGGAGTGCGTTACCATTTCCTCCTCCGGATGATCTTCCTGACCCAGGGACTGACTCCCTACAGAGTGTTGTATGCCTTGCGCTGGCAGGTGGGTTCTTCACCAGCACTGTCTGGGAAGCCTGGGAACGAACTGGAGCGCCCTGTGTCGGGAGCGCAGTCTTAGCCAGTGGAGCACCAGGGCAGTCCCAACACAGCAGATTTGAATAATTCGGTATGAAAAACCCAAGATGCCTTGGAGCTCACAGGAAAGGGTGCTTTCTGGCATAGAAAGGGAAATAATTCAAGACCTCAAAGTAGAGGCCTTATTGCCAGCTCAGAATGGCTCAGAGGGAATTTGAGCCTCCCTTCTTCCGCCTGCTCTTATCTCCTATTGTGGTATTTCCTAGTTTAGTTAATGGCCTCACTGCCCACTCATTTGCCAAGCCTTTGGGAGTCATCCCCAGCTCCTCCACGTTCTTGCTCCCATACAATCAAGTTCTGCTAAATTTGTCTCCTGCCTTTTGTTAAACTCTTTCCCTCTCCCACCTCATGCCTGCAACCGCGTCATCTTTTGCTTGAACGGCTGCCAGTCTCCTAACTTAACTCCTTAGCGCTGATGTCTATCCTTAGTTGTCCTTCTAAAACTAACATCTTGACATCCTTCATACCCTGTCTTTTATTATCTTCCTGCTTAGAATGACCTGCCATCTTCTGTTTTGTGACCTCTTACCCATCCTCCAAGACAAAGCTTACATATCCCCTCCTGTTAAGTCTCCTCCAGTTGCTCCAGAAGTTAGACTCTACTAACCCTTTGTGGATACCTCTATTAGAGCATTCATCAAACACTGTTATGTAATTATTTCTGAGCTCTAGGCAGGAACTGGGTCTGATCTACTTTTGTGTCTTCGGGGCTTTGACTGCTGAAAAATTAATTCTGAAGGGATCAAGGACAGATTCATTAAAGTGATGACATTTGAGCTGGACCTTGAAGCAGAAGGAGAAACTGTGTATTATAGTTAAATTGCTTAATCCATCTTGCCCTATTGTTTGGTGACAGGTCATTCACCCTAGGTCATTAGAAACCAGAGTTTCACAAATATGAAACATGTATTTGAGAAGGATTTTAAAAATTATGTTAATTTTTTTTTATTTACCCAATTTATTTTCATTCTAAATAATAAGCCGCTTGACTAGATTCTTCTTTGGTAATGAGTAAAAACGACAATAGGCTCCGCCCTGGTTTCTCTTTGCAAATCCAGCCAAATCCCAAAGGTTTTAACTGCTTGCAAGCATACGACAATGAGGGACTCTTCCTTGTTATGAAGACCAGTACTTTCTGTGGCGATATGGTTTGGTTTATGGATATGTAATAATTCAGTAGTTGTATACAACATGAACAGGAAGGATGGAATAGGGATCATTTGCTGACATATAGTTCTTCGAAGATTCAAAGCATGTGATACTAACATTTTGAAAATCTGGGTTTTGCTATATTTTTTGTTTGAAGTGTCATTTTATAGAGGAAAAAAGAGCCTTATACCAGGAGTCAGGAAGTTTGTGGTTTAGTCTGGGTTCTGCCATCACCTCAGTCTTCCTGTTGTAAGAAAGATGGGGAAGGGAAGAAATCTGGGAATACAGTCTGTAGAAACTAAGCCTTTTCTAATTCTAATAAAATATGAGTCTAACAATCTAGTCACATATAAATTTATTTACATGCATGTTTATGACAGAGCTTCAGTATAGAGGCTGGTTTGATAGAAAGCCGATGTGTTTAAAATGTATCGGTTTGTTTTAGGTGTTGCTTTTAAATTCATAGTGTACACTAATTTTAATTCTTAGGGAAGGTACTTAAGGTACTGTGGACTGTGCTCATCAACATTTGACAGGTCTGAAGGATTTTATGATCATCACGGGTGAGCAGACCTCGACATGGGGACCCCATGACATGGGGACCCCATCTGCCTCTTTTCCCCTGTGAACCAAAGGGGCTGCTTGAGACCTCATTTAGCACTTTATAGCACGAAGAGCTTTTGCCTCTTTTCGTCCCATTTGATTTTCTCAGTATTACTGTGAACTGTGGGGCAGGAGCTCGTGGTATTTGTCAGATTTCCAAATTAAACATGATACTTACTGGAAGTAAAAGTACAGGCGCCAATAATTCACTTGTAGTCAGTCAAGGGGGAAAGGCTTTAAGGGACACAATTCTAAAGGCTCAATGTCTGGGCTAGCTTGTCCCTATATGGTGTTCCTTAGCTCAGAAATTATAGCTCTTCTTCTTTGCTAGGGTGTATTTTATTGTTAATATTACTACTATCCTTGTGTAGACTTAAGTGGCTCGCATGAAAGAGTTTTGGCATAGTGCACCCAAGTTGCCTGAAAATGGATTTTGTAGCAGAGCAGGGCCAGCCCAGGCAATATGGTGACGTATGGAGTTTTCATGGTGTTTCCCGTCATGTATGGATGTGAGAGTTGGACCGTAAAGAAAGCTCAGCGCCAAAGAATCGATGCTTTTGAACTGCAGTGCTGGAGAAGACTTCTCTTGGACTACAAGGAGATCCAACCAGTGACCCCTAAAGGAAATCAGTCCTGGATATTCATTGGAAGGACTGGTGCTCAAGCTCCAATACTTGAGCCACCTGATGCAAAGAACTGACTCATTGGAAAAGACCCTGATGCTGGGGAAGATTGAAGGCAGGAGGAGAAGGGGATGACAGAGGCTGAGATGGTTGGATGGCATCACCGACTCAATGGACATGAGTTTGAACAAGCTCTGGGAGATGGTGATGGACAGGGAGGCCTGGTCATAGGTTCACAGGGTCGCGAAGAGTCAGACACGACTGAGCGACTGAACTGACTGATGGAGTTTCATCGTCTCCTTTCGAGCAGCTTAAACTTTTGTTCTTTGTTTCTGCTTTGAATCCATTGCTTCTTCCTTCATGACTAGCCCTGCCCATCCCTGCAAGGCCTTCTTTACTCTTGCAGAATCCATCTTGATGTTAGCTGAGCAACATTAAAATGCAGTGATCACCTCCATTTAGCGGGGGAGATCCTACGGAAGGGAGATCCTACGGAAGGAAGCTCTGGTGACAGGAGTGTCAGGTGTGAGAAAAAATCCTAAGATGAATATTTGAATCAGGAGACCTCACCCCTCACCCCTCATTGTTTTCTGGAATATGACCCATCTCCTCCGTCTTACACATTCTTATTGCTACTTACACATCCATGCACAGGCTCTCATCATCTGAATTACTTCAACCAACTCATGATCAGTCTTCCTGCCTCCCAACTTCAAATTCCTCCTTAGCCTTGGTTCCCAGAGTGATCTGTTCTTCAGCGGCACTTCATTAGTTTAGGCCAAAGTCCAAGATGGCGTGGCACCAGGCCCCCTGACTTGGCCTCGTTTCATGCTATAACTCTTCCCTGCCCATACTTTGGGCTCCAGCCCCATCAGACTGTTTCTAGTTGCACAAACACTGCCCCGTTTCATGCCTCTGTCTTTGCTCGGCTTTTTCTTCACCCAGAAAATTCTCACCCAGACCCTAAGATTCAATTCAGGTGTCTCCTCTCCAACAAATCCTCTCCTGGCTCCTCAGGGTTGCTGTGGAGCAAACACTTCTGTGTTTCCATATTATTGAAGCTATGAAGTTTCTTGAGGATAGCAGTATGACATGCCTTTGGAAATAAAGTGCTTTGTGTATAATTGGTGCTCAACAAATGATTGTTGAAGTAAATTAAACACCATATAAATATAAGTGTTTTTATAGTCACAGGGTCCTTTTGTAGCTAAATATTTAGCCTGCTTTTTAAAAAGACCACCCATAGCTGTGGCCGCTTCATAACTGTCTCCTTTTCCGCTGCCTTTACACCCTGGTCGTCTCCGACACAAGTCCTGGGTGGGTGCACACGTCTGTCCAAGTCCTGGAGCGATTTGTGTGACAGCATGGCTGAGAGGAGGAAGTCCGCCTTCAGGGGCTGCTTCCTGCAGCACAGCTCTGCTTGCTGGGAGGCTGCAAGCCCGACGTGTCACGGTCAATCCCTCTTTGATTGTCTCCTCACCCACAGTCCCCTGGATTAGATTAGGAGTTTGGCAGGATCTTTAGCCATCACTTTCTCGAGTTGTACGTAACACACGTCAGGCCTCATCTTCAGAAATGTCCCAGCTATAGGTAACACACAGATCCCTGTGGCTTCCCCGGTGGTGCTGGAGGGGAAGAACCCGCCTGCCAGCGCAGGAGATGTTAGAGACACAGGTTCCATCTCTGGGTCGGGAAGATGCCCTGGAGGAGGGCGTGACAACCCACTCCAGTATTCTTGGCTGGAGAATCCCATTGACAGAGGAGCCTGACAGGCTACGGCCCACAGGACTGTAAAGAGTCGGACAGGATTGAGAAGACTTCATATGCGAAGGTAACAGACAGCTGCCTACGTGTGTCTTGAGAAACAATATGGTGTAATAGAAAGAACGTTGAATTGGGTATATAAATAGATTCTAATCCTGGTTTTGCTATTAGGTAACGGCAGCTCTAGATAAATTACCTGATATCTCTTCCTGATCTCTAAAGTTAAAGGTATTGGACTAATTCTCATACATTTTATGGTGGCTAGAGTTTGGGATCTCTTAACTGTTGTGACAGCTTTTCACTGAGGCCCCCCCTTTTTAATCCAAATGGCAAGGGCGGGTGGCGCACATGCAGCTAGAGGCACGCTCCTGGCTAGTGGTGCCCTGAGGCCAGGACCGGGACCCTCTTGTGTTAGAGCGCCATGGCCCCGGGGGAACTGCATTAGACCAGAAATCCCAGGGCTTGGGGTTCAGTCCTGGCTCCCCCAGGACAAGTCATGAGCTTTCTAGGTCTGTTTCTGCGTCTGTAAATGAGTATGACAGTACCCACTCTACTTTCTTTGAATTGAAATAATCAAATAAGTGAAGTGGAAATATCTTTGAAAATCTATACAGGAGTATTTTTTCAAGATATTTGTAATTAAGGAAAAGGTGTTCAGGTATAATATTCCCATGGAAAATCATAAATTTACCACCCTTAATGTCCTGGGTGCTCATCTTCGGGGTATTTTTCAGTGGTGGTAGTATCTTTGTATTGAATCATTTATACTCTTTCTGCCGGTTCTTCTGGGAATCAAAAGCATACATTTAAAAGATGAGTAACTTTGAGGAAGGCGGCATTCTGAGGGAAGCCGTGAAATCGGAGTTGACTAGCCTAAGCTGAAGCCTAGTCCACGGCCCATCATTAGCTTGTCTAATCACTTGGGCTAGCAAGCTAAGCACAATGCAAAATCCTGGGCTGAATTTTTGGGACCCAAACTTCATGAAGCTTCAACATGGTAAAATGAACCTTCTGCTTAAACGAACCTTCCTTTCAACCTCCCGCTTTCCCTAAAACAGTGACATGAATATGCGGTGAGCTCGGCAGCAATATGTGTGGCATTTAGGGGTATTTGGCTGTTCATAAACTCAGCGTGAGTCGACTGAGTGTTGTAGCTGCAGAGAAGCTGATTTAGTCTTCAGAAGGCTGCATTATGAGAGGGTCAGTGTCCAGAACACACCTGCAATCTGTCTGGCTCTGGGCTACGTGTGTGGCATATAGACCATCTTGAGCACAGCCAGAAAAGAGAGAGATGATGCCGGTGAGACCATCTCATAGCAGCAAATGGTTGAAGGCACAGGGAACATTTATCCAGCAAAGCAAACACAGGAATGATACTGTCACTTGAGTCAGATCTCTGAAGTGGGCCGTGTGTAAGAGGTTTACATTTGTTCCGAATGGCCCTACGGAGAGGCGCTGGAGGCGACGCATAGAAACACCGGGAGGTGCGCTTCAGGCCCAGTTACTTCCAGCGGGGCGTCAGGATGCAGTTGCCTGCCTCTGGAGGCAGTGAGTGCTCAGCTGCTCTGAGTGTTCAAGCGCGGTCCCCACGGCCACTTGGTGGGGGTGTTGCAGAAGAAAGTCCGTCATCAGATGGGCAGTTGGACCAGATAGTCCGGGATTTGGACATATTGCTTTAACATGAACCAAAACACAAACAACCAAACAAAACCCCCTAGGGATATCAAATCCAGAGAGCCGCAAACAGACTGTAGACCAGTAAGATGGTTTGGTGTCTGAAGAAGTGAAAGTCAGGAGGAACCTGCTGCTGAAGAGCCGGGCGACGGGGAGATTTCAGTAACGCGCGTAGTAGCAGCAGAAGCCGTGTTTGTCAGAGAGTATTTGTTCGGCTTGGTTGGTTTCAATTGGAAAGGGACCACTTTAGTTGCTAGTAGTGTGGACTTAGATCCTGGCACCTAATAGTGACTGAATAGGATTTTGGTCCCAGAATCAGGATGAAACAACTAACTTGTGGTTGTGAAGAGTGATTTCAACTGGAAAGTGGTTGTGTCTGGCGATCAGTTAGGGCAGAATCACTGTGTGGGGATTGAGAGCCTGCGCAGGCTCACAGCTGCGCACAGCCCAAGGCCAACGCGAGTGAATATGGACGGAAAGATATCTGTTAATCCAGACCAAACAGGCTCGTGTTCTGCACCTTGCCATCTACAGACAGCTGGTATCTAAAAGCCCTCAGCGCTGAAGCCAGGTCGGTTTCGTACTCGGGGAGGCTGTGCTGTGTCCTCTTACCCATTGCAAAGGGCTCGCAGTGCGAGTTCTGTCCTTAGTCCCGGAATCTGAGGCCCGCCTTAGGCTCCAGGCTTGCTGCTGGCCCCGCCTGGATAATTACTGTCCCAAGTCAGATAGCCAGCCTGCCACGGTTGGGGCACTAAACACACTTGCGCTCCAGTTCAGGAACTGAGTTTAGGTTTTGTTTCTTAGATCCAGTCTCTTTCTGGCATGCCAGTGTACTGCCTCCTTTTAAACCTACCACTGCCGAGGGCTTGAGTCTCATTCTGCTCGCTGGGCCCTGCTAGCTGCTGACAGACTCCAACACAGACCACTTCCTGCCCCTGCCAAATCCCAGTGCCCCAGAGGCACACCTTTGGACCTGTGTGTGCTGCAGGTTTAGGCTTCCATTCTCTAAGACATGAAGCACCCCCTTCGTCATCAGGAGGCTTTCTTAGAGTCCTAAGTTTCTCCCTGGTCAAGGGAGTTGATTTGACGACGCCCTCTCCCTGTGGGAGCCCACCTGGTGCCGGCTTGCGCCTGGAGCGTTCCGCAGGAGGCCGTGTTCAATACCGGCCTCTCCCGTCACTAGCCAGCAAGAGCTTCCTGAACTCGAGACCATGCGTCCTTCTGAACCTCTGGGGAGTGCTTCTGGGCTCCCCAGCCCCATCTCTGTTTACTTAACTGGGTGCTTTTCCTGTCTGGACTCCAAAGAGTTAAGTTTTGGCTGTCCACGGCAAGCTGCACAGCTTGTCTCACAAGGCTCATACAGACAGTCAACATCTGTTCTCTTCATTGGTTCGCTTCATAAACGTGTATTGAGTAAGCCAGACAACTGGACCAGGCACTGGAGTCAAACACGGATAAGCCCTATGGTGCTTGCTCTTCTAATCTAAGAAGGTGCCTGTTTATCCAGTGCCTGCTGTGTGCCAGGCCTCTAAGTGACACACTTCACAGAGGATGTCACTGTGTCACAGAGGAGTGTTGAGGAAAAGCTGGGCAGTTTGTATTACAGACCTGAGGCTCCAGAGACAGCACATGGTTAGTGCTTAATAAACAGTAGCTGTGTTTACCATGTTGGCAATAACATTACCAAAAGGGCCACACAGGTCCAGAGGGTGGGGAACAAGCGTCTGAGCCAGAAGGAGGTGTGGAGGACACAGGAAGGTCGATCCAAGAAGGGGGTAAAGCAGGACTGCAAGCAGAAAAAGGTGCCCATTACAGAGTAGCCGGTCTGCCTGGGGCACCAGGGTAGATAAACAGTCACGCTGCACCAGTGTGCGGGAAGATAGCGTCCTAGAGACATGTGCTGAAGATAGATTCTAGCCATGAAACCTTTTACTGTATTCACGGGAGAAAATGCATGAAGTTGTAAAAACCGGAAGGGTCAGACCAGCCTGAAAGTTATCCGCCGAAAGGAAGACTGCAGGCTGCTTAGCCACCTGAAGAGAGAGAAGCCCTGCAAAACGAGGAGGTGATTGCAGCACTTAAATGAACTTTGATCCATGTGTCTGGCAGGACAAGTGGAAATATTTTTCTCTTAAATAATTCAAGCCTGCCAGGCTTCCAACCCAGGTTAAGATAGTATAATCAGCTGCTATATATAAATGTGTATGGTCTTCCAGTGTTGAAGGAGTAGAGTTTAAAGGAGGGATAAATACAAATTTCTGTGTTCAGCAGAGGGTTCATGAATAAAGCCCCTGCTGGCAGATACACGAGCGCCTTCAGCAGATCGCATTATCCCAAGGAGAAGGGAACACTATTTGCCTGTTGACCTGGCTTGTAATGTACTTAAAACCATATCATCAGGAGACAGGCCTGATGATTTAAAGATATTTCTGTTTCTAATGTTCTATATTTTTATGAGGTAGACTTAATTTGAGATCTGTGACAGATTTTTCATGGCTGGTTGTCCGTATTTTCCCAAATCAGTAAAGACAGAAAATGATGGGGAAACAAATGAAATTAAAAGGCTATTGCAATCATGGCCATACAAGATAAGATTGTGCAGTAACGATGCTGTTTAATCATGTCCCCATACGTTGGGTTATTTTATCAAAAGCAACGTGGTACAGTGGTGAAATCGTAAGTTTTAAAATTCCCAACTCTGCTATGCATTAGTTTTATAACCTTGAGAAAGTAACTTTTCTGAACCTTCTTTTCACTTTTTTAAAACAACAATTGGAGGGTCGTTGCTTTACGGTAGTCTCTTCAGCAGCGTGAGTGAGCCAGGATTATACATGTGTCCGCTCCCTCTTGAGCCTCCCCCTGCCTCCCACCCCTCCGGGTGCGGCAGAGCGCGGGGCTGTGCCTGCGTTGCGCAGCAGCTCCCCGTCAGCCAGCTGTGTTGCGTGTGGCCGTGTGCATGTTCCCACGCGGCTCTCTCGTCTGTCTCTCCCTCTCCTTCCCCCGTCGTGTCCGGAGTCTGTTCTGCACGCCTGCGTCTCTGTTCCTGTCTGGACCTTCTCTTACTCTTTAGCATAAGATGATAATACTTGCTTCTGTGGCTACTTCAAGAATTAAACGAAAAGCGGGTCTGTGAAATAATCAGCAGTATGATGTCCCACTCTCCGTAGGGATATCGCTTCCCCACAGCGATGGGGCCACTCCTTGGAATATTTGGAAAGCCCCTGTGGATGTTGCCTACAGAGCCTGTGTTACAGCTTCTGGAACAACTTTAGTGCTGATAAGGGTTTTTTTTTTTTTTTTGAGAGTGGATTTTATTTTTGAAAAAACAACAAGAGCTTAATTATTGGATGATGAGGTTTTAACAGAGTGTGATGATAAAGTCTGGACTGTAGATTGATCATGAAAGCAACTCTGATGGAAAAGTTCCAGAGAAGCGATGAGCAAACAGCGTTTCGGGGATCGGTTTTGGATAGATAAATTCTTGTGAGTTTCAGCTTTATTATGTTCTGCCTCATTTCTGTAGAAGGATGATGCAAGACAGAACTGATGATAGAGACTAGCAAAACGTGAGGAGGAAATAAAACACAGAGGCCATCCTCCTGGCAGAGAGTTTACTGAAATATTTGAAATTCTTTCATTATGTACAACTTAGGGCTGCGTGCTAACAATGTAAAAAAAAAAAAAAAATTCTGTTTCCAAGCCTTAGTGTATTGGGCTCGCCGGGCGGCTCAGCGGTAAAGAATTTGCCTGCCAGTGCCGGGGACCCGGGTTTGACACCTGATCTGGGAAGATCCCACGTGCCACAGAGCGGCTAAGTCGAGGGGCACAGCTATTGAGCCCGTGCTTTAGAGCCCGGGGGCTGCAGCTGCTGGAGCCTGCGCACCCTCGGGCCCAGAGTCCACAGCAAGAGAGGCTGCTGCCGCACGAGCCTGGGCGCCACAGCCAGCGAGCAGCCCCTGCTCACCATCCTGGGGGAAAGCCCTCGCCGCAACCGAGACCCGGCACAGCGAGGAGAAGTGAAATGGCGCTTAAGCAGATCTTTCCGTCCCAAGGCCGAGCACGGCCTCCCAGTCCTGCTTCGTCTCCCACTCGGTGCCGCCTTGAGATGAGTTCCTCGCCTCTGACGGCTGTCCTCTCAGCTTTCCAGGCACAAAGCTGCGTCCGATTGCGTCTCCTGCGTTAGCCGTTTCTGCTGTAGAAGGTTTTCTCCTCTGCCTCTTTCCCAGTCTTACCGCATCCACCGTCGTCTCTCCACCCGCTGGATTTTGCCTGGGTGACCGTAGTAGCCAGGAGGCTGATTTCCTAGTTTCTCCGATGTCGGTGCTTTTCTCTGACAGCGCCTTTTGCTTTTACCCTAATACTTTCACTCCCACGTGGTCGTATATTTGTTACAGCACCTAGCACATTGCTGTGTGCGTGCCTGTTTCTGAGATAATCATTGGCGCCTGATCTCTGGACGCTGAGCTCTCTGGAAGCAGGAGTGGCCTCCTTTACGTTTGCCTATAGTGCTCAGGGCTTGCACACAGTTGTGTGGCCCCAAGCACATTGCTGAACGGCTCTATGTCTCACTTTCTTCATCTGCAAAACGAGGATAGTAGTGTCTGTCAAAGCGCTGCTGCATTGAAAGAGTGTGTGTGTGTGTGTGTGTGTGTCAAAAGGGAGCTTCTGTATTATTATAGCTTTTGTATATGACCGTTTCTGTATTGTTAGAGCACTCAAAAAAGTTACTGCTTGGTTTATCTGGTCAGACTCCTATTTCCTTGACCTTCGAGGGCCTCTGTTTTCTGACGCCCTTCTTCTCTCCGGGTTGGTCTCACTGGTCCCCAGCAACACCTCCCGTTGCCGCTAGCCCAGGCTTCTTCCTGTTGGCAAACGCTCTGCCCTCTCCGCCTGGGAGCGTCCGTGCCTTCTGTGGCTCCCTCCCCTCCCCTCAGGTCCTCGGGAAGCCTTCTTTCTGAGGTCCCCGCCAGAAGCTCCGCCTCGCGCTCCCTCCTCTCTGCTTGAGCTCCTCTGGCATTTAGAGTTTGTATCTCAGCAGAGGTACTTAATAGTGCCTTGGGTTTGTTTTGTCTCCAAAAAGAGTAAAAGCTCTTTGAGGACGGGGATCACGCTGTGTTTCTTTCATATTCTCTCCTGTACACGGCATGGTACCGGGTTTGTATTCATATAATAACCTTTTTTTCTTTATTTTATTGACATATAGTTGACTTACAATGTTTCCGGTGCACAGCAAGGTGATTCAGTTGTACATATATACATATATTATTCTTGAAATTATTTTCCACTATAGGTTATTACAAGATACTGACGATAGTTCCCTGCGCTATACAGTAAACCTTTGTGGCTTGTTGCCTATTTTTTTATATTAGAAATCTAGCATTCTATTCACACTAAGTTCAAACAAATGGAATCAAACTGTCATAAATTTTTTAGTCAGGCAAACATTTGGAAGTGTTCTAAAACATATATATTATGCATATTTTTATCTATATATACATACAGAAGCTTCTCTACTAGATAAAGACTTGAGAAAGAACACACACACACACACACGAAGACGGGAAAATCGGAAACATAAACTAGATGAAATGGGAGCACTGAATATGAAATAGAAGAAGTGGGGCAAACAGGATAAACGTGAAGGCTCATCACAGAGTCCGGCTGGTTTAAACACGGCTGCTCCTGAGAAGTGTGAAAGGTCAGGGCGAGGTCAGGATGAAAGGTCAGGGAAAGGTCAGGCGTGCTGAGGCATGCCTGGGCATGTCGGGACATGTCCCGGCAGAGGGCGCTGCAGACAAGCCCCGGAGACGGGCCGGCAACCAAGCCGACCAATCAGGAGCCGACACGAAGCCCTCGCCGTCCAATCAGGAGCTGACACGGAGCCCTTGGACACCAATCACCGCTGAGCCCACGTTTTCTTCCTTATATGGGAGCCCCGGCCGGGCTATAAAACCCCTTCCCCACCCCTCACACCTCGCAGACTCCGCAGACTCCTTCTTCCCCGCAGACTCCCTTTACCCCGGGAGTTCTGCCCGAGAGCGACCGCCCAATAAAAGGCTCTGCTCAACGGTCCATAGGGGTTCCTTCTTCCCGCAGCGTTTCTTACAAAGTGTATCTGGAGCTCCGGAGAGAAAGGCAGTGCCTGGGCATCTCTATTTTTCAAAAAATACCAAATAATTCTGTTATGCAGGATTTTAAAACATGGCTACAAGGTTTTCTATGAAACGGTAGTTTGGGTGATCTAGACTTATATTATTTTTCTGTTGACCCATCATGATACAATAGTGTTACGTAACAGTTGCATAATCACAACAGTAAGAGATGTTTCTCAGTTTCCATAATCAACAGTCAGACAAAAAATAATTACAGCTGCAAGCCATAATGGAAACATGATTAACCTAACCATAAAAAATAACTACGTACAAGTTGGGGGGGGGGTGTCAGAAAGTGAAGAGGAGCTAAAAAGCCTCTTGAGGAAAGTGAAAGAGGAGAGTGAAAAAGTTGGCTTAAAGCTCAACATTCAGAAAACGAAGATCATGGCATCCGGTCCCATCACTTCATGGGAAATAGATGGGGAAACCGTAGAAACAGTGTCAGACTTTATTTTTCTGGTCTCCAAAATCACTGCAGATGGTGACTGCAGCCATGAAATTAAAAGACGCTTACTCCTTGGAAGGAAAGTTATGACCAACCTAGACAGCATATTCAAAAGCAGAGACATTACTTTGCCAGTAAAGGTCCGTCTAGTCAAGGCTATGGTTTTTCCAGTGGTCATGTATGGATGTGAGAATCGGACTGTGAAGAAGGCTGAGCGCCGAAGAATTGATGCTTTTGAACTGTGATGTTGGAGAAGACTCTTGAGAGTCCCTCGGACTGCAAGGAGATCCAACCAGTCCATTCTGAAGGAGATCAGCCCTGGGATTTCTTTGGAAGGAATGATGCTAAAGCTGAAACTCCAGTACTTTGGCCACCTCATGCAAAGAGTTGACTCATTGGAAAAGACCCTGATGCTGGGAGGGATTGGGGGCAGGAGGAGAAGGGGACGACAGAGGACGAGATGGCTGGATGGCATCACGGACTCCATGGACGTGAGTCTGAGTGAACTCCGGGAGTTGATGATGGACAGGGAGGCCTGGTGTGCTGCGATTCCTGGGGTCGCAAAGAGTCGGACACGACTGAGCAACTGAGCTGAACTGACCTGGGGGGTGTCAGCAGAGAGCTGTGGTGAGTGAAAGTGGATACACGCACATGCTGTGTTCACCCAGCCAGCCTGTGTCTTTTCGTTGGTGTGTTTAACCCGTTTACATTTAAGGTGATTATGGATGTATGTGACCTCATTACTGTTTCGTAATTGTTCAGGGTCTGTTGTAGGTTGTTCTCTCCCTAGAGAAGCTCCTTTAGTATTTGTTGGAAGCTGGTTTGGTGGTGCTGAATTCTCTTAACTTTTGCTCGTCTGGAAAGCTTTTGATGTCTCCATCAACCTGAATGGGAGTCTTGCTGGAAAGAGTATTCTTGGTTGCAGGTTCTTCCCTTTTACCACTTTAAGCATCTTGTGCCATTCGCTTTTGGCTTGTCGAGCTTCTGTTGAGAAATCCGCTGACGGCCTGATGGGAGTTCCCTTGTACGTTGTTTGTCATTTTCCTTCGTTTCTTTTCATGCTTTTTATCTCCGTCGTTCATTTTTGTCAGTCTGATTTCTGCACGGCTCAGCGTGCTCCCCCTTGGGTTCATTCTGCCTGGGACTCTCTGTGCTTCCTGGACTTGGATGACCATTTCCTTTCCCACGTTAGGGAAGTTTTTCAGCTATTATCTCTCCAAATATTTTTCCGGGCCTTTCTGTTCTCCTTGTGGGATCCCTGTAGAGCGAATGCTGGCGCGTGTAATGTCGTCCCCGAGGCCTCTTAGGGGTCTTGGTTCATTTGCGTTCTTTCTTCTGTGCTCTGTTCTGTGGCGGTGATCTCCACCACCCTGTCCTCCAGGCCGTTTCCCATTCTCTGCCTCAGTCCCGCTGCTGCAGATCCCTTCTGGTGTCCTGTTCACCCGTGGTTGTTCTTTAGTTCATCTTGGTCTTTGGTAAACGTCGCCTGCATCTGCCCCGTTGTTTTCCCGAGATCCTGGATCATCTTCACAATCGTTATTCTGAATTCGTTTCTGGAAGGTTGCCTGTCTCCCTTTCATTTAATTGTTTTTCTGGAGTTTTGCCTTGTTCCTTCATCCGGGACTTAACTTTCTTTCTCATCCTGGTTAATTTTCTATACTGTGGCTTTTGTTTTAGCCACTGTGGGACTGTGGTTTTTCTTGCTTCTTCTGTCTGGCCTCTGATGGAGGAGGCTCAGAGGCTTCTGTAAGCTTCCTGATGGGAGGGACTGGCAATGGGAAAAACTGGGTCTTGCTCTGGTGGGCAGGGCCTTGCTCAGTGAAGCTTTAGTCCAATTATCCGCTGATGGGAGGGGCTGTGCTCCCTCCTTGGGCATTGTTTGGCCTGAGAGACCCAGCCCTGGGGTCTGCAGGGCTCTACGGTAAGGTTAATGGCGACCTCCAAGAGGGCTTATGCCAAGGGGGGACCTTCCCAGGCTGCTGCGGCCAGGGCCCTGTCCCCCGGCTGAGCTCCTGTTCGCCCGCGCCTGCACAGGAGGCCCTCCAACACCAGCAGGTGGTTTTGGCTCAGCCTCCTGCGGGGTCGCCACTCCTTTCTGCCGGGGCTCGGTGTGGGCAAGGTTTTGATTGTGCCCTCTGAGACTGGAGTCTGTTTCCTGCAGTCCTGTGGACGTCCTACGGTCAAATCCTGCTGGCCTGCAGGGTTGGATTCCTTGGGGATCCCCAGTCCCCTTGTTGGATCCCGGGCTGGGAAGCCTGATGTGGGGTTCAGAGCTTTCACAGCAGGGGGAGAACTTCTTTGCTGTTACTGTTTTCCAGTGTGCGGTCGCCCCTCGGTGGGTGTGGGATGTGATTTTTACCATGACTGTGCCCCTCTCACCATCTCACTGCAGCTTCTTGTCTTTTGACGTGGGGTCTCTTTTTTGGGGGGTTCCAGCATGCTCCTGTTGACGGTTGTTTAACAGCTAGTTAAGCAACTCTTGCAGGGGAGATGAGCACACATCTTTCTACTCTGCCATCTGCCGTCTGATAACCTTTCTTGATGCATATTTTTTGATGCAGATTACTAATGTGCTTTAGAAAGTATATGTATTTGCAGCAAGATACAGTAATTGAAAACGAGGTGCCTTCATTCTAATAGGGAGCTAGGAATATAAATATTCAGGGTGTCCCTTGGTCACTGCTACGGAAGTTTTAAGAGAAGAGGATTAATGTGCTCGGATCTATTAATTAGATAGATCACGGGTCTGTGCAGAGGGCAAGCAGGGTGAGCAACTAGAAGTAAAGGCCCCCAGTCTGCAGCATCAACTGAGACACGACAAAGCCCTAGTCTAAGGAGAGGGGGAGGCTAAATCCAGAAGACACTGTGGAAACAAAAATCAACGAGACTTGTGTTCACTGAAATGGCGTATGGAAGACCGGGATGTTCCAGATGAGTAGGCTTCCTTCCTGAGCCTTGGCTTAATGGTGACACCATTTAGGAAGCAGGAGCCATGAGTGAAGAAGCAACTTTGGAAATTTAGATGCTTGTGGGTCTTCCCAAGACAGATCCCTGTGAACAGATGGAAACTTGGGTCTGGGGCCTAAGCTTTAGAACTGGGACTAGAGAGAGTGAGTCGGAGTTCTAATAAGCACATAGTGATTGCTGAGTCCACGGGCGTAGAAGAGATCACCCAGAGACAGGACGCAGAGAGGCGAGAGGTGGAAAGCGGTGAGACAGAACGTTCAGGGGAGTTGGAGGAGATGCAGAAAGGAGCAGGTCACCCGAGGTCAGAGTGCGGGCCGGCAGTTAATGTCGCAGCGGGTCAGCTCACAAGCGCACGTGGAACTCGGGAAAGCGTTAAAGTGGGCTGAGCTGGTCCCTGGTAGGAGTTCAGGGTATGGTGGCCAGAGTGAATTGAGTAGGGGGACAGAAGGGCCAACGTGAGATCTGGTTGGAGTGACAGGAAGGAGAGAACAGTTTATTCGAGGGTGAGATACGGCTTTTTTTTTTTAATGACGGTGTTTTGAGCGTTTTTGTGAAGGGAGGGAAAGGGCCTGGGTGAGAGGGGGCTGCTTCCGTTGTGTCTGAGCGTTTTGCAGCTGTGGACTAGCCCGCCGGGCCCCCCGTCCATGCGATTCCAGCAAGAACACTGGGTCCGGTTGCCTTTCCCTCCTCTAAGAGATCTTCCCCAGCCCGGGGCTGAACCACGGTTCCGAGGTCTCCTGCTCTGGCAGGGTTCTTGACCACTGGGGCCACCTGGGAGGCCCGTCGGCTGTGTGCTGGGGGGCCCTTTACACATTCTTTCAATCCACTCTCATACCATCTTGAAGTGGGGCCTCCCATCCACATGGCGTCTGAGGCTCCGCTCAGTCAACGAAATTGACCAAAGGGGTGAAGGTTTCTCTGACTGCGAAGACCAGACTCCACCAGCACGTGTTGCTCCTTCCACACGCTTACTCCCCTCTGTATAATCTGTTGGGCTGGGCGAAGAAGGGAGTGGGAAGAAATGGGGCCACGGTCATTGTGTCGCGACGACCTGAGGTGCAGTGGGAACACCGTCTCCACGGCAGGAGGCAGGGCGAGGCCTGAGGATGACCTGCAGAAGCTGAGCGACACGGCGAGCCTTAGTGGTCTTCCCTTAAGAGGGAGGGGCAGGGAAGGACACTGAGGTCAGAAACAATTGCTAGACGACTGACAATTAGAAATTATAGCCGAATAGCTGCATTTAAGATGCTTTGGTTCATAGAAAGGTAAAGTTGGTTAAAAGATATCCAAGATTCTTAAAAAAACACCTGTCGGAAGTTGCTTTCACTTTCTTGGGGTTTAAAGGAAGAAGGCAAAAGAGAGGCAAGTTAATACTAAAAAAAAAGAAGTCCCTTTAAAAAGGCAGGAAGAATTGAGAGGTCAGTATATTATGAAGAAAGCCTAGGAAAGTATTTTTGTGTTTATATAAAGCTCCAATCCCTAAAGAATAAAGAGTAAGATATGAAAGAGCTCCAGACCCTTAGGATGGATCAGAGAGCCCACGGCCTCTGATACAGCAGAGAGAGGGCACTGAACCCTGGAGTGGAGAGCCCTGCCTCAGCGCCCCACTCTGTCGCCGGGCACTTCCCATCAGCTCGTTACGGCTGTTATCTCAGCTGCGAAAGCTGCGGGCTGGTCTCTGATCTCTAAAGTGCCTTTGAGCTTGGAGTGTCTCTACTGGCGCTGGGCACAGTCTGGCACGGCGGTGAGGAGCACAGGCTCTGGGCAGTGCTCACGTTGAATCTCCCCGCCTCACACCCAAGCTGCGGGACCAGGCCAGATACCAGCCTCCCTGGGCCTCAGTTTTCTCACTTGTCAACTAGGAATATTCCTAGTAACACCCGCACTGGGCAGTTGTGAAGACTCAGTGAAAACAATCTGTAAACAGTGCCTGACAGCAGGAAGTGCTGGATAAACCTAAGTTGTTGCAATCACAGATGCTATTACACTGATACCCTTTGGCCACCGAGAGCACACACCACTTTGCACCTACATCTGAAGGAGAAGAAGGCAAACGGAATTAACCAATCGGAGTTTGCCAGGTTCCCCTTTGGGAAAGGAATGAAAGGAATCCTCAAAGATTTGAGCTGTCAGGACCTCTGGGTTATGATTCAGCCACAGTCGACTGTCAGAATTTTCCCACAGCTCGGTGGAAAGTCACTGAAGGCTTCATGAAAGCGGTGCCGCCGCCTCCTGTGTTTCTCTGCTAGGAGGCGCCGCTGACCCTGGAGTCTGAGTCTGCTGGTATCCCAGCAGGGGTAAGATCTGAGCAGCCTGCTGGACTTGGCGTCCGCAGCCCTGAGTGTCTGCCGTGCTGCAGACTCCAGCCTGTGAGTTTGTTGTCAACCCAGAGGTAGGGCATACAGAAGAGAAGTTTGGGGCCCGGATTATTTTTCTGGGCTGGAACAGTGATGTAGTAACTGTCAGGTTACTTTGGAATTCAGAATCTCGCGTCTCCGTTGTCCACGCTATTCTCTGCCTGTCTCTGTGGGTAAACTTACGATTATGGACGTGACCTCGGAAGACAGCGTACGCTAGTGATAGTCACAAAGGTTTTCTCAAATTACCCCAACAGAACCCTCGCCTGTTTGTGACTGGCCATAGTTCAAACAGAGATGGAAACATCTGCACATTTGCTTTAAGTCCTGATGTCTTTTGAAATCTTTCTAGATCACTTTCCCAAATTTGAATGCAGTGTCTCTTCAACGGGCTGAATGTTTCTCAAGCTTCCTGTTCTTAGCCTTGCGGAGGAAAGTAGTTTCTTGATCACCATGATGTTTAAGTAACAGTTGCTGATCTGGGCCAGTGCTCATTTCCCTTCTCATGATTCCTCTGTCAAGAGCAGGCAGGGCAGGTCCCGATCTGGCCTGGATATTCCCACGCATTGAGGTTTACTCAGCATACAAATAAAATTTGAGACTGAGGCCTCTTGTCTAGGTATGAACTCCCGTTATGGCTAACCCCAGACTTGGTACTGGATGCCATTCACACCCTGACGCTGGTTGCCATACGCACCTCTTGACAGCATTTTAGTGATTCTGGTGCCTCCACGCTGAAGAATTCTGCCTCTGGCCTCATTGCTGGTCTGTGCATTCTTTCCTCTTTAAGTGGATCATTGGGGTCCCTCCCTGCCCTTTGCCGAGTAATTAACTTCATGGTACTTGAAATGCCATATAATATACAGCATTTTTAGATAGATAAAATGAGGCCCAGAGGCTTCCCTGGTGGCTCAGTGGTAAGGAATCCGCCTGCCAGCGCAGGAGACATGGGTTTGATCCGTGATCTGGAAAGATCCCATATACCGCGGAGCAGGTAAGCCCGTGGACCACGACTGCTGAGCCCGTTCCCGGAGCCAGACCCGCGGCTGCTGAGCCCGTTCCCAGAGCCCAGGCCCCGGCTGCTGAGCCCGTTCCCGGACCCCAGGCCCGCGGCTGCTGAGCCCGTTCCCGGAGCCCAGGGCCGCGGCTGCTGAGCCCGTTCCCGGAGCCCAGGCCCCGGCTGCTGAGCCCGTTCCCGGAGCCCAGGCCCGCGACTGCTGAGCCCGTTCCCCACATCACGAGAGGAGCCCCCGCTCTCTGCGACTAGAGAAAAGGCCACACAGCAGCTGAGACCCAGCGCAGCCAATGCATGAGTGAGTGAAATCAGTCTTTGGAAATGGAGGCCCAGAAAAGGTAATGACTTGTCCAGGTTCAAACAAGTACTTCTCAACAGGGGTCAAGCCCAGAATGCTGACTTCTCTAGATCCTGCACCATACTGCATGTGTTAACTAGCAAGCATCTTCTTTTAAAGGAGAGGTTAAGCTGAGTAGTGGGAATGAGACCCTTCGTGAAGAAAGGACAGGGCTGAAGGAGGTTGGAACCCTGGCACTGTGTAGGCAGAAGGCCCGAGGAAGCAGCGAGTGCCCGACTGCGGGTGGAGCAGGGGGCCCCCGGGTGAGCACGGCGCACAGAGTGAGCTGGGAGACCACCGCAGCTCTTGGCCCGCTTGGAAACGCTCACCCGGCCAAACAGACACAGCTGCCCATCCGGATCTTGTTATTTCTACAGCTGCGATTTAGCTGCTGCTTATCTTTCCTCTAGGAGATTCCTTGGAATGAAACCAATGGGAGATGAGGGTTTGGAGGAGTCTCATCAGAGCAGATGGGCTAGCAGCAGCCAGAAAGCTTGTTGCCTTTGGCCGAGAGCACCGCCCTGGATCTGAACGTCTTGTGAGTAAACCCCAGCAGGCTCAGCCTCGAGCCCCAGTGAAGCTGTCCTGCTTCTCCTTGAAGAAGGACCTCGCGTGCCCTCACATCTTCCCTGCCCTCACGCTGATGCAGAAAATCACGTCCTCAGAGAACGCTTCCGTCTGAACTGCGGTGCCGGCAGCAGCCCCAGCTGGACTGCTTCTTAGTGCTGTCGCCCCTTGGATATATTTAGAAGTTCGCTGCACGGAAGGTCAGGGGACTGGGTCCTGGTTCTGACTGAGCCACCCATTTTCCCTGGGACCTTAGGCAAGTTGCTCCTCCTTAGGCGAAGGTTTTCTCACCTGAAAGGTTGCTTATAGTAACATTATCTCTGTTTGTGAAATGGTCACTGTTATCTACCAGACTTAATTTCAAAAATACTGTTAGTGTCCCCGTTACAGATAGGAAACTGAGGCTTGCAATTCTCCTACCCTGACCATCTTATTTCAATTGCCAACCCCTACCCTGGCCGAGATCTTCCCTGTAGCTCAGATGGTAAAGAATCTGCCTGCAGCGCCGGAGACCGGGGTTCAATCCCTGGGTCAGGAAGATCCTCTGGAGAAGGGACTGACTGTCCACTCCAGTATTCTTGCCTGGAGAATCCCATGGATAGAGGAGCCTGACTGGCTATAGTTCGTGGGGTCGCAAAGAGTCGGGCACAACTAAGCGACTAACCCACACCCACATACCTTGGCCGAAGAATCGATGCTTTTGAACTGCAGTGTTGGAGAAAATTTTTGAGAGTCCCTTGGGCTACAAGAAGATCCAAACAGTTAGTCCTAAAGGCAATTGGTCCTGAATATTCATTGGAAGGACAGATGCTGAAGCTGAAACTCCTGTGCTTTGGCCTTCTGATGTGAATAGCTGACTCATATGAAAAGACCCTGATGCTGGGAAAGACTGAAGGCAGAAGGGGGCGACAGAGGATGAGATGGTTGGATGGCATCACCAACTCAATGGACATGTGTTTGAGTAAACTCCATGAGTTGGTGATGGACATGGAGGCCTGGTGGGCTGCAGTCCATGGGGTCACAGAGAGTCGGACATGACTGAGCGACTGAACTGAGCTGAATCCTGACCAGCAGCACTCCTTTCTCTGCCTTATTTTAGCCACAGCATTTCCTACCACCAGAAATATGATCTCTGTTACTTTTCGCTTTTCCCTCAGCCTCTGCAAGCTCTCTTAGGGAAGGGACTTTGTTTTGTCCTTGTTGTCATGCATTGCTATGTTTCCAGAACCTAAAAAAATGCCTGGCACACAGTAGCCACTCACATACTGGTTGAACGAAAAAAAAAGAATGAATGTATCCTTGGTAGCAGTATACATTGGTAGACTCTATAGAAAAATCGATTTAGCAATGTTAATGTTTAACATGCATTAATCTTTTGAACCTGCAATTCCAGAGCTAGGAATTTATCCTGTTGATGACATACTCATGCCTGTGTCTAAAGCCGTAAGTGCAAGGATGCTTCCTGCAACCGTTTGCCGTAGGAAAAGGCTAGAAGCCGTCAAACTGTGAACACTGAGGGAACTCGTTAAGCAAATTGTGATGATCCTCTGCAGCGGAGTTCTATGCAGAAGTGGAAGAGAATGATGTAGCTCTGCGTGGGCTGATACGCAACAACCTGAGACACGTCCGTAAGTGAAATAAAGCGGAGTCCAGAACAGAGTGTCACTTTCTTTTAATTTGCATTTAAAAAAAAGATATGATTTTAAAATATACTTGCTTGCGTCTGGACTGTTTCTAGAAGGAGAAACACCAAATGGCTGCCCCTGGGGGAGAAATAGTTGCCCCAGTCAGTTGGATTGAATACTTTCTTTTTTGGCTGCGGCGAGTCCTCGTCGCTCCCAGCGGGCCATCTCTAGCCGCGTCTGGCTGTGGCAGGCGGGCCTGCCCGTCGTCGCGCTGTGCGGGCGTCTCCTGCGGCGGCTTCTCTTGTCTGGGAGCACCAGCTCCAGGGGCACGCATCAGTGGCAGGGGCACGTGGGCGCAGTTGCTCCGTGGCGTGGGGGGGTCTGCCCCGACCAGGGGTTGTCCCTTGTGTTGCGAGGCAGATTCCTTAACCGCTGGGCCACCAGGAAAGCCATTAGAACTCACATTCTTCGAGTATGCTCCTTTTTAAAGGTTTGGCTTTTTAAGCAGTTTCATGGAAATACAATTCACTTATCATAGACTCATCCATTTAAAGTGTACGATTCAGTGAGTTTTGCAGCAGGATGTTCTTAATTCTTAATAATTGTGGTAAATATATATGACATAAAAGTTGCCATTTTAACCATTTTAAGCGGCATCAACTACATTCACAGTGCCGGGCAGCCGTCCCCACTGTCTATTTCTGAAACTCTTTCAGCCTCAAACAGAAACTCCGTAACTGTCCTAGTAGCCTCGTCTGTAGTATTTGATTTTTTTAAATTCAAGTGTGGTTGATTTGTAATATTAGCTCCAGGTATGGACATAGCGATTCAGTATTCTTACACATCACACCCCTTTAAAGTTGTTACAGAAGAGCAAATGTGTTTCTCTGTCCCTCGGCCGTTTCTCACATAGTGAGTCTGCGTCTCAGCCCCCTGCCCTATCTCCCCCTCTCCCCTGCCTCCTCCCGTTGGTAGCCGCGGTGTGTTCTCCACACCTGCGAGTCTGCTTCTGTTTCGTTTATACATTTCTTAATTTTTTAGACTCGACCTGTAAGTGATAACGTAGCCTAGTTGCCTTTATCCGTCTGAGCCATTTCACTAAGCGTAATACTCTCTCGTTCCACACACACTGTGGCAGATGGCAGAATTCCATTCTTTTTATGGCTGAGTAATGTCCTGTTTTACACACACACCTCACCTTCGTTATCCATTTGTCTGTTGATAGACACTTGCGTTGCTCCCGAATCTTTTCTGTTGCTAAGAACGCTGCTATAACTGTTGGGGTGTATGTGTATTTTGGAATTGGCATTTTCATCCTGTTCGTGGACACAGCCAGGAGTGGCATTGCTGGATTCTGCCTTTAGTGTTTTGAAGAATCTCCATGCTGATTTCCACAATGGCTACACCGAGCTGCCTGACAAGCAGCGGTGTCTCAGGGCTCCCTTTTCTCTGCGTCCTCACCGCCGCTGGCTGTTTGCGTTTTCTTTGATGACGGCCATCCTGCCTCGTTACGGCTTTGATCTGCATTTCTCTGGGGGACAGTGGTGCTGCGCATCTTTCCGCGCTGGCCCGTCTGTGTGGCCTCTTTGGGACCGTGTCTGTTCAGGTCTTCTGCCCATTTCTTAATAGTGTGGTTTGCTTTTTAAAAGCAATACTTATGTATTTGGTTGCCTCGGGTCTTAACTGTGCATGTGGGATCTGGTTCCCTGACAAGCGGTCAAACCTGAGTCCCCTGTACTGAGGGCACGGAGTCTAAGCAACTGGACCAGCAGGCAAGGCCCTGGTGTTTGTTTGGTTTTTTAATATTGTATGAAGTGTTTACCTATTTTGGCTATTAACCCCAATTGGTCATATAATTTTAACTTGCAAACATTCTCTCCCATTTAGTAAGTCGTCTTGTCATTCGTCACCCGCTTTCCTTTGTTGTGTAAAAGTTCTTAAGTTTAATTAGGTGTCACTTATTTATTTTCAATTTTATTTCTTCTGCCTTAGGGGGCAGGTCCAAAGAGATGTTGCTACGAGTCACGTCAGAGTGCGCTGCCTGTGCCCTTTAGGAGTTTTATGGTTTCAGGTCTTACATTTGGGTTTTTAATCCATTTGAGTTTATATTTGTAAATGATCTAAGGAAATGTTCTAGCCTCATTCTGTTACACGTAGCTGTCCCGTTTTCCAAGCAACACTCACTGAAGAGACTGTCTTTTCCTTCTTATATGTTCTCGCCTCCTCTGCAGTGGATCGATTGACCTCAGTTGTGTGGGTTTATTTTCTGGGCTCGCTTTTCCGTTCTGTCGATCTGTGTGTCCGTTTTGTGCTGGTCTGTTTTGATGACTGTAGCTTTGTAGTATAATCTGAAGTCGGGGGTGTGATACCTCCAGTTTGTTCTTTTTTTCCTCTCACTAGTAGTGAAATTTACTTTGTTATTAAAAAAGAAAAAAAATCCTAGGAAACAAAAGCGCAGGGCTGTATAGCTTTACCAGGGGAATCCTACCAAACATAAAAAGAAGAGTTAGTATCTATTCTTCTCAAACTGTTCCAAAAAATTGGCTAGGCTAGAATACTGCCAAACTCATTCTACAAGACCTCCGTTGCCAAAATCAGAGAAAGACAATGTAAAAAAGGAAAACTACAGGCCAAAATCTCTGATGAGCACAGATGCGAAACCCTCAATCAAACGTCAACAAAGTGAATTTACCGTATCCACAGGAATCCAATTTTAGCCATCTTTCTGGTAAGAGATGTTGGACACCATCTAACCCCTTCATTTTACGGATGAGAGAACACTCACAGAAGGAAGGTGGCTGCCCCAGGTCAGGAGGCTCTTCAGTAGCAGTCCTCCCAGTCCGAGGGACGGTGTTCAGGGTAGGTCACACAAGAGGCCTCTTGCCCCTTGACAAAAAGTGGGGCTTGTGTCTCTCCTGGCCCAAAGGAGGTTTAGGAATCTCCACGGGAGGTCTTTCTTGTATGTCTCAGATACCTGTCTGTCTAGTAGTAGGGAATTGGGACACTGCTCCCACGGATAGAGGAGCCTGGTAGGCCGCAGTCCATGGGGTCGCTAAGAGTAGGATACGACTGAGCGACTTCACTTTCACTTTTCACTCTCATGCATTGGAGAAGGCAATGGCAACCCACTCCAGTGTTCTTGCCTGGAGAATCCCAGGGACGGGGGAGCCTGGTGGCTGCTGTCTATGGGGTCGCACAGAGTCGGACAGGACTGAAGCGACTTAGCAGCAGCAGCAGCGTCCTGGTAACAGTGTTTCTGTTTAGCTCAAACCATGCAGCGAGTCTTCAGGGCCTGTGCAAATCCCCACCCCCCCCCCCCCCCCCCCCCCCCCCCCCCCCCCCCCCCCCCCCCCCGCCTTGATTCTTAACTCTTAGAAACATTGTTACTTAAAGCCTATAATTAGCAGTCAGAGAGCTGTGTGGGCCTTTCAATGGCTGTATCAGTTTCTGAGCTCCTTCTGCACACTAGTGTAAGCTCTGGGCACGCAGGAGCCAGCGGTTGATTCCTTAAAGTATGTGCCCAATCCCTGGGTCGTGGTTGGTTGGGTTAACTGAGCTGGGCTGTTCTGGGGGGGGGGGGGGGCGGGAAGCTACGATATGAGATGTGAGCCCTTGACAGAGTCTCTGTGCTGCCCAGAGAGACGCCGGTTGGATCTCAGAGCACTGGAGCGGACAGAGGCTGTGACTGTCCCCCTGTCACCGAGAACCACGAATGACTCTTCCTTCGTGGTGCTTACCTGCTGGCAGTGACACCCTCCTTCACGTGGCTGATCACAGCTCCTCCTCTCTCCCCTCTCCTCCACTGCCTCACCCTCTGCCTCAGCACCAGGCCTGGGAAGCAGTCAGTGCTCAGAAAGTCCTTGCTGAAGGGGTGGTTGAAGGAATAGGCCAACTCGTTTCATAGATGGAGAAGCAGAGGCCCAAGGAGGTCGGGCTGCTCGGCAACAAAGCTGGGACGAGCGGGTCTGCGACTGCTCCAACTTCCTTTGCGTTCGGTCAGCGTTGGGGTCTAGTCCAACCTGCTTGTTTCCAGAAGAGAAACTGAGGCCCAGAGAGGGGAAGGACTCGCCCACAGTCACAGAAGAAGACCACGCCAGAGCCAGGCCTAGAGCCGAAAGCTCTTGACTCCCAAGCCAGTGCTCTTTCCTTGTAAAGGCGTAGAGAAAACAAAGCTGGATCGGGCTGATTGCCAAGCCCCTGTAGGAGGTCACATAGCCAAGCGGCTCTCAGAGTTCCTTGTCTATTCTTAGCCTGAACTTTTAGTGACTTCGGTCTGTAGCGGCTTTCCCCCCCCTTTTCCTCAGCACTTGTTTTTTTGTGTATATGTGGTGTGGGTTTTTAAATAAGGGGTGCTACGTGGAGGAAGTGGGCTTTGGCACCGTCCTGCCGCAGGGGCCCTGAAGAGCATGAACGTGAGAGGGGCCCTGAGAAAACAATTAGCTTCTCTCCTCTGATGTGACCCCAGAGCCGCCCTCTCTGCTGCCTCTCACAGCTGTCAACGCAAGGCTGAACTGCTCACACAATGAGGAGGAAATAGCCAGAAGGAATTTACAAAGAGGGCTGCCTGTTAGTATTGGCCGCCGGTGCCTCACTGTGATGAGGACGCAGAACGAGCTCTTCCGGAGCCACAGTCCCTTCTGCAACTGCTGTGTCATTAACGTCAGAGCCCCTTTCTGCACAAACTCTCAAAACCCCTTTCTCCACTTTGCCAAATGCTTGCTCTGGACAGGGATGCACAAGAAATTCAAGCAGCTACTGACTTTGGGTTACTTGGAAAGGACCAGAAACCCAGAGGCTAGAAGGTAATCAGTGCTGCAAGTTCAGAGGAGGCAGAAGCTGCTCTGGGCTGGCCTAGCTGAGAGAAGTTGCAGGGGGGCAGCTTGAACCAGGGCTGGCGTGTTAGCTGTCTGTTGCCGTGTAACAAATTACCTCAAAACTTGGTGGCTTAGAGCACAAGCATTTAATATCTCACTGTTTCTGTGGGTGAAGAATCGGATCCAGCCTAGCAGGATGACCCTGGCTCAAGGTGTTCTGGGAGGCTGCAGTCAAGCTCCTGGCCTAAAGGCTCGCCAGGACGTGGAGGAGAACCCAGTCTCAAGCTCACCGAATGGGTCGTTGGCAGGCCCATCCCTCCTGACATAAGCTTCGCTACACGACGGCTTCAGCCCGTGGAGCTGGCCTCCCCCCGGGTGACAGCAAGGGTGACTTCCGAGGTACACCGCCGCCCTTTGGTAACCTGACCTTAGACACGCTCTCCCATCACTTCCGCTGACTCTTCACTGGAAGCAGCCACGAGGCTTGGCCCACCGAGAGGCAGAGGCCGTTGGACGCCGTGTCAGGGCCTGCCTCCCCCAACCTGGCTGGACGGGCAGGAGGTAACGAAAGCACAGACAGCGTTTCAGGTGGAAATGAGAGCGGAAGCACAGAGGCCACAGAGCTTTGAGTGCAGCGACTTGGCTGGAGCACAGCCTGGAGCAGGAGTGTGGGCAGTAGCTGGAGAAGCTGTCTGGGCCCAGGTTGAACTGGGCTTAAAAAACACACTGGGCTGCAGAGTTTTACTTCTGCCCTTAGGCTCTTGTCCCTGCCGCCCCACTCCGCGGCGAGCTCTGTAAGTTTGGGAACCGCTTCTGCTTCATGCTCAGTACGTCTCTGCGATTTACTGTGGAGGTTGGCAAGTGATGGTGATCAGGAAGACTCAAGGAACAAGCCCTGTGAAGTCAGTGTGTCAGGAGAACGCACAGTGCCCGTGCCTTCATCCTTTCGGGATTCAACAGAGTTACTTGTGGAGCGCCTGATCAAGATTTAAACACTGTCCCTTATTTCTGAGGCACCACTATGGAAATTCATAGCACACAACCAAGAGGGGCGCTGGGCTTTGGACTATAGTCCGTGAGGTTGCAAAGAGTCGGACACAGCTTAGCGACACAGCTTAGCGACACAGCTTAGCGACTGAACAACAGAAGCCCTTTCATCACCTCCTTGTTCTGTTGAACCTCAGAATCTTGGTGCCTTGGCAAGAGGGGACCGGCTTGGTGTCTAAGGGCAGACAGAGCTGGTCTCCCTCAGCAGCGCAGGAGCTGGACCAGACTAGCGCAGCCGGACTGGGCAGGCTCCTCACACTGGTGCTGACCGCTCGCCGTGGCTGGCTGGAGCGCCTCTCCGAGCTGCCGTCTGCGTTGCCCTTTGCTGTGAAGGGAGGGAGAGCCTCTTCTGGGGGAAGGAGTGGAGGAAAAAAACTACCAGGTGGCGGGTTTGTTCGGGGCCACCCCAGTCTGGGAGCTTAACCGGTAGCAACTGCTTTCTCCCAGTTCGGAGGCTGCAAGGGTCGCCGAGTCGGCAGGCTAGGTGTCTCCTGAGGCCCTCCTCCCGGCCTCGTGATAGTGTCCTCCCGTCTGGAGGCCTTTCTTCTCTGCTCACACCCCTGTGTCTTTTCCTATCTTACAAGGTCACCAGTCCTGTTGGATTAGGGCCCCACATTCATAACCTCCTTTAACCATAACAGCCTTGCTAAAGGCTTGTCTCCCGTACAATCACACCGGGGGGTAGGGCCTCCTCAATCAAGCGAGAGGGGCCCGGTTCATCCCGTAACGGGGGCCAAAGTCTATCGCACATGAGCCTTGCGTCCTGTCATCTGCGCTCTTCTAAGGGAAAGCTAACCTCCCGTTTGCAGAGATGGTGATCGATTCTTCTTGTTTTCCAAGGCTTTCCTTTTACTTACTTTTAAATTCAACCTTTGGCGTGCTGGGTCTGCGTCGTGCACAGGCTTTCTCTGACTGTGGTGGGCGGGCCACCCCCGGGCTTGCGGCGCCGGCTCCTCCATGTGCTCGCGCCTCTCGCTGCTGGACGCAGGCTCCGGGGCGCGCGGGCTCCGCTGGTGTGTTGAGTGGGCTCAGCAGTTGCGACTCGCGGGCTCTGGAGCACAGGCTAGGGAGTTGTGACCCGGCTTAGCTGCTCTGTGGCTATGGGATCTTCCTGGATGAGGAGTCGAACCTGGGTCCCTGCCTTGGCAGGCAGGTTCTTGCCCACTGCATCACCAGGAAAGTCCTGATCCGGGCTGTTAAGGACGCTTCACAGCCACCACCCCCCGTGGCGTTACAGGAATCTCCCGGTTAGTAGACATGATGTTATCTCTCGTCTACAGAAGGGGAAGCCAAACTGGGAGGGTTCCCGGGTTCCCGGGTTCCCGCCCAGTTACAGTGTCTAGACTCTGGTTTCCGGATCCTGGGCCTCTCTCTATCCCCTGCCTTGGTGTAATCTGCCCTTGACCACGCAGGACCAGCCCCTCAGCACCCTGACCTGGATTCTGACTGCCCACTTCTTCCTCCTGCCCACTCCATCAGAACCTATGCCCCACCTTCAAGTCCTTCCATTTGATTATGGTAGCTGACTGAAGCAAATGTCAGGAAGAATCCATGTTGACTAGCTGGTGCAAGATTACTCGGGGGGGATCCCAGCCACGGGTTAACAACCTGTGATACTTTATAGCTTGTGAAACACTTTCTTCGCATGCCATGTCTAACTTGCTTTCAGTCTCACAAGGATTCTCTGCAGCGGATGCCACTGTCATCCATACTGTTTAGACTCAGTGATGGGGGCTTAGCCCCGAAGGTGCAGAGGCTGGGCTTGAACCAGACGCTGGGTGCCCTCTTTACTCTGTCTTTCTCCACCTCCGAAGTCTGCCAGACAGTTCAGAACAGTGTTTTGTTGCGCGGATGCTCTCCTCTAAATGTTCCAGCCTGTGGCTCACACCCTTCCCCGCGCATTCCCTCCTGACCGCCCCTCTGTCGAGCTCCCGCGGCGCTGGGACTTGAGACTCTGCTCCGTTCCTGCTTAGCTAAGGTGACCGCAAACACATGTTCCCTCCTCACGAGGCTTTTGTTTCTTCATCTGGGATTAATTTCATCGACTAAGGCCGTTTTCCAGCTTTAAGAGTCTTAACAAACTGATCGTCGGTATCTTCCGTTTCATCCATCCCGTAAACAGCTGTTGAGTATCTGCTATGCGTCAGGCCCCGTGCTACGCACGTTCCCCACGTTTGCTCATTTCTTTTTAAAATAAACTTGGACCTTTGAGTTTCTTACCAACAGAAAACAATAGCAATAGAAGGGAAAACCCAAGAACGAAAAAGAAGAAAAACTTCCTCAGCAGGTTCCCGCACTCCCGCCCCACCACGTGAATGCATAGGCCTGGGGGACAGCAGGTCAAGGCCAGCAGGGACCCTGCCCTCGGGGCATCCACTTTCTCGCCTGCCAGGATTGCCCCTGGAAGCATCTGGTCGGGTACTTCTAGAGAAAAGCCCAGTCGTGCGGATGGATGACTGAGGAAGCCAAGAAAGGGCACCGGAGTAAGACGTGGCAAAGAGGGGGCCTGGGGAGCTGGGCCTCTCCAGCCTGAGTTTGGGGTGCTTTTCTTCCGCACTGTGCCTTGCACTGTGAGCTCTCCCTTCTGGCCTGTGCTGAGACGGCGGCCTTTCTGCTGGGTGTTCCTGCCGAGATCTGGGCCTGCGCTGCCGCTGATTTGGTGGCTGACAACAGGCCTCATGGGTCACCATATCAACGCGCAGATGTCCGCTTTCCACTGGAACTTGAGACACAAGAGTATAGGAACACAGCCTGACGCTCGGGCGTGAGCCCGCTCGCAAGCGGGGCTTCCTTCTGGGCCTTTCCATGCTGCTGCGCCAGTCTGTCAGCCCTCCCTAGGAGACGGCACGCTTCTCTGCCCCGCTCCCTACACTTCTGCCCCTGCCTTTCTCCACATTCGGGCCGGAAGTAGCTGCCTGTAGATCTAGGCTCTGCTTGCTCCGCCTCCCACAGTCGTTCGCTGAGAAAGCCTTCAGCGCCGCTCGCGCCTGGTCTCTCGAGGAGACGTTCCGAGATTTGGGCCACTGAGGGGACAGCCAGCCCCGGCGTGGGATGAGCCCCGCGCTCCTTTCCGTGGGGGGCACCCTCATCCGTGTGTCTTCATAGACACAGCAGCCTGGTGCCTACGTGAACACAAACAGCTGTTTGCACTGTCGGCCCTCAATTAGTGTGAACGTCACCACACTCATTTTAAAAATTGTGTTTGATCAAAAGCAAACCGGCATGTGATTTAAAAAGGCAGCTTCTACAGCCCTACAAGGTTTATTGAGACCGAGAGGGCTCCTTGGCCTCGCTGCACGCACCCCGTCCCCACTCTTCCTTCCCGAGAGGGACCATTTTCAACCTGCTCAGCTCATTCTTCTACTGATACCTGTCTATAAACATTGACAGCAGGTGCGTACTGCCGCTTCCTGGCGTTTCAGTTCAGGGGTTGTCTGTCGAGGCCCCACCGCAGGACGTGAGAACTCGGCCACTCCCCTGCGCGCGTGTGCGCGGCCCACGCTCCCCTGTCCCCACTATAGTCAGGGAACAGCTTTGGGGAGGCCCGTCGCTGTGCGCTCGTCCTCATGACAGAGCCAAGCCACGGGGTGACCTAGGACGGCTTTTCCGTCCCAGCGGGTCTCTCTGGTTTGATTCTGGTTTTTTTCGGACATTTAGGTTTCTCAGATCGCAGCACTAATTACCTCTCAACCCTGCCAGGTGTCCAGATCTCTTGGCGTGCCCTTGGAGGCCCGCTCCTCTCCTGCGTGGCTGCCGTCTCGGGAGCCCCCGCCCCTGCCGTCAGCCCGAGGCTCCCTTGCCTCCGTCTTGTCTTGGGTCACCTGTTTCTGGATCTCATCCTTCTCGTTCTTTGTTTCTTTCCCTCTTTTTGATGACTCCTATTTTTGGAAACGTCTGAGAGTGCATGAAAGGGAGTTTTTTTAAGCCTTGCCTGTCTGAAATGTCCAGCTCCCGCTTGATCAAGTGTGGAACCCTAGATAAGAAGTCATTTTTGCCTCCGAACTTGGATAGCACGGCTCCACTGTCTTCTAGGTTTCAGGGCTGCTGTGGAGGCCACGCCTTCTTTGCATGTGACCTGGAGGATTCTCTGTCTTTGGCATCAAGGGTGTCACCAGGTCACACCTAGCGTGCTGGCCACGTGGTGGCCCTTTCAGTCTGAAAGCTCACGTTCCATGATTCTGGAGTATTCTCTTGAGTTATTTTATATCCTTCATTGTAGTTCTAAATCTCCTGTGATTCAGCTGTTGGGATGAGTTTCTCATCCGTTCTTTCCTTGTTTCCTTGTCTTTTTTATCCTACTCTCTGGGAAATTTCCTCAATTTATCTTCTAATGCTTTTATTACATTTTAAAATTTCTGATGTCATTTTTTTTTTTCCCTTTCCAAGAGCCTGGCGACTTTTCCCTAAAAACAACAACAAAAAGTTCTCAGTGGAGTTTTAGATATACTGAAATTAGGTGCATGTGGCTAGCCCACTGTCTTAACCCAGTGTCTCTAAATGCACTGGCTGTCTAACAGTTCCTACCTTCTGTTTGTATTAAGCCCATTACAGTGGTGCCCTACTAGTGAATGCGCTTGGCCCTCTCAGCCTAGAATGTGGTGTCTGCACAGAACCTTGGGGTCGTCTGGTTCGTCCCCATCCCTGACAGAGAGAACACCCAGTTCTCGGAGACGGGAAGTGTCCTCTTGGAAAACGCTTGTCTCTGCCAGAGCTCACCAGGGCGTGTGAGAGCGATGATCTGGCTACGCTACACTTTCGTACCTTGTTTGTTTGGGTTTCCCAGGTGGCGCTACTGGTAAAGAACCCGCCTACCAGTGCAGGGGACAGAAGAGATGGGAGTTTGGTCGGGAAGATCCCCTGGAGGAGGGCGTGGCAACCCACTCCAGTGCTCTTGCCTGGAGACGCCCATGGATGGGGGAGCCTGGTGGGCTACAGTCCACGGGGTCGCGAAGAGTTGAACGTTGTTTGTTTACTCTTTTCCAAAAAGTGTTACTGAGTTATAATTGACGTGTAATAAATAAACTGCACCTATTTAAAGTGTGTGATTTGATCAATTTGACCCATATACGTATGGCCCCCACACATATACACACACATACTTATGAATCCATCGTCACAGCCGAGATGCTGATCAGCCCCCAGACCCCCCATTCCCCTCTGTCTCTCCTGCCTCCCGCCTCCCGCGGCCTCTGCCCAGGCAGCCACGGGCCTGCTTTCTGTCACTGTGGTCTAGTCTGTGTCTGCTCGGTATAAACGGAGTCACAGAGCGCGGCCTGTCTTTCTGTCTGGCTTTTCTGCACTGGTTTCGCTGGGTGCTTTGGAGGCCACGCCTGGCTGCCCAGGTGAGCAGGCTTCCCTAGCTCCACCCCCTTCCACCCCCTTCCCCTTGTGCACGCTTCCCATCTCGCCTCCTCCAGGGGCTGCCGCTGCAGCGACCCGGCCTTCCCCTCTGCATCCAAGCCTGGGGTCGGGAAAGGACCGAATTAACATCCACAGTGAGGTGACTGATATCTTCTGTGTATGGTTTGGGTGATTGTACAGAAGACAGAAGCCCATGCTTGGCTTGTGCCGAAGAAGTGAAGCTCTAACGATGGATTTCTGGGCATGGCCACAGATGCTTGGGAGAGACTTTGGACAAAGGCCTCCCCTGAGCCTCTAGACGTGCACGCTGGTAGCAGAATCCCCGCAAACTGAAAGCCCCTCTGGTTCCATTCAGAATTTTGGTTTCCTGAAACGTCAGCCATTGAGAAGCTAAAAAAAGAACGAATGTCTTGCTTGCCTTCCTTCCTTTTGTTCTGTTTGGCAGAGAGAAAAAAAGCCCTGTGTCGATAAGAGGTCACTCGCAAAGGCAGGGATCCCGTGTTTTGTCCCTGTGTCTCTGGTCTGGGTGAGAGGAGGGCCACCGAAAGTGGCCCTGGGGCCGCCAGACCAAAGTCTGAAGCCGGCAGACCAGCCTGGCTCTGGAGGCGCCCCAGTTCTTCCCTTCCTTGTTTGTACGTTTAATCTTTAATTCTTCATCAGTTAATTCACATTTCGTTCTTGACAGTGCTGTGAAGGAGGAGAATTGGAAATATTTCTACATGTTAAATGTGAGAAAAGAGGGTAGCGCAATCTTAACTTCAACGCACTCCTCAGCAGTGGCCCTGTCCGAGGGGGACCCCAGGCCGCTGCCCTCGCCGGGGACATGCTGGTAGGAAATCTTGGGGCGGAAGCAGGGGAGTCAGGCTCACTTTGACGTGTAGTGTATGTATTTATGGTTTGTATTAAGGCAATGGCACCCCACTCCAGTACTCTTGCCTGGAAGACCCCATGGATCGAGGAGCCTGGTGGGCTGCAGTCCACGGGGTCACTAAGAGTCGGACACGACTGAGCAACTTCACTTTCACTTTTCACTTTCATGCATTGGAGAAGGAAATGGCAACCCACTCCCGTGTTCTTGCCTGGAGAATCCCAGGGACGGGGGAGCCTGGTGGGCTGCCGTCTATGGGGTCGCACAGAGTCGGACACCACTGAAGCGACTCAGCAGCAGCAGCAGCAGCAGCAATTGCCAAGGCAACGATATTTATCACATTGCATAGTCATATTCCTGAAGGCGAATTATCGTCTGTGTTCTTCAGGCTGTGCATTAGAACTCAGTGACTTATGTACTAAAGACAAGCTTGTTCCCTTAAACACCAGCAGTGTTGCCACACACACACACCCCGTCTCCCAGGACCATCATTTTGCTCTGCCTTCTATAGGCTGACTTCTTCGGGCTCCATGTGGGAGCATATATGGTGCTTGTCTTTCCCTGTGTGACTTACCTCGAGGTCCGCCCGTGCTCAGGCAGCAGGCTGTTCTCAGTTCCATCGTGCGTGTGCTGCATCTAACTGTGTCCATCCATCCCCTGACGGGCGTTTGGGTTGTCTCCATGTCTTGGCCGTTGTGAGCAGCGCTGCGATGGGCGTGGGAGTGCAGATGTCTTGTTGAAGTCCTGTCTTCATCTCCTCTGGCTGTGTACCCAGGAATGGGGTGCGGGGCCACAGGCTGAATCTGTTTTTATTTTTTTTTTGAGGAACCTCCATCTTGTTTTCCATCGAGGTTGGGCCAGGTTACATTCCCACCAATAATGTACAAAGGGGTGGAACTTATTTTCACATGCTTGTTGGTCCGCTAGACTCCTCATCTGAACTGTCTGGTTTTCACTCCACCCACCTGGCTCACAGGTGATTTTCACAGGAGTTGCGTGCTGTGGACACTCACGCTTCACTGAGTGTTGGCTACACGACTGTGCTTCCTTTCTCCAAGTCTGTGGCTTTCCTTTGTACTTTTTGAATGTTTCTTGTGGGAAAAAAAGTTAAAAATTTTCAATAAGGGGATTTAGCAGTATTTTCTCTTGCAGCTTTTGTGTTTTAAGAAATCCGTCTTTCCCCAGAGATCATAAAGGTATCTTTGTTTTTTTGTTTGTTTCTTGTTTGTTGAAAGAGCTAAAGGGTTTTTTAGCCACGTGTATTTGTTTTCAGTCTTATTTTTCCATTAAGAAGCTCTGTTGTCCCAGAGCCATTTAACGAGCACTCCGTCCTTCTGTGATTTGTAATGTCACCGCTGCTGCGTGACGATGCCCACGCAAGACGCATTTGTCTCCGACCTTGAGATCCCACCCACTTTGTCTGTCTGCCTGTCTGCCTATTGTAACGTCTGCCTTGAGCTTTTCTCTTTATATGTCTGTTAAGGAACATTTTCACCTGCTTCCAAAGGGGGAAAGTTGCTTTGGCTCTTTTGATCCTTTTTATCCCCCCACATGATTTTGTTTTCAGTCCAGATTGTCAAATTTCATGAAAACTCTCTTGGGCTCTTTTAGAGGTCTGTATTTCATTTCAAATTAATTTGGGAATGATTGCCAGTTTTATAATATCGACTCTCCCCGCTCACGAGCTCGGCGCGTCCCTGCCTCGGTTGGAGCCTTCTCTTTCTGCACATGTTTGTTGGCTTTATTCTTAGGTACCCTCTAGTTTCTGTTGCTGTTGTGAATGATGTTTTTGTAAATCGCTTCTTAGAATGGCTTTTAACTTTATCGTCGCTTGAACTTCTTTCTTTTCTCGTCGTTTTGGCTGCACCTGGTCTTCGTTGCCGCGCGAGGGCCTTCTCTGGTTGCGGCAAGTGGAAGCTGCCCTCCAGCTGCCGTGCGCGGGCTTCTCTCGAGGCGCGCGGGCTCACGGGCGGCTCTGGCTGCGGCTTGCCGGCTCTGGGGCCCGGGGGTTTCAGTAGTTGAGCACAGACGCTCGTCAGCTGTGGCTGCTGGCTTAGTCGCTCCTTGGCACGTGGAATCTTCCTGGGCCAGGGACCGAACCCGTTTCCCTGCATTGGCGGGCAGATTCTTACCCACCGCGCCACCAGGGAAGTCCTCTTCTAGTAGTCTTCGATGGTATAAAGGAAGGCTGTTGATTTCTATAACATCGGCCTTTAGCCAGCAGTCTTGAGGCACTCTTGTTAGTACAGTCATCTCCGAAGAAAGTTTTTGAATTTTTCAATATAGAGAGTTAATGCAAATACCATCACGTTATTTCCTTTCCCGGTCTTCCATCAGTGTCATGCTTATTGTGACCGCTCAGACCTTCATTATAATATTGAATAGTCTTTACTAGAAAGAGAAGGCTTCTAATATTTCACCACTGAGTATGATGTTTGCCGTAGGTTTTCAAAAAATACTGTTTATTGGGCTAAGAAATGCTTTTATATTTCTAGTTTACAAAGAGTTTTGACTATGAAAAGATGTTGAATTTTTAACATCATAATAATTTGCTCTGTCTATTGAGATATGTTGCTTTAACTTACTAATGTGAATAATATCGACTGATTATCTAATGTTAAGCCACCCTTGCATTCCTGGGATAAACTCCAATGGGTCGTGGTTTATTTTTATACATTGCTAATGCTGAGTATTTTGTGTCTAAATTTGTGGATAATGTTGGTCTCAAGTTTTCCTTTTCATACTTACGGTATAGAGAGGTGTAAACAAACTGTTTTTATGAGGGTTAGAGCCATTAGAATCAGAGGGGAATTTCAAGAGCAGCTCATTCGATCATGTCGCTAGAGACGGAAAAACTGGAACCCAGAGAAAGGAAATGCCTTTCCAAAATTATATAGAGTTACAAACAGAGCTGGGACTGAAGTACTTGGCAGAGCACTTATGAATTCCCAGTCTCTCTCCCATTCGTGGCCTTACTCTGTCTTTATAGCAGCCTTGCAGGGAGAGAGGTGTTTATTGGCCCTCAGTCAGTAAAGAACCGCCTGCAATGCAGGAGACCTGGGTTCGATCCCTGGGTCAGGAAGATCCCCTGGAGGAGGGCATGGCAACCCACCCCAGTGGGAAATCCCGCGGACAGAGGAGCCTGGCGGGCCGCAGTCCACGGGGTCACAAGGGTCAGACACGACTGAGCAGCTGCACCACCACACTCAAGGCCGAGAACCAGGGACGCCACATCGTGGATCACGTGGCTGGAAGCAGGCATCTGACTCCTAGGCCAGAGCCCCTTCCGAGTTACTTTTGTTCTCTGCCCAACCCCCCGACAGATCCACTGTTCAGCCTGCAGTGAAGGGAACCCTGAGACCCACATGCGAAATGATTACTGTATAGGAGTCCAGCAGTATTTTCACAGGCATGTCAGACAAGCGGCCTGTCTGCTCGAGCGCATCTGTCTGAGCGGCCACTCCAGCGGCCGGGGGGGGGTGGAGGCCTTCGTGGTCCCCAAGGGTTGTCGGGTGAAGGGATACCCTCAAGGCCGGAGTAAGTCCGGGGTCTCTAAGGCTATCCCTCGTGGGGTCTCTGTACAGGGTCAGAGCACGGTCCCTGAGGGCCTGTCCTCGCCGCCCCCTGACAACGGGGCTGCAGTTTCCCTCCCAGCCCTCCCCCAGCCCTAAGCCCCCAGCCCTCCCCCAGTATCTCTCGCAAGCTGCTTCCTGCACCAGCGCCCTTGTTTTGCGCCTGCTATTTGTGTCTGCTTCTAACAGCTGGCCCCAGCCCGGCAGCCCCTTGCTCGGAGGATTATCCAATTATCCCATTAGCCCAGCGTGTCCTTCCTTCCTCCAGAGCTATTAGCTCCCGTCCCTCCTGCTCCCTCGCTCCCTCCGAGGGCCCGTCTGCAGCCTCTGTCGATCCTTCCTCAGCCAGGCTGACGGCCGGGTCAGCCCCCAGTCACACAGACTCGGGGAGCCCCAGAGCTGGAAGGGCACTCTGCATGGTGGAAGGAAGCTGGCCGCCGACTTTCAAGTCACGGGAGCCCGCTGGGCCCCACGCAGGCCTCAGGCCCTGGGTCTCTCGTGGTCACGGCCCCACCGCACCCGGGCGCCACGCTGTAGCAGGCGCTCCCCGCGCTCGACCCTGGGCTGGAGGGGCAACCATTCCCACTGCACTGTCTGGAAACGTGTGGTGGGGATGAGCAGTTACGGTCTAAAAGAGAGAGAGCACGCCCCGGGGGAAACCAGCACATTCCCCAGGAGCTAAGTCACCGTAGCAGAAGAGATCTCAGCAGGAGTAGGTGTCCGGTGCATAGAGCAGGCGCTGGCGCTGGAGGGCGAAGAGGCTCCCAGCAGGGGTCAGGAGGGCCTCCTGGAGGAGGTCGTGGTGAAGCATGGGCTGTGTTGAAAGTAGGGGGATTCCGAAGGTCCGCGTTCCTTCCTGGCAGAGGCCTCCCTGAGAAGGAGAGACGGGGAGTGGGTTAGGATTGGGGGAGCGGCTCAGCTGGCTCATTTGGGGCAGCTGGGGGACGAGTCGGAGCTCGGCCGACACAGCATCCTGAGGGCGGCCTGGCGTGACCGGGAGTGCCGTCCTGGAGCTGCTGCGGGAAGGGCAGTGTGACTGTAGGGGCCGAAGCAGCTACAGCAGAAACAGAAGTCGGTCTGGAGCTCGTCCAGGTGGGTGAGAGGACGAGGCCTCGCCAACGCCATGACTTTGGGGGGACTCCTGGAGGTAGGATGGATGGAACAGATTCAGAAGACGTCTGGAAAGAGGCTTTGGCAGGCTACCGTAGACTGGGTCTGGGGAGACAAGGATCCCAGTAGCAGGAAGAACTGGGCAGGGAGGAGGCGGGGTGGGTGAGGACCCTCCGCTCTGCACCCTCGGGCACCCGCTAGGTGGAGTACGTCATAAACTGGCAAAGTCTGCTTAACCCCGCTGCGTGATGCCTTCCCTACCCTACGGGCGAGCTCCTCAGGCTTCTCCTCCAGACGTCCACGTGCTGACCTCACCAGACAGAATTGCCTTTCAGAGAAGCCTTCGCTCCCCGGGCTCCGAGCCGCTAACTGTGCTAGACAGGATGGGGCTGGAGACAATAGAGGATCCGGCGGCGTGTCCCTTGCAGGCCAGCAAGGCGGGGGTGTCCTCAGAGTGCCCTCCCACCCGCCGAGGTCTTGAGCACCTTCCTGCGGTCACTTGTTAATTGCGCCGGGTGTCGCTGAGACTCCCTTCTCCGGGCTGGCGCGTCCGCACTGGGGACTTGAGTTTGCTGACGATTGGCTGTGGTGTTGAGACCACACGACCCTCCTGCCTTGAGCTGGGACCCAGACGCCATGGAGCTCCTCCTCCCTGGGGCTCCGTCAACCGACACGTGAGGCCGCGACACGTGAGGCCGCTGGAGGCTGCAGCCGTCTCTTCGTGGGGTGCTCTGCACAGAGCTCGCCACTGCTGACCTGAGCGGCTGCAGCGCCCACTGTCATGGCGGGCACTGGCCCTGCTGCCTGGGCTGTGCCTTCCCACTTGCCCTTGCACGCTTGCCTTTTCGGACTGGCTACAGGACTGTCACTCATTTCCACTGATCTTTGCCCAGTTTTCTCTGCCTGGCCCCCTGAGGTCATTTTGAACCCCGATTTGGTCAGCCCAGACACTTAAGGTATCCCTTCTCTGCTCCCTCTGTGTTAAGTTGTGACTCCCCTGGACTTGAGACGCTCACTGGACGGGACGGGAGAGGGCGCAGACCCCCGGTGACCCACTGTTTGTGCTCCTTGCTGAGGGGGTCAGCCGGTGTCTGCTCTCAGCCCCCAGCCCCCACGGGAACCGGAGGCTTCCAGGCACCTGGTTTAAACCCGCACTTGCCGCCTTCCTGAGTCCCGTTTGCACCGGGCCTTTGTTGGCGCGTGCAGGCTTGTGTCTAGCTGTGGAGGGCGGGGGCTCTTCTCTACTGCGATGCACAGGCTTCTCGCTGCAGAGACTTCTCGTTTAGAGCACAGGCTCTGCGACCCAGGCTTCCGGTCGCCGCACGTGGACTCGGTGGTTCTGACTCACAAGCTGGGGGCATGTGGGCTCTTCCTGGACCGGGGATCAAACCTGTGTCTCCTGCAGCGGCGGGCGGATTCCTATCCACTGCACCACCGGAGAAGTTTGCCACGTTTCTTTACCTCAGCGTGGCTGGGCATTTGTGGAGCATACCTTCCAAAGCACTTCCACATCTATTATGCTTTGTCTAAAAGCAGGCACGGCAGGTCAAAGAGGGACTCGCCCGCAGTCGAAGAAGCCAGTGGCAAGGCCGTTTGAACCTGGTACTGACCCCCATGCAGAGCTGTGTGAGGCAGGGTGGTGGTTTCAGGAGTGAACCGGGGGGTTTTTTGGCATCTCTGGATGAGGCAGAAAAGACAGTCAAGCTGAAACTCCAAGAGGTAGGCAAGGGATGACCGCAGAAGGCCTGGCCCGGTCTCTCCAGTCCCCTAAAGATTCTGCAGCTGCTAACAGTTATGACGGGCTCTAGGCATGAATTTTCTCAAGAGAAAACTACATAATTTTTATAATTTTATAAAAGTTTATAATTTTTATCTGATATTTCAAAAAAAAAATCTCTGAATCTAAACCAGGTTCTATCACCCTCATTCTCCTTTCTAACCCAACTAGAGAGTGTGGGTGGATTGAGAAGGAGCAGAAAAGAAAGATCAAAACTGTGACAAGCCTCTGACAACATTTTAACTTGAAAATTGCCTGCAAATGGGAGGCGTAATCCCATGTGGGCAGATGCAAGTCAGGCGTGTGTCTGCTCAGCCTCCTCCGCAGCTCTTGACAAACACCTGGAAGGCACATCCCTGGACGCGACCGTGGGTCTTGGAAAGATGAACCCACATCGGCCGGCCTGACGCCCAGTGTGCCCAGCATACTCCCGGGGCCTGTGTCCAGATGGCGGCCTCACCTTCCGCTGCCCTGGTTGACAGCACCTCTGCCTGCCCACCCCCGACTGCCCCTGCCCAGCATCACCAGCAGGTGCCCAGGAAGTGCTTGAGAGGAAGAGCCAGAAGTGGGCTCCTTCCCACCCCAGCCCGCTCTGCGCGCTTCCTGGCCATTAGACGCCGGTCCAGATGGCGAGTCTCTGCGTGGCTTGTAACACACAGGCACACTTCCCCGGGCAAGGCAGAGAGACGCATGGATGGTTCTGCATCCAGCCTTTCCTACTGGCGGGGAAGAAAAATCCTTCCCTCAGAGGAGACGGAATCCTCATACCTGTCACCTGTCCCCCCAACCCCGGAGCCTCTCTCCAAGCCCAACTCACGGGAGGGCAGTGAGCTTGTTGGGGAGCTCTGCCAACTTGCCCTTTCCCCTCTGGCAAAAGACGGGGTGTATCCAGAGCCCCTCAGAAGGTGCCTGCACACCCAGGCTCCATGCTCTGCGTGTCCAGCCCTCTCCTCAGAGTCGAAGTCATCCAACGTTCTCCCTCCCCTCCCAGCCCTGCAGCCCAACGGGGGCTGTCCCAGCGTGACAGCTGCTGCCCATGATGAGTTTCGGTGCAGTGAGGGGCGCCTTATGACGAGGGTGGGGTGGGTGAAGGGAGGAGGGGGCCATGGGAATCCGACTTCCAGTACCACGCTTTCCACTTTCCAGAGGAGATGGGGCCCTGAGGGTGCAACCTGCCTCACCGCAGACCTCAGGCCTCCCCAAGTTCCTGCTCCCCTAACGCAGCCTCCGCCATGGGCACAGGTTGTCCCAGAGCTCAGGCAGTGTGTGGGTCCGGCAGGGGGCTCGGGGAGAGCACTCACCGTGTTGACAGCCCACAGGACCAGCCACGCTGGGGGCGTGCGTGCGAGACGGGCCAGGAGCGTGTTCTCGGCCCAGAGAGCCTTCCCATAGGGACCGGCGTCGAGGCAGGCTGCAACGGACTGCTCTTCCTGCCCAAGCCGCTGGCTTCCACGAGCCCCCCGAGCCACTGTTTCTCCATCACAGTTGAGAAGAAGGCCCGCTTCCAGCTCTGGGGTCCCCTGGCCCAGCCCAGTAGATCACGGGGTGGCCTCTCATTTCCTCTCACTTCCCAGGCTGCCCTCATCCCTGAGCTGCTGGGGTCTGTCTCTGGAGCTTGCCCCCCAGTGTTATGTGCAGAACTGGGGCTGCCCCGCTTGACCCCCCCACAGCAGGCTCCTGAGAACCCAGCTGTTTTAGGTAAGAGAAAGGGGCCTTAATACAAACGGGGAGCTTCGCGGAGGTGGGTTTTCAAGGGGAAAGCAGGCCCACCTCTCGGAGCGAGTGATGAGCCAGGACCCAGCCTGAGCCGGGCCTCTGCTCACAGGCTTCCCTGGGAATCCCGGTGACTCCACAGAGAGGGCTGGTCTCTGATAGAACCCCGTGCCTCGGACAGGCTGGGAGAAGCCTGCTGCCCACCCTCGGCCCCCAGGAAAGGCCAGGAGAGGCCCGAGGGGCCCCGGGCCGGAGCCTCAGGGCTCCGAGCAGCCGCGAAGCCACCCCCAGCCGCCCGGTGCGGGGCCGGCACGCCTCTGCAGCCCCAGGGCTGGGCGGCCTCACGCCTCGCTGGTGCTGCTTGTTGGGGCGACTTTGCCCAGATGTGCGCTCGTGCGCACACACGTGTGTATGTTCTTGTATAGCCAGGGCGTGACACACGCGTCTGTTTGTGTCTGTGTACACGCACGCACAAGCCTGGCTCCCACGAGCCTGCACAGGTGCGTGTGGTGAAAGGGCACGGGGCCCTCTGGGGGCCCGGGGGAGTGTGGTCCCATCGCCCCGGGACTGCCCCTGCGAGGGCCCGGGCTCAGTGGTACCCGAAACGTCTCCTGAGGCTCAGCTCTGTTCCTCCCCAGCCCAAACCTCTGTTCCCCCAAGGCCTCAGCAAAGGCTGGAGAGACAGGCTTTCTCCTTCCCGGCCTTTGTGGGTCTCTCGGTGGCCTCTCCCCACCAGCTGGTCAGGAGGACTCAGAGCCTTTGCGCTCTTGGCCGCTTCAGGCCCCAAGCTGGCCACCGTTCCGCCCTCTGCCCGCAGCCAGCACATGCCAGCGCGTGCGGGGTGGAGGGGCCCGCGTGGGTAGGGTGGGCTGTGCGTTGGTCTCTACGGCTCCGGTCCTGGCTGTCTGTGAGAGCCCCTGGGAAGCCCCGCTGCCCGCGTCCACCCGCATCTCTGAGGCAGGGGCTCAGGGGTCGTCCTGCGTCTCCTCTGTGTAGCCAGCCCGGAGGACCTCTGATGGATGGGGCCATAACGTAGTGCCGACGCAAGCCCAGCTTGGCTTGGGGTCCTCACACACACATCTGTTTGGTAGGAGTAGGAGGATGTGCAGGGCAACGCCGTGAGACCCGGGGAGCAGGGTGAAACACGAGGAGCGGGCGGCTGCCTCTCATGTCCTCAGCAGCGTGGGGGGAGCACGGCATGACTGCACAGTTTTCAGTTTGGCTGAGACAGTTCATCGAGGTCTTGGACTTTCGGTCAGATAAACCTGGGTTTTAGCTCCCTTCTGCTGTTTGCAAGCTGGGGACGGGGACGGGTGCTGAGCCTCCCTCTGCTGCTCAGCCTCCTGCACAGGGGGCTCCCGGGGCTGCGTGAGCACCGCCTGCGGCTTCTCCTGTTTCATCTCTGCCCCGAGTGTGCCTCTGCGACTTGAGGCCAGGCCTGGCTCTCTCTGGGGCAACCCCGCTTCAGGCTTCTCCAGAACAGAAGGGGGGCACCTGCTCCTTGGTGGAGGGGGCAGGGCCCAGACACAGCGTCGGAGCAAGAAACCCCCCTGGTGGGAGCAGGGGGAGGGTGTGTGGCCTCTATCCACACCCCCCATCGATTCCAGATTCCTCTGTGGCCTTGGGGAGGGGGACGAAGAGGGCTGCAGAGGCACTGGGGAGGCGGGAGCCTGCTCCCCACGCTGAGGGGGCCCGGGAGGGCGCCTCCTTCCTTTGGGGCTGCACACGGACCTGTAGATTTTGCTGCAAGCAGACAGCCCGCTCCGGAGGGAGAGGGGTGCCCCGGAGCCCACCCACCCACCGCGGCCCCAGGCAGGCTGTCCACCTCACACCTGCAACAGAGACCCCTAGGTGCGTGGTAGGCCTGACTGTGGGCAGGGAAAGAACTCAGACGCCGTTCTCACGGGACAAGCTTAAAACACAATGTGGCTCATTTTTATTTCGTCTCAGAAAAGAACAACAAAATAATATTCCCTTCAGAAGGCAAGGCAGTTAGAGAGGGCCTCTGCCCGGGCAGCTCCGAGCCACCTAGACTCACCCCTGCCGGCCGGCCCTGACTGCCGCCCTGCACCCACGCCCTGGCCCCCTCAGCTACAACCCTTGTCCTCAAAGGGGATGCGCGGCCGCTCAGGGCCGTGGGGGACGCCTGCAGCCGGGTTAGCAGCAGGACTGAAGTGGAGCCAGCAGCCAGGGAGGGAAGGTAAAATGAAAAGCGTTTCCTCGGGCTTTCGTTTCCTCCTGGAAAAGCAAAACCAGTCCAACACCGCCACCACGCATAGCAGCTCTGAGCCCTTGGAAGCCCGGGGGCGGGGTGAGTGTGGCGGGCGGTGGGGGGGCCTGTGGGGCCGTTCCCAGCCTCAGGCCGGCCAGCCTGCTCTGCGGAGACACGGCGGCACTGGGCGGCGCTTCAGCGGCTGGGGACCGGCCCTGGCCTGGTGCAGGGCCGCCTCCGTGGGCTCCAGACCCTTCCTGCTGGGCCTCACGCCGCTCCAGCCGGTGGGGGCGCCCTCCTGGGCCCAAAGTGGGAACCGACCGCGAGAAAGGGGGTCTCCGCACATGCACTCTGCTCCCAGCGCGGCCGGTCCCCCCAAGCGGGAGGAGAAAGAGCCCCTTCCCTTCAGAGGGGGTGGGCTCGGCGGGTCCTCAGGACGCTCCTGCCCCGGCCCGGGGGCCCCCGGGGCCCGGGGACTCCGGGCGCCGGCCCTGGAGCTGCGCGTCCGGGAGGGCGCGGGGCGGCGCCAGCGCGGGGCCGTCGGGCCGGGCGGCGCCGCCGTTGGCCCAGGCGCCCCCGGGCGGGTGGCCGTTGAGGCGGAGGCCCACGCGCTCCGTGTCGTGGGCCGCCAGGGCGCGGGCGCCGGGGCCCCCCGCCTTGAAGGGCTCGCGCCGCGGCCGCCGCCGCAGCACGTGGCTGCGCAGGATCCTGCGGAAGGTGTGGCGGAACTCGCGGATGCGGTAGGCGTAGATGAACGGGTTCACCACCGAGTTGCCGTGCGAGAGGACGATGGTCAGGTACATGAGCCAGGGCGGGGCGTGGCCGCACGAGGGGCAGAAGAAGGTGAAGCAGTTGACGACGTGCAGCGGCAGCCAGCACAGGGCGAACAGCCCCACGATGATGGCCAGCGACTTGGCGGCGTGCACCTCCTTCTGCAGCGTGGAGCGCGCGCGCTCGCCCGGCGGCGCCGGCTGGCTCTGCGTCTGCTTCAGCTGCCGCCGCGCCGCCAGGAAGATGCGCAGGTAGACGCCGAGCATGAGCAGCAGCGGCAGCTGCACGCAGGCGAAGAAGTTGTAGTAGACCATGTAGCCCATGGGCACCACGTCCTCGAAGAGGCAGGCCACCCGGCCCTGCCCGCAGGCCCGCGAGCCGTTCCGGCCCGCCTGCTGGCTGCAGTTGTTCCAGCCCAGCATGGGGGTCAGGCCGATGGCGAAGGACAGCACCCAGCAGACGGCGATGATGCCCTTGGCCCGCGAGCCGGTCACCAAGCCGTTGTACCTGCGAGAGGGGACCCGCGTCAGAGAGGAGCCCGGGCACCCGCCGCCCGGCCCGTCCACGGGCTCCGAGGTCTTGGACCAGGCGCCTCCGGCCGCCCGGCCTCCGTGTGTCCTCTGATGGCTGCAGTCCTTGACTTGTTTTGGTTTGAAGGGACTAATGTGACTTGGGAAGGGGGAGGGGAGGAGTTATGACCTCCGCGCCGATCCTAGGCGCCGCAAGAATGCATTTCCCTGTAGCGTGGGAATGCCCCGGAGGGTGGCCGCTGGCTGGGGACAGCACCAGCCAGATCCGGCCGGTGGGCAGGTCACACCTCCTGTGCCCCCTGCTGCTCCTTTCCTACTTGACCTGGGGTCCCCAGCAGCCCCCCCAGGGAGAGGCAGCACAGGCGGGGAGGGGAAGGGTGCAGGCCCCAAGCCGGATGAGATGTTCACCTCCCTTCCAAGTCTGCCCACAGCCCTCTGGAGAGAGGCCAGGATGTCTGAACGCTTTTACAGCAGCCTTCGCAGACGGTAAAGCGTCTGCAATGCAGGAGACCAGGGTTCGATTCCTGGGTTGGGAAGATCCCCTGGAGAAGGCAATGGCAATCCACTCCAGCACTCTTGCCTGGAAAATCCCATGGACGGAGGAGCCTGGTGGGCTACAGTCCATGGGGTCGCAAAGAGTCGGACACGACTGAGACTTCACTTTCACTTTCACATTCAAGAGGACGCAGCTGCTCGAGATCCTAAGGTCCAGAGAGAAGTAATCTGGCCCAAATCGCTCCATACTCTGGAGGGCTCCGCACTCGGGGAGAGGCTGGACCCGCAGGCCCAGAAGCTGATGCCAACGAAAAGAGATGGCAGGGACTCCCCTAGTGGCCCCGTGGGTAAGACACCAAGCTCCCAAAACAGGGGACCTGGGTTCTATCCCCGGTCAGGGGACTAGATCCCATGTGCCAGAGACCCGGAGCAGCCAAATAAATCAGTTTGAAAAAAAGACGGCAGAGATTTTGAAGAACAGGCAGTCAAAAAAACTCATCTCCCAGACTGAGAAGGGCGGCCTCAGTGTTCCAAGGGATGAGCTGCACTTCAGGGTTTTGGTTCCCCAACACCTCTACCAGTAAACCCAACCCATCCCTTTAAAGTTCAGGTCAGCTGTCTTCCCAGAGGGGTATCAAGCGCAACGAATCCCACCCAAGCTGGGCCCCCAGCCTGTGTCCTCTGCATCACCATCACTGAGACAGGCTGTAACAGGTGTCAACGAGACGTTCGCTTCCCTTAATTCCAGGATTGGAAGTACCTGCAGACACTCGATCAAGGCGGAGCAGACCCGGGGGCCTGCAGGCCACACAGGTGCGAGGCCAGCGTGCTGCTGCACGTCACCGAGTGTGCAGGAGGCTCCAGACGCCCCTCAGCCACCCCTGCGCCCCCACCGCCACACATGCCTGCCCGGCGCTGCAGGATCTCGGGGGCCGGGAGCCGGCTGTTCTGGGTAAAATTGCCCACGGGTTAAATTTTGTCAGCTGATTCCCATTAAGGAGAAAAGAAAACCTGGGAGCCTCTGACCTCCCATCTAAGCCCTCATTCCCTCTCCTGAGACCCCAGGAGAGGCGTGGCCTTGCCGTGGGCATGCCAGGAGCCCGGAGGCTACTCAGGCCAAGATGAGTTTGTCAGTTCTGAGCCCGAGCAGGACCCTACTCTCCTGAGCTCTGCGGCCCCAGTCCGTGCGGGCTTGGGTGCCTCCAGCAGGAAGAGGGTCACGGGCTTTCCCAGTTCGCCCAAGCCACAGAAAGCCTACACTGCCCTATTTCGGTTCTGGAGCTTCCAGTGTAAGGTCAGAGGTAATTTTTTTTCCCCCATTTAATTCTTACGTAGCACTTGCTGTGTGCTAGGCACTGTTTCTAGTACTCCGCAAGCTAATTTATATAATCTCATTGAATAGGGGGCTGCTTTAATGTTGACATTTTTCTGAAGAAAAGCATGCCCCTTTCTGGGTTCTAGCCCTGTTGCGTTCTTGCTTAGCCACGTTCTGTCACTCTGAGCCTCAGTCTCCTTGTCTGTAAAATGGGGCTAAGAATGCGGGGCCTGGAGCACTCTCATGAGGGCAGAACAGAGGGTCAGTGGGTGGATGCTGCAGGCAGGTGGGTCGTGGTTCATAGGAGACATGGGCTGCCTTGGGCAGGGGTGACCCTCCTGTCACTGGAGGCAACCAAGCAGAAGCAAACCTTCTCACCTGCAGTCCCCGAGTGTAGCTGCTGAGGAAGAGGAGGCTGACTGATATTCCCTGAGTAAATGAACCTGGGGGGTGTGGGGGGAAGCTGGGGCCCAGCGTGAAGGCTGCTGGGGACACGGTTTAAAAAGCCCACGCTGTCCAGCTATCTCCGTGCAGACGAGGAGGCCCAGGAGAGGAAGTCTGCCGCTGCGTGCTGTAAAGGAAGCCCCTCCTGGGGGCAGGAGCGGACTGATGCCACTCGTCCGTGGGCAGAGGATGTCTGGAGGAGCCCCGGCCCTGCCTTCCCGGAAGGCGGCGGAGGCCCAGCTCCTCACCATGCTTGCTTCTCTTCCTTTTGATGTTTTAATACGTGTAGTTCTTTATTTAAGGAGCGCCCAGACAGATTAATCTTGTTACTCAAAAGAAAGCCTCTTAGGCCGAGAGCCCTGGACCCAGGCTCCCAGGGGACCGGGTCAACGTTTGGGCTCAAATGGGGAGCCACGGCCGCGCCCCAGCCTGGCCCAGTGGCAGCCCTGGGGCTGTGTGTGTGACTGAGGTAGTCTCAGCCTGCCCCGCGGGGCCTCAGACAGCCTGCCTGCCTGCCGGGCGGAGGTGTGCCCAGGCCAGCCAGCGCTGTGTGGCCCTGGGGGCCTGGAGGCGTCGCAGGGAGCTGGCACCCCACACTTTGTGCTGCTGAGCCTTCTGGGGCGCCCTGTCTCTCCCACTGGGGACTGCCCTCTGATCCAGTCATGCCCCCCCCAGTTCTCGGTGAGACTCGCTGCGCACCTGCCCTTCGGCCAGGAGAAAGCAGAGCCTTCCCCAGTAGTCCAAAGGCACCCGCGGCTAGAACCCACCCTCCCTCCCAGGCGCAGGCAGGCCTGAGCCGCTGCACAAGCCCCGTGGGTCACCTGTCCCGTCTCCCTGCCCAGGGCCCACCCGCAGGCTCCTTCCTTCCCTGGGGTGTCCGTCCAGGTGGGCCCCCCCGTGACACCTGCCCCCCAACACCGGTGTGCCCCGACAGGCTTGGCGTCACGCCCTGCAGGGAGCGCCCTCTCCAGTGCCCACTCAGAAGCCAGGGCGCTCGGATCTGACCTCTGGGGCAATCCAGCACCCGGGCCCGGGACTCTGCTGCCCCACGAGGAGGCTGCTCCCCAGGGTCTGCAGAGAGCAGTCACCGGGGGCTAACGAGAGAGGAGGGAGGCGGCCCTGGAGATCCCCTGGGAGTCTGTCCACTGGGGACACGGATAGCGCCCGTCCCCGCCCGCGGGCAGGCCCTGCCTTCGCTCAGCAGGGCCCGGGCACACGGGAGGCGCACGGAGACCTTTCTGAAGCTGCAGAGTCTTCGTTTTTAAAGAGAAAGTAACGGTGAACGGTGCAGGCCTGGGGACGGGCTCCTTAGAGCGTCGCCAGCGGCTGGACTTCAGAGCAGCCAGAGGGCCTCCTGAGTGGGGCAGGAGACGGCACGCGGGCCGGGCTGGTGTTCCGCGGGAGGGGCAAGGACAGCTGTCCCGAGCCAGGCGGTGGCCCGGAGCTGCCAGGAGCTCCAGGTTCCCGCCTGCCTCTGTCTCATCCCCCTCACGCCTGGCCTGTTCTCGGGGGCCCCAGCAGACACTGTCCCATGCCTTGTCTCCCGGCCCTCGTGTCCCAGGGCCCTTGAGTCCCAGGGTCAGGAGACACTTTGCCTTCGGAGCAGCCGCTGGCATCCTCCTGCGTAACAGGAGGGTCACAGCCGCCGCCGGCCAGGGATCAGCGGAGACGTGAGCTCACATCCTGCTGGTGGTGGCGCCCGGCCCCGGAGGGACAAACATCACCTCCACCGTCAGTCCGTGGCCGCCTGACCCGGGAGCCAGGCCGGCCCCTCCAGAGCCCTGCCTCGAGGAGCTCAGACGGCCGAGGTCAGGGTGGGACTAGGCCCTGCTCCTGAAGGTCGTGGGGCCCGGGAGGCAGGCAGGGCTGGGGAGGGGTGGCCAGGCCCATGGCTCTGAGCCTCCGGCAGCTTCAGCAAGGTCTGAATCCCCATCCACCCTCCCGCCATCCTGCGCAGGGCCCCACCACTCCAGTCCACTCGTCGGGCCCTCAAAACACTCGGCCCCTGGGACAGATGAAAAAGGGGCCAGAAAGGGGCAGCGGACTCCCCAGTCACACAGCACGGGCCACCCGCCTGCACCAGGGAGAGAGGCTGGGCTGTGTGACTCTCAGAGAGCAGACAGGAAGCCACAGGCCTCTCTCTTGGATCAGTGGCTATCCCTGATCGCCCCCAGATCCACTGTCCCTTGCTTGAATCAGGCCCACACTGGCCCTGGCCTGGAAAGGGACGTCAGTCAGACCAACCTCTGTGTCCTGGACCAGCGTGGACTCCAGCCCGCCATTCAGGCTGGTCCTCGGTTGGGGCCGGGGTCGCCTTTCCTTCTGACCAGGGCCCTAGGCTCTCCCGGGACACGGCATCCCTGGAGCACCACGCAGGGCCCGTCTTCCTTTGTTTGAGCAGCAGGACGTGGGCGTGTGCTGTCCCCCGAGAGCCCGGGGGCAGTAACGGCTGCCTGAGCTGGGGGCCTGGGGCGGCCGTGTGAGCAACCCCGCGAAGGACCGCAGTCACCGGGCGGCAGGCGGCTCCTCCCAGACACGTCCCGCCTGTGCTGCCAGCTTGCTGCGTGGCCCCACGGGCTGCCGCTTCTCAGTCTCCTTTTCCCACCCAGATGACGGAGGAAACGACCTCTAAGCGTGCCCTCGGGTCCCACACTCGATGTTTCCACTTGCTCATCGAGCCTCTTCCGCAGACAGGCCAGGGCGCCCTCAACCCAGCGTGGGGCTGCTCCGTAAGCAGGCCCCACCTGTCAGTGTTCACCACCTCCCTCGGGCCTGCCGCCCTCGAGGTGGTGGGGCTCAGCCCCAGAACGGAGGGGCGGGGAGGCAGGGCCGAAGCCCCCTAGCCCCTCTGGGGGTGGGGTGGGGAGGGGCGGCTTCCTAGCCCGGCTGGGCTAGTGGCTGTGTAGGTGGAGGCTGCATTTAAGTGAACTCAGCCTCGGGGAGAGTCTTTGTTTCCACGACACTTGCCTGAAGTCATTTCACAAGTCCCACCAGGAAAACCCCACCAACCCGAAGCCTGCAGTGGCCGAGAAGCACAATTTGCATAGAGGTCCAAGTGACTCACGGAGGCATCTGGCCCAGTCACTTCCCCTCAGGGTCATTTTCCTAACCTGCAAAGTGCAGGCTCGCCCGGAGGGGCTGGAAGAAGGCAGCTTCTAGCTGAGGCCTGTGGTTTCCCGTGGGGCCCACCCCACCCCAGCATCACACTTTGTGACGGGAGGCCCAGAGGCAGCCACCCCCAGGCCTGGACACAGGGTCACCAAGAGCTGCAGCACAGCAGCCTCTCCCGGGTAGCCCTGGGGAGGACCAGCCTGGCCCACGCCCATGGCGATCAGCCAACATGGCACAACTGCCGGCCGTGCCAAGCCCTGGGCAGCCCCACGGCCCCGTCCCCACACACTGACACCAGACCAAACCCTGACCCCAGGGGTTCACCCTGACCCCCGGTTCACCCTGATCCCTGGGTTCACCCTGACCCCGGCTTCACCCTGACCCCTGAGTTCACCCTGACCCCCAGCTCACCCTGACCCCGGGTTCACCCTGACCCCGGGGGTTCACCCTAACCCCCGGCTCACCCTGATCCCTGGGTTCACCCTGACCCCGGGTTCACCCTGAACCCTGAGTTCACCCTGACCCCCAGCTCACCCTGACCCCGGCTTCACCCTGACCCCGGGGGTTCACCCTGACCCCCGGCTCACCCTGATCCCTGGGTTCACCCTGACCCCGGGGGTTCACCCTGACCCCCGGCTCACCCTGATCCCTGGGTTCACCCTGACCCCGGGTTCACCCTGACCCCCGGTTCACCCTGACCCCGGGTTCACCCTGACCCCCGGCTCACCCTGATCCCTGGGTTCACCCTGACCCCGGGGGTTCACCCTGACCCCCGGCTCACCCTGATCCCTGGGTTCACCCTGACCCCGGGTTCACCCTGACCCCCGGTTCACCCTGACCCCCGGTTCACCCTGACCCCTGAGTTCACCCTGACCCCCAGCTCACCCTGACCCCGGGTTCACCCTGACCCCGGGGGTTCACCCTGACCCCCGGCTCACCCTGATCCCTGGGTTCACCCTGACCCCGGCTTCACCCTGACCCCTGAGTTCACCCTGACCCCCAGCTCACCCTGACCCCGGGTTCACCCTGACCCCGGGGGTTCACCCTGACCCCCGGCTCACCCTGACCCCCGGTTCACCCTGATCCCCGGGTTCACCCTGACCCCCGGTTCACCCTGATCCCTGGGTTCACCCTGACCCCGGGTTCACCCTGACCCCCGGCTCACCCTGACCCCCGGCTCACCCTGACCCCCGGCTCACCCTGACCCCGGGTTCACCCTGACCCCGGGTTCACCCTGACCCCCGGTTCACCCTGACCCCCGGTTCACCCTGACCCCGGCTTCACCCTGACCCCCAGCGCAGCCCCTCATGGGTGCAGCCCCCCGCACGAGGCACCCGGGAGCGGGACTCACCGGAGCGGGATCCGGATGGCGATGTAGCGGTCAATGGCGATGGCCAGCAGGCTGAAGATGGAGCTCTGCGTGAGCACCAGGACGAAGCAGGCGAAGAAGAGGCAGCTGTGGCAGGCCGCGCAGAAGCCGGTGCTCAGGGTCACGGCGAAGGGGATGGCGAGCACCCCCACGGCGATGTCGGCCGCCGCCAGCGACGCCACGAAGTAGTTGGTGACGCTCTGCAGGTTGCTGTTGAGCCACACGGCCCAGCACACCAGCACGTTGCCCAGGATGGCCAGCACGGCGATGGCCAGCTCCACCGCGATGTACGCCGAGAAGCCGTCCATGGCGCGCGCGGCGGCCGGCGGGCGGGCTCAGCGAGGACGCGGGCCGCGCCAGCGCTCGGTCCATAGCTGCGGCACGGCCGGCCCTGCCCAGGCCCCGAGCCCCTTCTTCGCGGGAGCCGGGGCGACCCTGCCGTCGGTCGAGGGGCTCCCCCAGCGCTCTTCACCGCCCACGGCGCGTCTCCAGAACGCAGCCCCCCTGCAGGCGCTCCGGCGGCATCTCTCAGCTCTGCTTCAGGTCCTGAGGCACCTGCCAGGGGAGAAGCCTCGTGAGGAGCTGGACCTCCGGGCACGGCCGGAGATACCCGGGCAGCCCCCGGCCCCCGCCGCCCAAAGCGCCCCCCCCACAGGCAGGCGCCGGCCGGAGGACGACCCACCGTGCCCCGGCCCTCCGGTCAGCCCTAGTGCTCTTCTCCCAGAGGAGCCCAGACCTCGCAGAGGTGAGTCGCTTCTGTAGCCCCCAGGGCTCAGCTCGCTTCTCGAGCCTTCTGTGGCAGCCCCGCCACCCCCCTCCTGGAAACCCGTGGGTCTGCCGGGACCACCCTCCTCGCTCAGCCGGCGGCTGCGTCCCTGAGAGCCGGGAGCTGCCCTGCGGGGCGCCCCACTGGGAGGGCAGCGGGGTGCTGGAGCGCTCGGAGGGGAACCGCCCCCAGAGCCCCCGCCCGCAGAGGCGCGTCTGGGCGGGGTGCTCCCCAGCCCCGCCCGCTGCCTCCTCCCACGCCCGCTGCCAGCCGATCCTGCGCCCGCGGGGGTGCTCAGCCAGGACTCAGCGGAGCCGGCCTCGGTCTCCCCACTGACACAGTGGGAAGGCTGGACCCCAGTCGCCTCTGGGGGCCATTTACGCTCTCACCCGTGGTTCTACGAGCAGGAAATGAGCAAGCGTGAAACAGCTCCCCCCCTTCACCTGAGTCAAAATACCCTGGTGTCAAGAATCCGAGACAGCTCTGCAGAAGCAGCCCACCTCCCAGGGGCCCCTGAGCTCCCCCGCCACTCGGGCCTCTCCCCAGCGCCCTGGCTTCCCCGCCACACTCCCTCGTGCTGCCCGGCTCCCAGGGAGCCCCTGAGTTGGTGGAACGGTCCTCGCTCCTCCGCCACTCAGACCTCTCCCCACCGCCTAGGCTTCTCCGCCACACTCCACCGTGCTGCCCGGCAGGGTCCCCTGTGCCAAGTCCACCCTCCTCCCGCCCCAAGCTCCCCTTGCCGGGGGCCCAGGTGCATGTGGGACAGGAAGCCCGAAGGTGCCCGCATGTGGGCTGGGGGCTGCCTGGCCCGTCTGTCCTCCAGGACGCGAGGCATCGGATGGACAGGCCACCTTGGGAGAAGGCTGCTCATGGCCCCTAGCTGCATTCAGAGTGCCGGGTCCTCTCACCCCGTCCAGGAGGTGCTGTGGCGCTGCGACAGAGGACCCCCCAGCTCCCTTCTGACAGCTCCGCCCCTGCCTCTGGCAGTTGCAGCCAGTGGTGGGCACCCCGTGACGCAGCAGCAGGGAGCAGCAGAGAGGAGGCGGAGCCCCTGACAAACCGAGGGGCCCCTGCAGCCTACGGGCTCTCCCAGGCCTGCAGCCGCCACAAACAAGTCCCACCGAGCCCCTGTTGTGCAGCGGCTTACAGAGCCGGCTGGTGGCAGAGGCGGGGCGGACCGAGCCTCCCGGTGCCACCTCTGGCCACGCGGTGTTCCTTGGTGCCTCCGGCCGGCAGCCAGGAGCAGCAATCCCCTGGGGCGCCTGACTGCAGAAGCACCGTGTCCAGGTCTCGCCATCCTCCCACTGGAGCGAAGGGGCAGGCTCCCCTCTGGGGGGCCTTCCGGGTCCCGCACCGGGCCCCGGGACCTGTGTCCCCCCATCAGTGAGCTGCCGGCCTCCTGCTGACGCCTTGCCATCCTTCTTGCCCTGCCTTGGGCTCTCCTGGGGAAGCTGCGTTGGCGGCACATGGCCCACGCTGGAAGTCTGACTCAGGCCCGGCCCATCTCCCCGACTGAGGGCCCCGGGGCCAGCTGACCCAGATTGGTACCATGTTTCTGGGGAGCTGAAGCTGGACTGTCTGGGCCCCGTCCGGAGCCCCAGTGATGGGGGAACACCGCCAGCACCTGCCCCGGATGTTGGCTGACCCCACAAGAGCCAGGGTGCTTGGCACGGAAGGGCCTTGGGGCCCCTAAGCCAAGCCCTCCGGTGAGTGCCTCCCAGGACATCTAATCCGCAGAGCCTCCCTATCACCTTCTGCACCCGGGGCGCCAAGGCCTCTAAACTGGAGCCGCTCTCCTGCCTTCCACCAGGAGCCGGGGGTGCCCTCCCACCCAGGTCGGCCCTCGAGGAGCCAGCGTGCCCCTGTGCCCCGGGCACCGTCTGCCTCCCTCAGCTGCGAGCACAGCCCCGGCCACACAGACCACCCAGGTGTCGGCCAGACCCGGCTCTCCAGCGTCGAGTGGAGTGCCCGAGGGCCGCCCGGGGCAGGCGGGCTGGAGGCGGCCAGAGCGTTCCGGCCGTCAGACCCAAGTCAGCCTGGGCACTTTGCTGGACTTTGCTGGTATCAATGCTCCCGTGACGGCCTGTTTCAAGCCAGTCATGTGTCACTGACAGGAACCAGGAATCAACGCGCACAGCTGGTGAGAACCAGGCTCCAGCCTGCCGCTGACCACCCAGACCTGAGCTGTCCCTGGGGCCCCCCGGACTCCACCCCAGAGCCCAGGCTCAGGCAGCCTGCTGAGGAGCTCAGGAAAGGAGGGTGCAGGGGCCTGAGAGCCCCCATGAAGCTTTCTGGGGAAATGCCCATGGAAAACGGCAGCAAGGAGGCTTCCTGGGGCCTCTGGGCGCCTCCCCGCCGCCCCGCCTTTGGAGGCGTCCCAAAGCCACAGGAAGGTCGGAGGCCCAGGGACTGGGGCTGGGGCTGGGGCTGGGACCCGGATCTGGTAATTTCCTACCCCTCTCTGTTGGCCCTCGTTAATCCTTAAGTCATCTGTCACTAGCCAAGGGGGGCAATTAAGTATTAATGACGCAGTATTTCCTCGTGATTGTCGCCGGCCGGGGACAGGGCAGAGGGCAGAAGCCACCCCATGGCAGGCCAGAATCACGTGCCGGGGAGCAGCATGCTAAGCCTGGGGAGGGCAGCCCCACAGGATTCCCCAGCAGACAGGCTCCGTCCCACCTTCCTCCTCACCCTCACCAGCCTGGCCTTTGTGTGATCAAAACGCACACGCTTCCTGGCTCCTTGTCTGTCCCAGCGGCGAGGCTTTCTGTGCTCGTGTACAGGCGGCGGGTGGGCCCCCGGGGTCTGCTGGACGGAGGAGCCTGGCAGCTAGCACGCAGCTCCCTGCACACCTGCCCCTGAGTACTGCGAAGGGTGGGGTACTGCCTGGGCCTGTCGCAGCCACGCTGGGCCTCTTCCCAGGCTCCAGAGCCCCAGCCTGAGACCCCTGCACTAGCTTCTCAGCAAGTGTTTCTGAGAACTTGACCCTGTGCCCAGCAGCACCCCGCTGCCAACCGCTGCCTGGCCCGAGCCCACGGCCGGGGTCTTAAGGCACTGTTGTCTCGGGAGGCCGACCCAACCGCTGCCACCCAGCCTGGTGTGCGGGTCACGCCCTACCTCCAAGACCTCAGCTCCACTCCGAGAGCCTGAGAAGCACAGCTTTAAAGCACAGGAGGAAAACTAAGGGTGAGACAGATAAGCAACCAGTGGATGAAATACAGAGACTCGTTCCAGAAGAGACGAAGGCAGTCCAATAACCGAAAACAACGGTCAAAGGTACTTAGGGTCGTCAGAGAGAGAAAAGAAAGGCGTCCATAAAGAATGAAAATTCCCAGCAACGCCGAAAAGGGCGGGCAGACACGAACCAGAAATGAGAGCCCGGGAAAGGAACCACTGACGGACAGACGCGCACACGAGCCGGGAGCATCAGGGCGGGAGGGCACGGTGAGAACCGTCACGCAGGCCTCGCAGAGCAGGAGGCCGGAGCCTGAGGTGGCCTGGGCAACGCCGACCTCCGTCTCACAGTGGGGCTTGGTGGGCAGCTGCGCTCCTCTCCAACCGCAGGCCGCTCGCTGGCCGTTGGGGGGCCCCGAGTCTGGGCACGTGCCTCCCCCAAACCCCCAGGGCCTGGGGACCCACCCGGCCCCTCTCCAGAAGCATCAGCAGGGGCAGAGCAGAGACTCCAGCACTGCCTGGAGGAGCCAGGGGCCTCCTCCCTCCAGCCCTGCACGGCTGCCAGCCTGAGGAACTCGGCAAGGGCAACCCCTCGGCGGGCACCGCCTGCAATCTCTCCCCTAAGGCCCTGGGGTGCAGCCGCCGCTCTTGGCGCCTGAGGGCAGGATGTGGGCGGGGCAGGGCTGAGGGCCTCCCTGCACTGGGCCCGCCCCACGGGGCCTCCGCCCAGCAGGCCCTGGGGCCACACACAGGGCCCTTCTCCCTGCTGGGGACCTCGGCCGCCTCTCCGTCCCCTCGGGTCCAGGCCAGATGCTGGACAGGCTGCAGGCCCGGCCCGCTGGCCTCAGATGGGTCACCTCCCTAACACCCCCTCCAAGGGGCCACTCCTCACACAGGGCCCTGGGTGCCCATTCCTCCAGCTCACGCTCCGAGACCCTGAGTGAGGGGTGTCCCCCAGGCTCTGCACATCCCTGGGGGCTCTTGGCTCCCAGAGCCCTCCCAGGCGAATCTTCAACTGGCAGGACCAGCTCCTGTGCTTGAAGAGGGCAAGGTGGGGGGTGCTTTCCAAATGGGGACAGACCATAGGGGGCCCGGCATGGGGGCTGACCTGCTCAAGGGGCGGTGCCCGGGGCTTGCGGAGACGTCCACACAGGGGATGGGGGAGGCAGACCCACCTCTGGGCTCCGAAGGCATGGAGAGGTGCTAACACAGCTCTGGGGGTGGATGGGGGTGGGTGGGCCAGAGCGGCTGGCTCCCTGACCCCTCAGTGGCCCCCGTCCCCGCCTGCAGTTTGCAAAGGCTACTGAGGGGCCAGAGGCGAACACTCCTGTGAAGATGGGCAGAAACCACCGCCCTGCCAGCAGGGGAGGCACCCGGGTGGCCCCTGCCTGCCTCCACCTGGCACACCCCAAAGCCATCTCTCTTCCAGGGGACAGACAGCTGGACCAACGGGGGTGGCAACCGAGGTCAGAGCCGCAGAAGGACCCTGCCCAGCAGCTTCTCACTCAGGCCTGTCCTGCAAGAGCGGTGCCAGCTGGAACCGTCTAGCAGAGCGCTCCGGGGACGGGTGAGGCTCAGAGGCGTGTCAGGGAAGGCTGGGGGGAGGCTGGACAACTGGAGCACCCTGCCTCCCCGACCCCCACCCCCTCTGCCCCTGGAGCGAGGGCAGCCCCCCTCCACCCAGCCCCTCCCGCCCCTGTCAGGATCGCATGGCTTCCACGCCCAGGGGGGCCCTCCCACGACTGTGGGAGGCGATGGGGGGACCCCGGCCCCCTCCCAGCCCCGCCCAGGAGGCAAGCGGTCTCTTGGGAGGGCTTCTCCCCGCATCGCAGCTCCAAGCTCCTGCCCTCCCTCCCGCTTCCAGGGCAAACCCTCCTGTGGCCGCCCACATTCCCCAGGCCAGGGGGCTGGAGCTCATCCTTCTGAAGCTCAGCACCTGAGGCCCGCGGTTTCCTCGGGGCCGCCGGACCCACACACCGCCCAGAACGTCTTTTCAAGCCAGCCTTCAAGCCCTTGCCTGCCCTCTGGCCCTGCCGCCCTGAACTCTCACGGGTGCACAGATTTCAGCAGATAGGCAGAGCCCACAAGACCAGTCCCAGCTCACAGAGGCAGGGGGCTCGGGAGTCAGGCAGGTTAGATGGAACGAGAGCTGCTGGCAGCTTTCACATCAGTGCTGCGAGCCCCCCAGGGCCACGGCCCTGCATGGTGGACGCTGCCCAAGGCCGCCGCGGGGCCCCACAGTTTGCAGGGTACGACGCCCTGGAGCCAAGCGCCTGCTCCCCACCCAGCACTAGTCACTTGGCCCTCTGCTGACAGTGGTCTCTTGTGATGGCCCCGCAGCCCTACAAGCCTAACAGCTTCTCTCCGGGGGTTCCCAGCTCAAGCACTGGCCCCAGTCTGCCCACCCCCCACACCCAACACACGCAGCCCCGAACATGAAGCCCTGCGCGCACCATCCCGCGTGTTTCACAGGATGAGAAGGCAGATTGGCCGGGGCAGGAAGCCCAGCGAGTGGATCCAGACCAGAACGTTTGGATGTCCGGGCCTCTCAATCCCGGCTGCTCCTGAAGCCGCCCACGGCCCTCGAGAGCGGTGGGCTCCTAAGGAGCAGACGGGGGTGGGAGGGGGGTGGCTGGGGGCCTGCACGTCCCAGGCCCCCGGGAGAAAGGAAATGCGCGAGCCCACAGACTCACCTGGCCAAAGTCTCGTCTCCCGCCGGCCTTCCCGAAGCGCTGGAGAGGGAGGCCGGGTCAGCCCAGAACACGGTCTGCTCTAAGGGGACGGGCCAGTGGCCCAAGAGACCTGGGAGAGCCCGGGGACCTCCAGAGGCCCCGGGCGGAGCGAGGAGCAGCAAACAGCCCGGGATGGGCCCGGCCCCAGGGGCAGAGCCTCTCCAGCCCACCCTAGGAGGAGGAGCCCCCGACAGCACCCCACCTGCCCGGCCCGCTGTGCGCCCAAGAACTGTCCATTGCGGGCCCTGGGCCGGACACCTGGGGCAGCCCTGCTGGGCTTGGCAGTGACATGGAGGATCTAACAGCGGGTGCAGGGGACGGGAGCAGCCTGGGATCCCCACGGAAAAGGGGCACAGGTCCCGCGGGTGGAAGCAGGCTCGGGGCGCCTGAAATGGGGAAAAGGAGGCGTCCCCCGGGGGTCAGCTGCGGTCCGGAGAAAAAAGGGTGGGGACACGCCCTCCGCGCCCAGCTTCTCTGCCCCGCGGAGCCCTCGGCCCCCGCCTTCCTCCCATTGTAGTCGGGGAAATTGAAGTCTAAATCGCAGCGGCCGCGCCCCAGCGCAGACGCCTCCCCTCGCTGGCCCGGGGCCCTCCCATCCCTGGGCACCTGGAGCCGAGCCCCTCGAGGGCCGCCACCGTTCCCGCCAGTCCCGCCTCGGCTCAGGGCGGCGCCGGCGGGACGCCAGGACTGTCCCCACCCCGGCCTCCCCCGGGGCGGGCCCCCAGGCCGGCTCCCGCCTCCAGCGCCCACCGGACGCGCCCGCGCTCGGCCGGCGCTCAGCTCCGTCCCTCGCCGCGCCCTAGGCGCTCCGATGCCGTCCGCTCACCCAGACTCCCGGGACGCCGGGACGCTCGGGCGCTCCGCCGGTGGAAGTCCCGGCCCGCGGGGGCCGCGCGCTCCGCTCCGGCCTCTCACCGCCTGCCCCGCGCGCCTTGCGGTCCAGGCCGGGGCGGCCCGGAGGGGTCGGCGCAGCGCCCCCCGACCGGGCTGGGGAGCCGGCGGCGCGCCCGGCCGGGCGCGGACCCCAGCCCTCGAAGCGGCTGTCGGAGCGGCGGGAAGAGACGCAGCGGCGGAGCGCCTGCAGGGCGTCCGCGCCGCCCGCGCTCTCGGCCCCACGACCCTGGCCGCCCGCCTGCGACCCCAGACCCGGGGCCCCCACTGACCTGCTGCTCGAGCGCCGGCACCCGCGGGCTCGGCGTCGCCGGGGCTCCGGCTCCGCCCGCGGGCGCCCCCCGCCGGCGGCTCCCAGCCCCGCGCGGCCCGCGCCCCGCCCCGCCGCGCGCCGAGCCCGGGGAGCCTCGCGCCGTGGCTCCCGCCCCCCGCGCGCCCTCCGCTCTCCCGGCTGCCGCGTCCGCTCAGGCCACCTGCCCCGTCCCCTCCGACGATTCTCTCGGCCCGGGGCGCAGGCCCGCACTGGCTCCCCTCCTCTGCGAAGTCCCAGGCGCGCCAGCCCCCGTGTCACCGTGTCGCCAACGGGAAGTGCCCTGTGCCTGGCGCCCCTCGGTCCTTTCCGCGGCGCCGGTTCCGGAAGGAGAAAGCTCAGCCTCAAACCAGGGTCCTGGGGGCTGGTCCCCAGCCTTGCCCGCCCTCCCTGAGTCCCAGCAGCCCTGCACTGGTCCAAGATTGGCCCCTAAGAAGCCGCCCCCATTCCAGTGACCCCTCTGAGCCCTCCCCAACTTCTCTGAGCAAAAGGAGGAGGAGTCACCTTCGGCCTCCTCGACCCCCTGGAATCCCACCTCACAGATCCAAGGTTGTGTTGATTCAGAATGGGAACGCTCCACGTCCATCCGTCTCCAGCTCAGCCACTCAAGGGGACCCCCCTTCCACCCCGACTCTGGACAGACACGGGGCCACCCCAGCTCTGAGCACAGCAGGACAAGCCGCTCTGAGGCCAGGGTGTCACAGCCAAGGGTTCGCAGGAACCCCGGGGTAGGGGTGCTGTTTGCTGGCCCCGGGGGTGGAGGGTGGGTTGAGGGGGACAGCTGTCTCTGCAGCAAGCCCACAGGTTCGGGGGAAGCACAGGAGGGAAGCAGGGGCTCCTCTTTCTGGGGGTGCAACCTCCCCAGTTCGTCCCCCGCCCCATTCAGCCAGAGGGGACCCCCGCTCCCTGTCTCCGCTGATGTCCAGGGGCCCCCTCCCCAGGCACAGGGAGGCACAGGAGGAGGGCTGGGGGAACCAGGATGGGACCCTGAGGCCTCAGGGAGAGGCGTGGGAGCACGTGCCCATGACCCCTGGGCTCAGCCCCCTCGCCCCACCCCCCAGCCGGGGCTCTGGTCCAGCCCAGCTGGCTCTGTCTCCCCTCCCCCGCACTCACCGTTGTCGGCTGGGGAGTGGGGACCCTGGTGCTGTGGCTTTCCCGCCGGCTTTGGGGGGCCCCTTGCCTCACCTGTAGAGTAGGGCTGTTGTCTTTCTGCCCTGCCGCCCCCGGAGCTGTGCCACTCAGACCATGAAGGACCACCCTCCAGGTGCTCGGCTTCCCTCCCCGGCTTCTAGGCCCTCCGGTGGGACAAACTCCTACAGCGGGGACAAAACCCTTCGGCCCACATTCACTCAAGTCCTCACTCAGCAAACATCCTGGGAGTTGCTTGAGAGTCACCTGGGGTTGGCGGGGGTTCATAAGGCGGCGACCAACATTCAGCCGACCCCAGGTCACGCTCACCCCCGAGCCCCCCAGCGTGGGTCCCCAGTTCCCTTCCGGGTCCCAATGGCCTTCCTACCCAGACCTCCGCAGGTGTGGCCTGGCCCCAGCCAGTGCCCAGGGGCTGAAGCCAGCGTGGGCCAGAGGGGCAAAGCCCTCGGATTTCACCCGCAGGGCCCAGTGGGAAGCCCCTCCTCTGTGTGGGTGCCCCAGGCCTGGAGTAGCTGTGTCCTCGAGATGGGGGTGGTCGGCTGGGCCAGGCGGGACTCCGGCCCTAGAGCCAGCTCCCCAGGCACTGGACCCCCCTGCCCTGGAAACAGCAGGGTCCCCAGGCTTCCGGCAGAAGTGGGGGGTGGGCCTCTGCTACAGTGGGCCTGTGTCATTTGCCACGAGCCTCTGCCCGGAGTGGACAGGAGGCAGGCACAGAGAGGGGCCCTTCAGCAGGTCTCGCGTCCCCGTGGCGATCCTCTGCTGCCCGCCACCTGGGGTTCTTGAGCGCGCTCCTCCGGGGCTGTGCCGGGCCAGGGGGAGCCCTGCGAGCCGGCAGCTGCACCGAGGTGACGGGGGCGGGGTGCCCGGCAGGCCCCTCGTGGGCCATGGTGTTCCTGCCCAGCCCCACGCCAGCCTGTGGAAGCTGCAGATACCCACCCTTTCTTCCGTCCAGGCCCAGCTGCTCAGGCCAGGCGGGGGGCCAGCTGGGCTCCCCCCAGCCCACTCCCATGGGCTGTGTGTCCCCATCCAGGATGCAGCTCCACGGCCTCCGGCCCCCAGCTGGGCCGGCTCTGGGGCGGCAGGCTTGCACCAGCAGCAGCAGGCCAGACGTGGGGTGAAGCACCCGGAGGGTGCCGGGGCCAGGGTCCCTGAGAGCTGCCAGGCCGTCGCGAGTGCCCACGAGGCCTTCCTCTGCGAGGGGGAGGCTCCGGAACTGTGGAGGTGACTGCAGTCCCTGGCCTGGCTAGGCCCAGGAGATGAGCGCTCCAGGAACCCCGAGCCTCTGGAGGATCTGGGCGCGTCCCTGTGGGCGGGGAACCTGAGGCCAGGTGGAGCGGGGCCTTTTCCTGAACAATGGTGGCCTGGGCACTGCCCGCAGCAGCAGCCAGGCTATCAAAGCTGCCCCACCCCCAGCAGCCAGCTCCCCACTGCGCTTCACGGGGGGCAGGGTCCGTGGGGGCCTTTCCCGGGCTTACCCTGCTGCAGAGGCGGTCCCCCCGGGAGATGGAGGCAGACCTGGGGGCAAATGGGTGTCCCCGCGTCCTGCCTGACAGGTGCTGGCGACCTGTGGCCACAGGCCCCTCCCCAGGCCTCCTGGTAGGCCAGCTGAGGCTACAGACCTCATGGTGGCTCCCTCCTTAAAACCCTGACCACCCTAGACACACAAAGGACGCAGATGCTGCCTTCTGGGGGCCCCAGTGCCCCGGGCCTGGCACAGCTCGCAGGAAGAGCCCCCAGACCTCCCCCACAGCCCCCCAGTTCCTGGCCCTTCCTCCACACCCCAAGCGCTCCCAACCAAGGGGCAGGTCTCAGAACCACGAAGCCTGGAGCCCCGTCCTGACACTGTCAGCGCTTTCCTAGCGACCTGGGCCCCAGTGAGAACCCCACTCACCCCCCACAAAATCCAGGGCCTGCAGGCTCGGAGCCCCCACTGAGGGGCCACCTTGGACAGCCAGGCCTCCCAGAGCCCGGGGCACCCCGCACCCCCCAGCTCTGCGACAGCCAGACCTCCCCGAGCCCAGGGTGCCCCGCGCCCCCCAGCCCCGTGGAGGAGGCTGGCACGGCAGCGGGTGGGTGTCTGCCTCCCGCCGCCCAGGGTGGCGCCTCTCCGCCTGCTGCCTCAAGCAGGGTCTGCGGGCAGTGCAGTCTCTGGCTGCTGCTGGACGGCCCCCGGCGGGGCAGCAGCAGACGAGGCTCTGACCTGGGGAGGGGGCTGCGGGCCAGGGAGGGACGCCCACGTCGCCCCGCACCAACAGGACCGCACCGTGTGCCAGGTGGCATGCTGCGGCTGGGCCGTGCAGTCGGCCCCTCCACACGAGGAACAAAGGCTGACTGCTTGGGCGCCACGGAGAGTTGGCTTCATTTGTTTCTTTATAATTTTAAATGTTCTCAAGATTATTTTCAAGAAGATACACTTCTGAAAACACCCAGCAAGCCTCAAGGCGCCCTCCCCCAGCGGAGCAGCATCTGCCCATAGTGGGGGTGTGGTGCCTGCCCAGGCCGGGGGTCGCTCGGGCCGTGGCCCCCGCCACGCAGGCAGATGGCCGAGCCCCACCATGGGCCCCAGGACACCTCTTTGCCCACGGGCCCCGAGTCAGCTGTGCTCCCGGCACAGCCAGACCCCGGAAGCAGCGAGCGTCCTGTTCACAGAGACCCAGAAGAGCCCAAGCCGAGGTTTTACAGCACTTTTAATACATTCAGGAGTATTTAATAGAACAAAACTCAGGGTGTCGTCAGCAGAATTCTGTTGTCAAGAAAAAGCCCACGGGTCCTTTTGCAGGAAGCTTGTGCTTGGTGGGAAGAAGCAGCTGGCCCCTGGCGCCCTGGCTGCAGGCAGGCTGGGCCTGGCGGCACGTCTGGGACCAGGCCGTCCAGACTGCCCCTGAGAGCCGGCAGTCCCGACGGGCCTCCTGCAGTCTCCTCGTGGGACCCCTGTGCGGACCGAGAGCCGGGCCACACGGGCTGTATTCGGAGGCAGCAGGGGCCCCGGGAGACCCCCTTGCAGCCCCACCAGCCCTGGGCCGAAGCCGGGCCCTCCCCTAGGGGATACCGGGGCCCCCACCCCAGGCCCTGCAGCAGGCGCCGCCAGGGACAGTGAGCGGCCTGCAGACCCTGGGAGGTCTCCGCTGGACAGGAAAGTGGCCCCCACTTAATAAATAAGACTCAGTCGCAGCCACAGGCCGGGCACGCAGGCTGCCACGAGTGCGGGAGAGGGAGGAGCCGAGGGGAGAGACGTGCAGCGCGGCCCTTCTCCCCGACGGCCACCAGGCAGGACCAGCGGTGCCCGCAAAGCAGACGCGAGGCCTGGCAGGGCGGCCGGCAGGTGTCCTCCGGGGCCCTGGGCTCCGGCCAGGCGCTGCTCACGGCTGACAACGGTGCTCCACCCAGAGCCTCCCCAGACGGAGCTGCCGAGTGAGGCCAGCAGTCCATCCCGGCCCCGTCTGCCCGGCTGGCAGCCCGTCTGTGCCCTGGTCCAGAACCTCCCGCCTCACGGAGCCACAGCGCCCGCCACCCGGCTGCCTCCTCACCACAAGCCCCCGGGATGCGGGCCGCCCTTCCGCCTGCCAGTCTGGGTTCTGGACGCAGGTCACCCCAGCAGCTCCCGGGCCCCAGGACGGGCCGAGGTTGGTCACCAGGATGCGGCCTGGCCTGCAGAGCTAAGGCACTTTGTCCACCTGCTGGAGGCAGGCCATGTCCGAGCGCTGCAGGGGCTGAAGTCGCAGTGTCTGGGCCTCGGCTCGCTCAGCTTTTCCTCCGGTTTCTCGCGACGCTGGTCCTGGCTTTCACCGCCTCATGTCCGGATGCTGTTTCATCGCTATGCTTAGTAAAACGATTTAACTTTGGTACTGAGAGAACAGGAGCTCTTCCCCCCAGTATTGCTAAGAAAAACACTTTTTAACTCAAGAACTGCTTGTGGAGGATGCATCTGTTAGGACCTTGAAGCTGGCACCAGGTTTCCAGGCCCCTGGAGCTGGAGGGCAGCTGACACGTCTGTGAGCGGGAGCCTGGGGGCTGGAGGCGGGCAGGTCCTGGCAGGCTCCTGACTCCGGGTCTCGGGTGGGTGGCCGAGGTGCTCCCCAGAGCTGCAGGCGCAGGAAGCCACATGCCCCGGCTGGCGGAGGATGAGCCTCCCACCACGGCTCCGACCCAGGCGGGTGAGAGGGTCGGGCCACAGGCCACGTCTCCGCGGGGCGGGCGGCCGGAGTGCAGGAAGCTTGCCGGGCACGGAGCGGTGGGCGCTGGGCCCTGGTGATGGGCCGCAGGCGCTCAGGTCTCGAAGTACTTGTAGACGGCGGTCACATAGAGCATCACGTTCTGCCAGTCGGGCCTCTCGGTCCGCACCATCTCATTGATGTCCTGAGGGGAAGGATGCCTCCGTTAGAACGTGGGTGGCCCGTGGGCTCCGGGCCCCGCCCCACCTGTCACACAGGCCAGGGGGCAGGACGCTGCTCCATCCCCGCCGGGCCCAGGGCCGCCCAAGGCTCAACAGCGCTCACCCCCACGCGTGTGTGCCCTGCAGGCCACTGCACAGCCCCCAGCCGTGACCCCGGGGCCTGCAGGTGTGGACGATGCTGCCGGGAAGCGGGTGGGAGGCCCCCACCAGAGAGCCGGGGATGCAGGGCAGAGACGAGTATGGGGCAGCCGGACGGGGAGAAGGAGCACGGCGTGGTCAGTGGAAGAGCCTCAACGGGAAGCTTTCAGGGTGGGGACTGCCCGCTTCTTAGACATCAGAACTTTACACGTGGCGTGAACCTCCCAGACAAGGGAACCACTGCATAACTGTGACTTCTGTCTCTACGTTTACAATCGAACAGAAACCACTCAAAACCACATGCTTCTGTGAGCTTGCAAGACATATTTATGGAACTCTGCGCAAACACTTCTGCAGGGTAAAGACGAGTGTGAACACTCGTTCAAAGCCATTGGTTGCTATAAGGCAGGCAGCAGGCACCCTTGGACTGGGAGGTAGCCCTGGGGGCTCCTGACCTGGCCTTGTGGGGTCCCTCACTCTGTGGACACACTAAGCTGTGTGTCTCTGGTGCGGGGGGCAGGCTTTGTACTTGGACACAGCGTTTTCTCCCTTGAAGTCAGACTTGCTGATGAGACAGCAGCCCCCACAGGAAAGTCTGCCCTGAGTAGGGCGGCCCCGGGCGCCCTGTGCCCCGGGCCCCGCCCTCCACTGTGGCACAGGCCGGGCTGTTGGGGTGCGCCTCCAACGGTGACCCTGCCCACCCCAGCTCAGGGCCCGCCCTGGGTGCTCAGTGTGAGGCATGGGGTGCACGGTGGGGGGCCGTCCGCACCCTCCCAAGGGAGTCCCCGCAGCTGGCGCAGGGCCCCGGGCCCCGCCCAGCAGCCGCCCCCTCAGGGCGAGGGCTCACCAGTGTGGACTTGATGCCGACACTCTCGGCCGCCTGGAAGGCCAGCGTGAAGTTCCTCCGCTGGAAGAAAAGCCACGGGACGGGCGTGTGAGCAGGCCGGGCAGGGCCACCAGCCTGCCCACACCTGCCGCACTGACTGCCGCCCTGGGCCCTCCTGCCCTCACAGCTGTGCAGTGACCCCCAAACAAGGTCGACCTGAGCTGCCTGGACACCCCCAAAGCTAATAAGAAACACTTGTGAAATAGTTTTCCCCTTGGGGGGGGGGTCTTCAAAGTCATCTGAAGGGCAGGAGGGGCCCCGAGGCGGGGCGCTGGGGGCAGAAGGCTTCGGGTGCACTGAGCCTGTCCTTTTCTGGGGGGTGGTCTTGATCCCTGCCTCCTGTACAATGTCACGAACCTCCGTCCATAGTTCTTCAGGTGCTCTATCAGATCGAATCCCTTTCCACAAGACCGGAAAAGGTTGGTTTCCATTCCAATCCCAAAGAAAGGCAACCCCAAATAACCTTCAAACTACTGTACAATTTCACTTATCTCACACACTAGCAAAGTAATGCGCAAAATTCTCCAAGCCAGGCTTCAATAGTACATAAACCTGAACTTCTAGATGTTCAAGCTGGTTTTAGACAAGGCAGAAGAACCAGAGATCAAACTGCCAACATCTGCTAGTGAGTAGTAGTGAGCAGTGAAGCCGCTCAGTCGTGTCCGACTCTTCGCGACCCCGTGGACTGTAGCCTCCCAGGCTTCTCCGTCCATGGGATTCTCCAGGCAAGAATACTGGAGTGGGTTACCATTTCCTTCTCCAGGGGATCTTCCCGACCCAGGGATCGAACCCGGGTCTCCCACATTGGAGGCAGACGCTTTAACCTCTGAGCCACCATATCCGCTGGATCATGGAAAAAGCACGAGAGTTCCAGAAAAACATCTGTTTCTGCTTTACTGACCATGCCAAAGCCTTTGACTGTGTGGATCACAACAAACTGTGAAAATTCTTAAAGAGATGGGAATACCAGACCACCTGACCTGCCTCTTGAGAAACCTAGATGCAGGTCAAGAACAGTTAGAACTGGACATGGAACAACAGACTGGTTCCAAACTGGAAAAGAACTACGTCAAGGCTGTATATCGTCACCCTGCTTATTTAACTTCTATGCAGAGTCCATCATGAGAAAGGCTGGGCTGGATGAAACACAAGTTGGAGTCAAGACTGCTGGGAGAAATATCAATAACCTCAGATACGCAGATGACGCCACCCTTATGGCAGAAAGTGAAGGGGAACTCAAAAGCCTCTTGATGAAAGTTAAAGAGGAGAGTGAAAAAGTTGGCTTAAAGCTCAACATTCAGAAAACAAAGGTCATGGCATCTGGTCCCATCACTTCATGGCAAACAGATGGGGAAACAGTGGAAACAGTGGCTGAATTTATTTTTCTGGGCTCCAAAATCACTGCAGATGGTGACTGCAGCCATGAAATTAAAAGACGCTTACTCCTTAGAAGGAAAGTTATGACCAACCTAGACAGCATATTAAAAAGCAGAGACATTAGTTTGCCGACTAAGGTCCGCTACTCAAGGCTATGGTTTTTCCAGTAGTTACGTAGGGATGTGAGAGTTGGACTGTGAAGAAGGCTGAGCAATGAAGAATTGACGCTTTTGAACTGTGGTGTTGGAGAAGACTCTTGAGTCCCTTGGACTGCAAGGAGATCCAACCAGTCCATCCTAAAGGAAATCAGTCCTGAATATTCACTGGAAGGGATGATGCTGAAGCTGAAACTCCAATACTTTGGCCAACTGATGTGAAGAACTGACTCACTGGAAAAGGCCCTGATGCTGGGAAAGACTGAAGGCGGGAGGAGAAGGGGACGACAGAGGATGAGATGGCTGGATAGCATCATTGACTCGATGGGCATGAGTTTGAGTAAGCTCCATGAGTTGGTGATGGACAGGGGGGCCTGGCGTGCTGCGGTCCATGGGGTCGCAGAGTTGGACACGACTGAGTGAGTGAGCTGAGCTGCACTGAGCTGGCCCCAGCCGGATGGGGAGGAGCCTGGCTTGGCCTGGGTGGTGCTGCCCAGACCACTCTCCTCGCCAAGCTCCGAGCCCACCGCCTGCACCCTGGAAGGGCCCCTCCGCCTCGGCCGCGTGCTGGCACCTTGTCCTGGCTGCTGAGCTCCTGGTAGGGGATGTGTGCGGGGAGGTAGGTGTGCAGGAGGGCGCAGAAGGCCAGCCCGTCGTTCCAGCTGCTGCTGAAGTTGGTGATGTCAATGTTCTGCAGGGAAAGAAAACACGTGAGTGGCCCCCCCGCCCCAGGGCTCCTCAGGTCACGGTGGGGGGTGGGGGGGGGGCGCGGAGGCCTTGAGTCCCGGCAGGCGGGCTGGGGGCCTGGGCCCGGGCCAGCTGGTGTCAGGGGCCCCGGGGGCAGCGCCTCTGTGTTCGGAAGAGCTGTGTCCAGCCGCCCCGCACCCCACGACTCACAGGACGCCCCACCTCACAGTGAGGGCACGGCGCCAGTCTGTAGTGGGGACACCCGGAGCCGATGACACGGGCGGCAGGCCCCCGCGGCGCGTGTCCAAGGGTCAGCTGGGCTCCGACAAGCACCCAAGTCCATGTCCAGGCTGCACTGTCCCGACTACAGACGCGCCACGCCCCTCAGAGCCTCTTACTTTATGGCAGAGCAGGTCAGCTAGAAAGTAGCCTTTACCCTTATTTGCAAGAATCCTTTTGAAGCAGAAACTCACGATTACATTTGGAAACGCACATGCTTTATGAGAATGCCATGAACTGAAGAGCGAGTGCCCCCAGCCCGGAACGTCCTGGGTGCTGTCTCAGGGCCGCCCTCCTAGGGGATGCCCAGGGCACCGCGCCCCGCACCCTGAGCAGCGGTCACAGAGCTGGCCCTGTGTCTGCAGGGAGCTCCACCAAGGCTGCCCACCGACCCCTGTGCAGATGGTTAGGTCGTGACCCCACATGGGGCCCGGGGCCCGGGGCCCAGGGCAGGGCTCCTGACAAAGCCACAGGGGGGTGGACACAAGCTGTTGCCAAAAGGAGTTGTCGGGCGCTGACTGCAGGCACTGAGACCTGCCCGCTGGGGGTGACGAGCCAGCCTGCAGGCCTTGTTCGTAGACTGTGCTGACGGAAGTGACCAGGTCGAGGTGCCAAGGGGGCACAGACCTGCCGAGAGCTCCAGGGCAAGTGGGGTAGCGTGCGGTGGGCCTGCCACGGCCAGCGAAGGGCAGAGCCAGCCCCCCACACCGAGGCCCGGGAGCCCTGTGGCACCGGCCCCTACCGGGACCACACGACAGTTCCGGCGGGCTGGCCGCCCTCACGGCCTCTGCTCTGCAACGCCGCAGTCACCACCACGGCCAACCTGCCCCCGTGACCTCCCGGGGATCTCAGGATGCAGCCAGTGGGAGAAACCAGGATGGGAAGGAGGCCACCTGTCCATGGCCCCTGAGGGGGCAGGGCCCCCACGGCAGGGTCTCCACGCTCCCACACACTGACGCGTGCTCCCCGCGGAGGCCCGGGTCACAGGACCCCTGTGGGATCCCTCTACCCAGTCCTGGGGGTGCAGCGCCCCGACCAGGAGCCAGGACACGGGCGGCCTGTGGGCAGCAGAGACGGAGTGCCTGACGACATGTCCAGCTCCGCACAGGCGAGGCTGCGCCCCGGCCACTCACGCAGGCCTGGAGGAAGCACGCCCCACTTCCTGCCCAGCGACCGGCCGGGCTGGCAGAGCCGCCTACGTGCCTGGCCTCAGCGGCCGCAGCAGACCCCAGCTCCGCAGGAAGCGGCTGGGCCCACGGTCAGGCAGCACCGGGTACGAGGCCTGCCAGAGCCTTCAAAGCCCGTGGACACAAGGGTCCCAGGGCGCTGACCACCAACTTCTGTATCGAAATGACCAAAGCCCAGACCCCCACTGTGGCCCCTACGAGCCAGAGGCCCAACCAGCGACCCTGGGGAGGCAGCCACGCCCTGAGACGGGGCAGGAGGCCACACCTGTGCTGCGTCTCACCGTCCGCCTCTTCACGTTTGGGGCGGAAAAGTCACACTATGTGAACCGACACAGCCAGAGCACGGACAGCAGGGAGATGACGCTGCCCCTGGGGCTGAGAAACAAGGTGGGACATGCCAGCCCTCGTCCGCGCTCAGAGCTCCTGGGCGTTTGGGCCGCGGGCACCTGCCCTGAGCGGACACGGGGAAGGGCCCACGGGCAGACAAACCAGGAGCCCAAGGGAGAGGGCGTGGGGGGAGTGCGGCAGACAGGGGCCCTCGACGCGGCAGGGCTGGGGCGCCACCTGCACGGCCTCGCGACCTGCACTGACTTCCTCAAGCCGTCTGACGGGGGCTCCTCATCTTAGGAAACGGTTGTCAAGGGCAGAGGAGGGCCCGCCTGCACAGCCCGGCTCCTCCTCCTGGCAGGTCGACCCACCCCAGAAACACTGTAGCGCCGAGCCCCCAGGCCGCGCCTTCTGAGGGGAACAGAGCAGCTCCTCCCGCTCACCACTCCGCCCTCCGAGGAGGAACGGTGCTCCCGGAAGACACACTCACACGGTAATCACGAGCTGTAATTAACGACTGCAGATCCTGCGGGGCTGTCTCTTCGGGGCTTTCCTGCCGTGGAGATACGTCTAAGTCTGGACAAACACGAGGGGTCACTGGACAAGCCGAAGTGAAAGCTCACAGAGCCCTGGGCACAGACTCACACAGGGTGCTCTGCCCACCCCAGGAGCATCGCCGGGCCCCGCGGGCAGCCGGCCCGCCTGTGCTGGGCCCCCGCTGCCGTCTCAGCTTCCGCAGACTCACCCGTGGTGCTGCCCCACCCGCGGCCCTCCTGACCTCAGACGCAGCCTGTCCCTTGCAGCGGGCGGGACCCACCTCTGGTTCTGAGGCTCAAGAAGCTACACGAACAGTTTTATGTCAGAGGACATCGTAACATGATGCCACTTGTCTGGCTTTTAATTAAGGGCCACAAACGCACCCCAGAACGTCACATGGTGGCGGCACAGACAGCCACACTCCACTCACAATGCAGGAGACGTGGGTTTGGTCCCTGGGTCGGGAAGGTCCCCCAGAGAAGGGCATGGCAGCCCACTCCAGGACCTGGCGGGCTATGTACAGTCCAGGGGTTGCAAAGAGCTGGACACACCTCAGCGACTGACACTTTTCCTTTCTAAGGCAGTAAGGCAGAGGGCCTGAGCCTGTGGCTAGCCTCTGCAACACATAGCCTCCCCCAGCTCAGCCATCACGGCGGGTCTCCCGCCAACCACACTGCCTGGTGACAGGAGGCAGGACAGAGCCACAGACAAGCCCCTGCCCAGGGGCCTCCAGGCCTCAGCCTGGGTGGGGGGCAGCGTTTGGGGATGTTAGAGCCTCGGTGCGGATGGTGGGGAGGCAGGGCCCAAAGAGGGTGAGCTGGCAGGAGGCGGTTTCTGTGGCTCCCCAGTGACCCCCGAGTGACAGTCAGCAGAGGCCCCGCTGGCCCCGGAGAAGCAGCCCGTGGTGCCCCGTGCATGTCTGCCCGGGCCCTTGGCCAGGCTCTGCTCCGGGTCGGGGGAGGGAGGGAGGCCCGCTCGTCACAACGCCCACGTCGGGACTCGTGTGTGAAGCGGAGGCGGGGCAGCCAGGACCCAGGCCCCTCACCAGGCCTCAGCACGGACGGCCAGGCCCGTGCAGGTGCCCCCAGCCTGCCCAGCCCCAGGGAGCCAGTCGTCAGTTGGGCACAGCTCTCCAAGGTCTGGGGGCCCCAGCGTGTGGCCTGGAGGCAGGCCCACTGCCCCGAAGACCAAAGCGGCTAGAAGCATGAGCGGCAGGACGCCGCAGCATGGGGGCGTCGCCAGCCGGACCCCACTCGGGACGCCGCCCGCTGGGGAGCCAGGCCAGGGTCGAGAGCGGGGACAGGCGGCCACCAAGGAGCCCGTCTGGGAAGAGGGCTCCCCGGGCCAGGCAGCTGGAGCAGCTCCATCTGGCAACCGTGCTGTGCGCCGGCCCCACCCCACCGCCTGGACGGACAGACGGACTCAACCCCACAGCTCAGGGGCTTCTGCCCAACACCTGAGCCAGGGGCAGATCCAGCCAATTCACCCCCGGACAGCGTTGCAGGGCTAGCCTCCCCAAGCCCAGACACAGACGCTCCACTGGGCACACTGTCCAGCTCCTTCCAGACAGACAATGAAAGGAAAAAAGGCGATGTGCGAACCTTATTTGGATCTTAATTCAAGCAAATCAACTGTAAAGCTAACCAGGATTCAACTGGGAACTCTGAACAGGCGTGTGCGCGCGTGCACATTTAGCCGCTCGGTTGTGTCCAGCTCTTGTGGCCCACCAGGCTCCTCTGTATGCGATCCTCCAGGCACAAATACTGGAGTGGGTTGCCATACCCTTCTCCAGGGGATCTTCCCGACCAGGGATGGAACCCAGGCCTCCCACATTGTGGGCGGATTCTCTACCACCTGAGCCACAGGGATGGTGTCGAAATGAGTGGCGATGTTCCGTGGAATCCTGGGGGTGCGGGGAGTAACCAGGACACCTGGGCCTGGGCGTGTCCCCGAGGGTCATTTTACTGTTGCCACTGCTTAAGCGCGTCATTATCTGAAAATTCCCATGAGAAACAAACGAACATACAACTCAGCAGCAAACAATCCAATGGCGCAAACACGGAAAGGGGCAGAGGCCCTGAGCCAACACGCCTCCACGGCCGACGGACCACCAGCAGCGCAGGAGAAGCAGCTGGACACCACTGGTAACCCGGGAGCCCCAGGCCAGAACTGTCCTGCACCACCGCCTCCCCCGCCGGGCTGCACAGCGCCCTGAGAGCTGGACGCCCAGAAGCTTCGGACGGCTGCACAGCTCCCTGAGAGCTGGACCCCCAGAAGCTGGGGACGGCTGCACAGCGCCCTGAGAGCTGGACCCCCAGAAGCTGGGGACGGCTGCACAGCGCCCTGAGAGCTGGACCCCCAGAAGCTGGGGACGGCTGCACAGCGCCCTGAGAGCTGGACCCCCAGAAGCTGGGGATGGCTGCACAGCGCCCTGAGAGCTGGACCCCCAGAAGCTGGGGATGGCTGCACAGTGCCCTGAGGGCTGGACCCCCAGAAGCTGGGGATGGCTGCACAGCGCCCTGAGAGCTGGACCCCCCGAGAAGCTGGGGACGGCTGCACCCCTGAGAACTGGACCCCCAGAAGCTGGGGACGGCTGCACAGCGCCCTGAGAGCTGGACCCCCAGAAGCTGGGGATGGCTGCACAGCGCCCTGAGAGCTGGACGCCCAGAAGCTGGGGACGGCTGCACAGCGCCCTGAGAGCTGGACCCCCAGAAGCTGGGGATGGCGAGGAGGAGCCAGAGCCCCATCCTAGCTGCTGCGGGGCAGGGAGATGACCCCTGGCCACGTACACAGAGCGTCACCACAGGCCCCGGGAAGGCCACGCCCAGACAGCATGGACACGAGCCCCCACGGCAGCGTTCACAGCAGCACCAGAGCCGGAAGCGGAAGCGACACAATCGCCTGCCGAGCGGAACAGACGCGCGAGACAGGCACACCCACAGGACGGAGGGGCACGTGCTGCACGCTGGATGCGTTTGGAAATGGCATGCCCGACCCCAGGCAGCGGGCCAGGCTCTGCAGAGGCTGCTCCAGGGCTGGCTTAGGAGCACCCTGAAGGGAAGGAGGGAGAATCCAGGGGAAAAGGCCAGAGGATCCAGAGGCTTCAGTACAGAATGCGCTTTACAACACAAGTTTCATCTTCTGAACATGAAGGCTGCTGAAAATAAGACACCACTTTACAAAGACAGAACAGAGAACGTACACCTGGGCTCATTCAAACACCTTACATCTGAGAAACAGTCCAGGCAAGGCAGTGGCCCAGGGCTCAGCCGCCAGAGAAGAGCAGAGGCTCCGAGCACAGCCCTGGGCCCGGTGGGGAGGCCAGGCCGCGCTCAGAACGCCGCGCGAGGAGGAGGGGGCCTGCAAGCACCGGGGTCTCCTGTCTGACCAGGCCGCCCTCAGGGCCGCAAGGGAGGCGGCAACGCGGGGACAGAACCGCTCAGCACACGCCCCTGGTCAGGAGCTCCCTTCACAGCCTCCGGCAGCAACCGCTGCTCTTTCTTCTACACCGACCAAGGACGCCCCGTCCAGAGGGGCGTGGCTCCCGGGACCCTCGGTGGGGTGGGGCGGGGCATCCTGCCTCGCCTGCGCCCTCCCGCAGGGCTCCCGCTCCCCGCCCCCCATCCTGGTTTCAGTTTGCACACAGGTTGGTTTCTGGTGTAACAGGGGTCAGGACGCAGGCAGAGAGGCTGAGGGCCATGAGGAGGAGGTGGGGTCTGCAGGAGTCTGAACGCCAGGCCCACAAGTCTGTCTTCCGAAGGCGGCCTATCGCCCAGGAAAAGGCACCGCTGTAAGAGGCATGGAAATGCTGTTTCAAAACGAATGTTGGAAGTTCCCTGAAGCAGGGCTCACGATCCAGACGGCATGACATCTCCCCTGCAGTGAGTGACCTCGCAATGCACACTTCAGGGAGAAGGGTCCTGGACGTGTCATGAGGGAGTACGTGGAAAGACACCCAACATCACGGGCTCAAAGGCATCCGCAGAACCGAAACCAAACCACACATGCAGGACAGGACAGCACAGGCCAGGCCAGGACCAGACCGGACCGGACCGGACCGAGGCCGCCAGAGCCCCCCACCCCGCCCCGGGCCAAGACAGGACCGAGGCCACCCATGCCCCCCACCCCGGCCAGGACAGGACCGAGGCCGCCCGAGCCCCGCCCTGGCCAGGACAGGGAGGGCCGGGGTCCACAACCCTCTCAGACCACCACTTTCAGACGCCTCCACACACGCCCACACAGACGGTCCAGGGGGCCTTTCCTCACAACAAACGATGGCTGGAAACAGCCCCGTGTCCACCAACAGCCGAACGGGGACACAGCCGTAAACCGACAAGTCTCCGGGAAAGGAGATGAATTACTGACACGGAACAATACAAACCAATCTCAGAACAATTACGCTCGATGAGAAAAGCCAGACCCTTCCCCAAACTGCACACCGAGATTCCATTTACACAGAATCAAGAGAAACGCAGGCGCTGCAGCGGCAGCAGGGCAAGGGCAGGACGTTCTTGAGGCGAGAGGCATCTGTCTGGCGCGGGGGCAGTCCCTGGGGCGTGTCCATGGACGCAAGGTCAGCAAGCTGTAAGACAAGCACGTGCAGCAGGGGTGGCCACTACTGCCGAGGACACCGAGCCACCGAGCCCTGCCTCGCGCTGCGGTGGGGCTGCTGTACTTCAAAAACGAGCAAAGAAACTTGGAGAAAGAGATTAGATCTGTGGTCACCAGAGGTGGGGTGGGGGAGGGGAACCGGAGGGCAGAGACCTGCAGTTTGGAGATAAACAGGTCCTAGGGACCCAACACCACCGTATGCTGTACCTCAAAGTTGAGAGTAGGCCCTTACAGTTCTCATCACGGAACATCTTTCTGTTCCGCACTATGTGAGACGAGGCTTGCTCAGCCTCCTGTGGTCACACTCCGTGTGTGCGTAGTCAGACCATCACGCCACACACCTGACGTTTATCTGTGCCATGGTCAACCCCACCCTCAGCACATCTGCTTAAAGGGCAAGAGGGCAGCCCAGACCACACCCACAGTCAGATCCAGGCTCTACACGGGCTCACAGCTTCCCACCTTTGCAGCCCGTCCCCAGGATCTTGCATTTTGTGACTGAACACAGCCTAAACTGCAGCAGGGCCAGCCCCGGGCTGTGAGCTGACGGGCGCTGCCTACTGGCTGCTGGGGGGGCCCAGTGAGCCCGCAGGCACCCTGCATGCGTGGCAAGAGCCCCTCCCCTCTTCCCTGACCCAGGCTCTGCCCAGGCCCCTCTCACCTGGGGTCCGCGTCGCATGAGTAGTGTCTCCGCTTCCTTAAGAGACGGCCTAGACTCCTGAGAAGTGGCCTGGCGGTATTTCTGCCCTGAGTCCCCCTCAGAGCCTCGCTGCCCATCAGCGTGGGCTCCACGTCCCTCCCCTGCGCCAGGTCACAAGAGGCAAGGGGCCGTTACCTGTCCCCCTCTCCGCCCTGGCCACAGGGAGGTGTCCACCGACAGCCCCGGTTAGGGTCCACCCAGACGTGTGCGGGAGGGAGCTTCCGACAGAGCAGAGAACCGTGCCCCTTGCGTGCTACCGACGGGCATGCGTGAGCCACGTCAATGCCGGCGAGCCTGCGTCGCCCCCTCTTGGCTGGGTGACGGCCAGCCTGCTTTGCCCTGCACTGAAGAGCCCGCTGGCAAGAAACCCAGCTCCCCTCCCAATGGCGCCTGGAGGATAACCACCCTTCCCACGGCCGTGAAGCACCTCCACAAATAAGCGGCTTCCACCAATGGAGCGCTCATCCCAAACTTCCCGACGGACCTCAGGCTGAACTCACGCGTGCGATGAAATTAACCTGTCAAACCTTGACTCCTCTGTGGCCTTCCACAGTTATGCTGGCCTCCTGTGCAAAGTCACTGAAGCACAGAGGAAAAAGGCTTCTCAGGATGGAAGGGAGTGAGGACCGTGCAAGCTGCTGGAGATGATACATAAAGATTATGTGACCCAGACAATTTAATGGTTCTGCTTTTAGCAAAAAAATTACGCAGCTCCTGAAAACATTGCTTATCTGATTTCTCTCTTATTTCTCAGCATTCCTCATAGAATAAAAAGGCCTGCTTACTGGAAATCTCCTGGAGCCTAGGGCACTGCCTGGCGGGAAAAGCCTGGGGCTGGGTGTCGGGAGACCCCAGGGCAAGCGCAGGGGCCAAATCATCACGATTCCCAGGGCTGTCTCAGGGGTGGCCTTCGCAGCGCGGGCTCCGATGGACACACGCACTCCTGAGACTTCGAGCTGACCGAGCGCTGGAGGCCAGGCCGTCAGCCAGCCCCAGCAGCTGCTCTGCCTTCGTGGAGTTCCGTGGGAAGAGAGGAGGAAGGCCGAGGGGCGGGACCCTGAGTCCTGGAGTCGAAGATCCCGCGGACCCCTCCTGCCGGAGCAGCCTCAGCAGGCGCGTCTGAGAGGCTCTGCCTGGCCGGGGGACAGTAACTCCTTCTGAGCACCTTCCTGAGTGCGCAGGCCCTGGAGGACACGCCTGGTTAGGAAAGCGGGAACTGGGGCTCAACCGGGGCTGCAGGGGCCCCCCGACCCGCGCAGGGTGCGGGAAACCCTAACTGCGCCATGGGGTATCTGGCTGAGCACTGTCACCTACCTCACACTAAAACGATGATCAAGCTAATTTATCAAAATGCTGACTAAGCAATCAATTTAAAAATTAGAGCCCTGGCCTTTTCGGAAACACATGTTAGCAGCTGCCGTCAAACCACGGCTAAACAACAGAGCGCTGGAGGTGCGTGGCGGTTCTGGGAAAACCTGGTCTCCAGCTGCTGTGCTTGGCATGCAGAGTGCCCCTGGACACAGGGGCAGCCCACGCGCCCACCGCAGCCGCCGCGCCGAGCCGAGCCCGGGCCGCAGAGCCTGCTGGGGCCGCGTGAGCCCCTGGCCCAGCCGCCACTCCGGACCAAGGCGGCAAGTCACCAGGTCAGGACGGTCAGACCAGCAGTTTCCACCGCTTCACTGGCGGGAGCTTGTGAGAATGTGTGAGTCCACAGAAAGAACGGGTGGGACCACAAATGTGGCCACTCGCTTCCCTTTGTTCAAGCATTTTAAGCCCTGGGGCACGGTGATATTTACAAACAATGAGAGCTTTCTGTATGGGAACCCAGTTTCCATGCAAACTGACAATGTACAATAAAAAAAGTTCAGACTTCTAACCTCAATTTGATTCAGATCAAACCCTTATCTGCAGCCTGCACCTTTTGGATTTTCACCTCTGGGAAGCCATTCCTGTGACATAAGCCTCCAGATATAGCAGAGGAAACTGAACCAACGCTGAGCCTGGCCCAGGAGCCTCTAGACTACAGAAGCCCCAGCCTTCCCAGCCTCCCGCCCTGAGTCACTGGAGATGAGGCTAGGACGGAGGGGAGCGGATGGGGCAGGGACGCTCGCAGCGTCTCCCAGGGACCCAGGGCCTCCCACAGAACAAGGACAGGCGTGGGAACGGGCGCGCCTCTCCCTCCCTGGCCCCCCCACTCCCCTCCCCCATCGGCCCCCAGCATGGGGTGACCAACACACACCACAGGGAACCTGGGCCTCTGGGGCCAGCCTGGAGCAGGAGAGCTGTCTTTGCAGCTCCCGGCTGTGGAATAGAGCCTGGAGCGGGTGTCTCTGTACAGAACCAGGGGGGCACGAACAGGGCCTGGGGGCTGTGCGGGCCGACGCCAGCTTGCTCCAAGTGAACGCACGCAGCCGTGAAGGAACTTCCTTTTCCTACTCTGCCTAATGGTTGTACACTGCTTCAAAGGGAGTCAGGAAGGCCTGGCTATTTTTATCTGTCCATTCGCTCTCACTCTGCTGACTGTCCTCAATCCACAGGGACATACAATTCTGGGAGAGTCTGCTACTTCTTAGTGAAAAACAGTTGGGAATAAAGAAGAACCCAAAAGGAAGCACGCTGGGAGACCTTCCCTGTGGTGAGGCAGGGGCCGACAAACCCTCTCCTGAAAAACAACATGGGACTGAACACAAACTGGTCAAAAATAACCACTTCAGGGCTCTGGAGAGCTGACTGATCTCCAGGAAGTAAATTAAGGAAATAACTTAAGACTATTACTCAGGAAAAGGGGCTAAAATGTCAGGGAAGAGCAGAAAGCAGACAGCCGCCCCGCCAGAAGTCGCCCTCATTACTCGCTTCTCTCAGGCTTCCTAAAATAGCGCCGCTGCACACAGGAGCTCACTGCAGCGCCACACGGCTGGGTGGACAACACGAATCTAACGCCCAGGACAACGAGGACAAAGAAAGGGGACGGGGCCGCACTGCAGCAAGCCTGCAACAGTTTACCAAGTGGAGTCAGAAAAACCTTAGGTAAGCGGTGGCAAGATGTATTTTGTAATCTCTAGAGCAACTGTTAGGAAAATAACTTAAAATAGTGACATGGCAACACTTGGTTCTGCGCTCCCTATCAGAAACACCCTAGAAAGACATACGCCGAACTAACTGCAGTCCAAAGAGAGCCGGGCTGGGGCTGTCGGCCAGAGAGGACTTCAGGGCAGAGAGGGGCGGCAGGGATGAAGGTCGCTTCATGACAGAGGGGAGTTCCTCCATCCTCGACATCTATGTACCAAGTAACGGTTTCAGCACACACAGAGCAAACACCCTCAGCCCTGCATGGAGACACGGAAAGCCCGCAAGCTCGAGCGGAGATTCGCCGCCCCTCACTCAGCAGCTGACAAAGCCAGAGGACGCGGATGGCACTCAACCACCGGCTCTAACTGGCCTCCGACAGCAGCGCAACAGCTTTAAAAACTACACACCATGTCCTGGGCCACAAAATGAGTCTCGAAAAATCTGAGAGCGACTCAAGTTACAGAGAGTGCGTTCTCTGACCACAATGCAATTAAGTTAGAAATCGACACAGAGCTCTCTGGAAAACGCTTCAGTGCTTGGGAACTAGCACTCATTTGTATTTTATGTTAAATAACATTTGCCTTTTGCACAGAATAGAAGTTCTTAGCAGAGTCTGATCTGAGAATCTGTCAGTAACACACAGAAGTCCACACAGAACTTTAATTACTGACTTGTAGCTCACAAGCTTCCTGAGACAGGGATTGCCTTTCTACTTCTTGATTCCTGTTTCAATGCCCAGCACACGACTTGGCACAGGGCTTAGTATGTATCTGATAACTTAATTTTATATTGGGAAATCCTGCTAGAAGGCAAGTAAAGCATAGCACACATCCCTGTTAAACCATTCAAGCCCATCAATTCTGATTCCGCTAACCTCCACTCAGAAACACAGTGTCTTTCCTTCTTCGGTCCAAGTGCTAATGAGCAAATCCTTCAGTAAAACTGTGTATCCTTACTGTTTGAGATTAAATTACCTCGGGCAGAACTAAAAGCTTCTGCTCATTTATTAAAACTATTCTGTAGTAGATTAAGTGATTTCATTATCCTCTGGATTAACTAATCCATCTCCAGGCCTGGCATTTTATCAGAAAACAATGAGATTTCAAAGTAAAGCTCTCTTAAATTGCCCTTTAGCCGCTCCTTCTTTCTGTTCAATTAGGTGTTCCAAGAGCGAGACGACAATGGTGCGAGAGAAGCTGTTAAGCGTGAACTTTAGGCCGAAGCGGGGCACACTGAGAGGGCGCGCTGTCCCCGGCGCCCGGCTCCTCTGCTGCGGTCAGCTCACACCCAGTCCCTAAAGAGACACAGAGCCCTGGGCCCGGCGACTCCAAGCAGCCGAGCGCCCGGGCGATGGTGGAGGGTGGGGGGTAACCGCCTCCCTCTGTGAGCACTAAGGAATTAACTGTGGACTTAAATTAGCTTTAAAACACAATTGTCTACAAGCTGAGGTGCTGACTAGAAGAAAAAAAGAAAAGAACCTGTAGCGCAATGGTTCAGAAGCACCTTCAGGGAGTCATTTATCCCAGTCCCTGGGGGTGGGGGTGGGGGGCTCAGGCCCTCGTCTGCAAACGTGACAGCAAGCCCCCCCCGCTGATATTCCCATATTTAAAAACGTCAGTGAACAGCTGGTGGCAGGTGCAGTTTAACAGAGGAAAATGTGTTAGATAAAAGGCAAACTCACAAGGGCTTGCAGTGTAATGGACAGTTAATGAAATTACAGCGATGAGCACGGTCACTGCAGGACGCCTCTCAGGAGGGTGAGCGGAAGGCGAGCTAAGTGTCGGCTGGGGAGGCTGCCCCAGCTGACTGGCCAGTGCCCATGACGGGCAGCAGGCCCGCTCACAGGCCAGTCGGGACCTGAGGGGGAGCGCGTGCTGCCGGTCACGTATCAGCCCTGCTGCTGCCGGCTGCGGGACCCGGCCACCGCAGGGTGGGTCTCACGCGGCGGGCGTCAGGGAGCGGACGCTCATCAGTACCTACGGTCAGATAAAGAGAGGGCTCTGGCACGTCCGACATGGCTCTCGACAAATTAGGAGCTCTATCAGATCCATCTCTCAGCTTAAAAGGATTATGATACAAAATTCTACCCAATTTTAACTCACAGGCCTTGAAAACAAAACCAGCATCCTACCTTATTTTTACACAGCGAAACAGATGTTAGTTTCACAGGAAACGAAAGCCAGACAGAGAGAAGCCGTATGTAGCCACCGTTGCAGAAGTCTGCATAGGAAGCGAGGGGAGACACGTCTGCAGCACAGACTGTCCAGCGTAGAAAAGGGCTTCACTTTATGTACAGTGACCCATTTTGCTTTGCACTGTATTTCCTCTTGCATTTTAAGTACGCAGGAAATGAAAAAAAAAATTACTAATGGAGGATTTTAACAGTGATTTGCTTTTTTTTTTAACCTAAGGCAATGTACCTTAAAATCACAGAATCAGAGAATTTAAGTGGGAAGGAAGCAAGAGCCATTAGTCAAGTCACTGATTTAATGCTTGAATGATCTCAATCAACTTGGTTACTTAAAATTTTAAACAACTTGATATATGGCAAAGTTCCATAATCTAGGGGGAGGTACTTTCTAATTATTTCAAATTAGTCCATTTATGTAATGGTCTAGAAAAATTTAAAGCTCATGTTACAAGATGACACAAAGTAACAGAAAAATAATACTTTAAATCTATTAAACATGTAGCAAATGCTAGAATGTGTACACTTCCTCACTTAAGCCTCCATTTTAAGGGAATGGAGTTTAGGAGGAAAAGGGAGGCCCAGAGAGGCTAAGTAATTTGTAGAAGGTCACACAGTAACAGGCAGAGCTGACAGGCAAACTTTACCTGACCCTCAAGTCCAAGGTCTTTATCACTAGTCTATGTGTGACCATCACCACATGGTCTACGGATCAAGCGCAATGCCTATAGGAATGCAGAGTCCAGAGTCTCACTAAGCGCCTCTCGAATTACAGATGTTGAGGGTTGGTTCTCAGGAATCTGCGCTTTCCCCATAGGCTTCACAGGATTTTACAGGCAAGCTTGAGGACTGCTATTCTAAAAATGAACCTCCAACGTCTCCCACGACATTCGATATAGTTCAGACAGCCACTGAGCTCTGCCGTGTGCAGGGCCTTCCGCTGGACGCTGGGAGGCACAGACAGGCCCTTCTAAGGAGCTCAGAGTCTAGAAAAGAAGCCACACACACTGGCACTTCAGTGCCCTCAGGACTTGGCAGGCAGGGTTCTGTTAACTGGGGAAAACGAACTATAGATACAGAGAGCCCCCCCAAACATGCCCTGAAATGCAGAGAAGCGCCCAGCCTGGACTGGATGAATGAGACAAGGAAGCATGAGCTCCAGGGGTGCTGGGGGTGGGCCCCCACAGGGATGACCCCTCGTGGGGCGGGGCAGGGCAGAAGCAAGGTCGCACAGATGCTGCCTTTGAAGCAGCAGGGGTGGATGCTCCCCAGATGGAGGGGGCGCAGTGAGAGGGTGGGGGTTCAGGGGCTGAGGTGAGGCGGTGGAGGAGCCGACCAGACTACACAGAGGCCAGGTCAACCACCAGAGGCCTTGCTCTCCACACGAAGGATTTGGGGCTTTAACCAAATGGCAGAGGGGAAGCAGCTGACAGAGAAATACCCAGATGGAGACTTCAAACCGTTTCGGCAGCGAAGAAGCTGGACAGGAGGATGAGAAAATCACTCATGTCCACGCAAAGCCTCAGCGTCATATGTTAACGCCCACAACCACCAAACGCGATCAGCAGGAGATGGATGGGACGACCGCAGTGCGGCCGCAGGAGTGGCCCACGGAGGCTCACACGCCACGGGCGAACCGCGGAAGCGTGGCCCCGAGGAGAGCGGCAGCCACAGACGCCCATGCGCTGCCCAGCTGCAGCGCCACGACCCACCCGGGGCACGCCAACAGAGGCAGCAGGCAGACCCGCTGGGGCCCACGCCAAGTGGGGAGTGGCTGCCGACGGGCTCGAGACCTCCGTTCAGCCTGACGGAAATGCTGTGAAAGCGACTGCAGTGATGGGCGCACAGCTCTGCGCACACGCAAGGCACAACTGTAAGTGGGTGAAGTGCATCTCCCGGGAAGTACAGCTCGATAAAAATCGACATAAAGGAAAAAACATAAGAGGCTGGGCAATGCGGACTCATGCTCAAGGTCTTGGTCCGAGATTCAGCTGGGAGCCGGGGTGCTGGCGCTCCCGCGGCCCGGCCCGCTGCCAGGGTGCAGGATTGCCTTCTCTCTCGCTTAGCACGATGGTTCCAAGGTTCACCCGTGTCGTTTCACGGAGCACATCTCGCAATCCATCGAAGAAAGGATCTCGCCATTTGCTTAGGTTTCAGTTTCCTTCCCAGTGCTCTGCCGTTTCCAGCAAACAAACCTCGTGCCCCCTTGGCTAATTTACTTGTAAGTGTTATACTGGTTTTTAAGAGTTTTACTTCATATATGTTAATTTCAGGTGTACAGCAAAGTGATTCAATTACACACACACAGGTGTACACATTCTTTCTCAAACTCTTTTCCATCCGGATGGCCAGTGTTGCGCAGAGTCTGCTGCACGGGAAGGCGGGCTCTGTTGCTTGTCTGCTGTGAACGCTGGTGTGTGCTGCCCCAGACCCCCGGCCCCCTGGTGGCCAGCAGCGCCTTCTCTGAGTCTGTGAGTCCGTCCCTGTCTTGTAGCGAGCTCACTGTGTCACTGTGTGAGATTCCGCACATAAGCGATGCCACATTCGTCTTTTCCTGGCTTACTAAGCATGATAATCCCCAGGCCCATCCAAGTCGCCACAAATGGCATCACTTCACTGGTTTAATGGCTGGGTAACGCCGCTGCGCACACACGCTGCCCCCTCCTCACCCGCTCGTCTGCTGACGGGCGTCTAGGCTGCCTCCATGTCTCGGCAACTGTACACAGCGCTGCGGCGCACACCGGGGCGTGTGTGGCCTTCTGAGCCACGTTCTTCTCCAGAGGCATGTGGGACCTTAGCTCCCTGGCCAGTGACCAAACCTGTGTCCCGTGCAGCGGGAGTGCAGAGCCTCAGCCACCGGACTGCTCGGGGCTCCCCTGGATGTTACTCCTCATGATGCTGCTCTCGGAGAAGGCAGAGGCACCCCACGCCAGCGCTCTCGCCTGGAAAATCCCGTGGACGGAGGAGCCCGGAAGGCGGCAGTCCATGGGGTTGCTGAGGGTCGGACACGACTGAGCAACTTCACTTTCACTTTCACGCATTGGAGAAGGAAATGGCAACCCACTCCAGTGTTCTTGCCTGGAGAATCCCAGGGACAGGGGAGCCTGGTGGGCTGCCGTCTCTGGGGTCGGACACGACTGAAGCGACTTAGCAGCAGCAGCAACATTATGCTACTATAAATGGAAATTCTGAAGTTCATTTTCAGTTTTCACTGCTAGTATAGAGAAACGCAGATAATTTTTACACGACTGCAAGGTCGTCAAACCGGTCATTCCTAAAGGAAATCAGTCTTCAACATTCACTGGAAGGACTGATGCTGAAGCTGAAACTCCAATACTCTGACCACCTGATGTGAAGAACCGACTCATTTGAAAAGACCCTGACGCTGGGGAAGATTGAAGGCGGGAGGAGAAGGGGATGGCAGAGGATGAGACGCTTGCATGGCATCACCGACTCAACAGACTTGAGTTTGAGTGAACTGCGGGAGTTGGTGATGGACAGGGAGGCCTGGTGTGCTGCAGTCCATGGGGTCACAGAGTCAGACACGGCTGAGCGACTGAAGTGTACCCTCTGTCTGCGGAATCTGTTCCCTGGCTCCACCAGCGTTTCTGTGAACCCTAGCGGTCTGCTACGTGGCCTTCAGGTCCCTTGCACACACACAGGTTTGCCTCTTCCTTTCCAATGCCTTTTCTCCCTTCCTCACACCCTGCAGTGAACCTCGAGTTGAGACGGTGAGGAGGCACCCTTCCTGCTCAGGCTCACCAGCAGGCGAGTGTGTGTATTCAACGGTGTCTCCCTTGGGCAGCTGGAGGCAGCACCCTTCTAGAACAGGCTTGGTGTGTTCATCATGAATGGGTTTTCCCTTTTATTCCATGACAGGGTGTTTTCCTTTTACTTTTCCTGTGTTGGGCCAGCTTTGCACTCCTGGGATAAATCAAGCTCAGTCACGGCTCACAAGTCCTGCTATCTGCTGCTGGATTCCGTCAGTATTTCATTAAGGATTTCTGCATAAGAAATATTGGTCTCCAATTTTCATTACTTGTGATGTCTTTTTCTGGCTTTGTTAATCACGGTAATACTGGCCTCACAGAATGAAGGAGAACATGTTCTCCATTCTGTTTTTGGAAGAGTCTGACAAAGTCGGCTGTTAATTCTTTGTAGATGTTTGGTAAAATTTACCAGGGAAGCCCTATGGCCCTGGGCTTTTCTTTGTTGAAACTGTTTCATTACTAATTCTGTTTCTTCAGTTGCGATAGGTCTGTTCGGGGTTTCTTTCTTCTTGAGCCGGCTTTTTATAGCTTGTATATTGCAAGGACTCAGAGTCATCGAGGCTCAGGAATTCGCTGGTGCGCTGCTCACAGTACTCCCTTTAATCCTCTTCATTTCTATAAGGCCATTTAGTAAAGCCCTTGTTATTATTCCAGATTCTAGCAATTTCAGCCTCCTCTTTTTCTTTGTCAGTCTAGGCAAAGGTCTGTATATGTGCTGATCTTGTCAAAGAAGCGACTGATTATCTCCTCTGCTGATTCGATTTGTTTCTGCCCTAATCTTTTTATTCCCTTCCTCTGCTTTAGGCTGAGTCTGTTCTTCCTTTTCTACTTTCTTCAGGTAGAAGGTTAGACCACTGATTCGAGATTTTCCTTCTCAAGGTTGGTGTTCACAGCTAGGAATCCCCTAGGAGCTCCTTTTCAGCGCCTCCCACAGTTTTGCTACGTCCTGTCGTGAATATTTCTTCCGCTATTAGCTTCTAACTTCATCCAGCTGTGATCAGAAAAGGCACTCTGTACACTCTCAACGCTTTAAAACTTACCGACATTGGCTTTATTGCTCAGCACACGGGCCCCTAGAAGAGTGTGCATTTTGCTGCTGATGGGCAGTTTGTGCGAGACAGCTCACCGCCTGATCAGCACACAGTTTATGAGTGCTGAATGTGGTCTGGGTCCCGTGTCCGTGGCTAGGCTTTCCTGTCAGGCTGTACCCCAGTCATTCACCGCTCTGCTTCTTCTGCTGAACGACTGTTTTCTAAGTGGACAGTCCAGTGCCGTCGAGTACATTCATTCACACTGCTGTACAACCATCACCAGCCTCCGTTTCTAGAACGTTCTTCACGCATGACGGCAACTCTGCTCTCTAAACGATGACTGCTGTGACACCAGGCCCCTGGCAACCACCACTCTACTTTCAGTCACCATGAATCTGTTTTAGGGACTTCATATAAGGGGAATCAGCTAAGATTTGTACTCCTGAGTTCAGCATAATGTCTCGGAAGAAACCTCAACGCCCATGGACAGGTGAGTGCATGAAGACGCAGGGTATGAACACATGACGGGCTACTACTCAGCCACAGAAAAGAATGAAATGATGTCATTTGTAGCAATGTGGGCGGACACAGAGATTGTCGTATTAAGTGAAGAAAGCCAGCGAAAGACACATATGTGCTATCACTATGGGTGGAATCTAAAAAAATGGTACAAATGAGCTTATTTATGAAACAGAAGCAGACTAACAGATGTAGAAAACAAACGTATGGTCAGCAGAGAGGACAGTGGTGGAGGGTGTAACCGGAGCGTGGGATCAGCAGACGCAAGCCACTGTGTATAAGCCAGAGGGACAGCAACACCCTGCTGCCCAGCGAGGGGAGCCACGCGCAGCACCGGGTAGGGGCCTGTGATGCAGAAGAGCTGCACGGGCCCCAGGGTCACTCTGCTGCCCGCCTGAAACTAATGCATCACAAACCAGTCATGCTTCAGCTTCTACAGACAGGCTAATAACACCAGACAGAGGCTGACAGAGGGCCGGGGGGCAGGCTGCAGAAGAGCCCGGCTGAGAGCTGACCTGGGCGCAGAGCCCGCACGGGGAAGGGGAAATGCTCAGAGACACAGCTCAGCGCAGCGAAAACCGTAAGCGAGATAAGCAACAGCTTCATTTACAGAGAGATATATTTTCACTCTTAGTCCCGTGAGGCCTCCACAGAGCACTCAACCAGGACTTAGGTAAGAAATGCTATGGCAGCTGAACGGGGGCAGCGTGGCGGTCCACCGCTTCGGGCGGGAAGGCCCGCGCTGCTCAGCGGTCCGCGCCGGCAGCGGCTCCCCTGGACGGAAGGACACGGTTACCTGGTAGCCCTCGGTCTTCTTCTGACACCACTTCAGCAAGGCGTTCCTCTTGGACCCCCCGTACTCTCTCGCCAAGGCGGACAGAGGGTCCCTCCTTTCTTCCCTGGGGAGTGGAGAGAAGAGACGTTTCAGCTCGCGTTCCTTATCAGAGCGCCCCTCCAAGCCAGAAAGCCAACAGAACAGAACGGAGCGCCTCAACAGAGCAAATGCTCCTGGGAGGCGGGCAGCGGCCAGAGGCATCTGCACGCGTCTGACTCCTGCCAACCTCTGCGGGTCCCACAGACCCACCGCTGTCGGGGCTCAGCCACCTGAAGGGAGGCCCTGCCGGCACCCACAGGGACGCCGTGCGCAGGGCCGGCGCGACGCGGCCTGGGACGCTCGGAGCGCAGCGGCCACACCGGCAGCGAGTGAGGGCCGCACGGCTCCTCCCCCTTGGGCCTCGGCCTTCCTTGCCGTTACGTTTCATCTCACGCAACGTCTATGTCCTCGGTCACTTCACCTTCTTTTTAAAGCACTGACTACAATCACAAAGGACAGGGTTGACCCAGGTGGAGGATCACTCCTGCCTCCCGAGAGCACACAACTGGGGAAGCAGACAGGACAAAAGAGCAGCAAGCGGCAACACCACCCACAGCGCGTCTCCAAGTCCTGACTGCTGAGCTGCACGTTCTTTATTGACTGGAAGTAATCAGCATTTCCCCTTGCATAAAAATAGAGTTCTTCTGTAAGCTCACTCACTCGGCACCCCCTTGCGAGGCTCGACCATGTCAGGCCACGTGCAGGCGCTGGGCGGCGGGCGACACCGGCCCGCCCCTCAGGGAACATCATCGCGCCCTATGGGACGGACACACGCTGGAGCTGGGGGAGGGCTCAACCACCACCCAGGAGTCATCCCCAAAGATTCTATGTGGGGTACTTCAGGGCACTGCCACCTGCTTGGGGGCAGAATAACATCCTGCCCCAGATCCGACAATGAATCTAAAGAGACTGTGGCCAGCGTGGCAATGGAGCAAGGGAGACCCGAACCCACCCAGCCCAGCACCAACCCCTCCTTCCAGGGACCACTCCAGGGGCAGGACAGAACGCAGAAGCCTGCGGAGAGCGGGGCTCTGCAGAACAAGCCGTCCCTGGCCAGCAGGGCCCTCTGCACAGCTGGTCTGATTTCCAGCAATGACTGTGCAAGGAAAGCAGATTCCAGCCCCACAACCGCACATCCGACAGGCCAGCCCGTGTCCCAGATGTCACAGGCGGCGCGGGACCCTTCTGCTCGTATTCACCCTACAGAGGAGGACAGGCCATCAGACATGCCCGAAGAGCGAAGTTCTTCCAGGTGAGAGGTGTGTTGACATAGCACCAATCTTTGTTTATTTTAGAACCAAAAGTAAACTACGAAAGTATTCCAACCTGCAGTCAGACCCCCGTCTCAAAGAGCACTTTCACGCATGCGCTGGCTCACCATACTCCTGTCCTAGCTGAAAGCGCTCAGAGGTCTGTCACAACAGCACCGAACACAGGAAACGAGAACGAAGATAAAGGTGAGATGTGAACAGAACAAAAGAGCAAGCCAAGAGGAAAACAAAACTGACAACCACCGTGAGAGGCTGAGTCTAGCTCCCACTCGTCCTGCTAGAGAGACAGCCTAGAGCAGCACCGAAGCACAGTGCAGCCCACGGGCCCTGGGGGCTGCAGAATGGGGCCTCCGAGCGGGAGGCGTGTCTCCTGCCACTGCTGCCGGGCAAGGAAGCCAGGGCCAGGAGCGCTCCCGGGCAGGCGCACGGCTTCCCGCACAAGGGCCAGGGACAGGCCGCGCCCCCGCCTGGGGCGCTAGACACAGCCCAGGCGGATGGCGCTCGCCTCGCTCGGCCGGAGAGGTGGGTGCCGCCGCTGCTCGCTGCGCCCGGGGCCGCTCTAAGAGGCCGGTCCCCGAGAGGCAGGGCGCTAAACCTGAGTGTATAATCTGAGTCTGAGAGCCCAGACAGTCCACTTTTATTCAGACCCGTAGGTCAATAAACAGGAAAGGTCCAAAACCACTGCCGCCCCCTTCGGGTTCCGCCTGCGCACGCACTGAGCCTTGGGGCCTGCCAGCGCCCGCCCTGCTCCCCGCCCTCGGCCCTCAGCTGCCCGAGGCCCCCGCCTCCAGCCTCCTCGCTCTCCACTCACAGGCGGCGTTCCAGCGTCACTGAGCTCACTTTTGCACTCAGCTGTTTGCTACTTTAAAAAAGCAAAACTGGAAAAAAAAAAAGAGAGAAAAACCCACAAAAAAAAAACAAAAATAACACCAACTGCTTGGGGGAAGTAATTCTCTCTGTAACTTTGTTTTATTTTTGCACTTTTTGTCATCTTTCTCCACTCTGGGCATAGAAGAGTGGATCAGAAAACACTCAACCCACAAAGAGAGAACACACACCAGGGCTCGAATCCCACTATTTCACAGCCCGATCGTCCACTCTCAAAAGGCCCGGGACGGCCCGGGGGCAGCGCCCCCGCAGGACGCGCCCTCTACCTGATGCGGCTCCGGGCGGTGGGGGTCACGGAGGCTGTGGGCGAGGAGGAGAGCGACAGCTGCGGCGAGGTGGCCCCCATGGCCATGAGGGCGGCGGGCGATGCACCCTCAGGAGCGGATACGTCACGCTTCATCTCCTCGCTGCTTCGTCTGGACACTGCAGGTCAGAGCAGAAGCAGTTTAAACTGAGCTCAAGACTCTCATTCAGCAGGTCCCCCACAGAGCAGAAACTGCCGTGTGTTACTCGCTCCGTCGTGTCTGACCCTGTGCCCCCCAGGGACTGCAGCCCACCAGGCTCCTCGGTCCTGGCGTTCTCCAGGCAAGAATACTGGAGCGGGCTGCCATTCCCTGATCCAGGGATCAGACTCGGGTCCTACCCACATTGCAGGCTGACTCTTGACCTTCTGAGCCACAGGGGAAGGCCAGAAAGGGCTACGCAGGGGGAAAAACTAACATTGTCTTTATCTGACTGATAATGTGAAAGGATTTTATTTTTTCACTTCAAAAAAACCGTAGAAAAGGGACAGCTGTTGAAGTGTGCAGAGAAGCCCGCATCCTAGCACACACCTGGCCCACAGTGAGTCCCACCAAACCTGGTTCAGTCACAAACACGACCCAGCCAAAGCAACACTTGCTCTCAACTACAAGCAACAAAACCCTCCTGAACTTGGCCAAAAGCACTGAGGCGACGGAAAGGAAAGACAGGGGCCTCGCATGATTGGGGGTCAAGCCAAAGTTCAGAAAAACGAATCAGTGAGACGAAACAGCAGAAGACGTCATGTCCAGTCAACTACCGAGAAGTAAGGAGCGTCAGAAAAGTCCTACGTGGAGAGTCCGACCGAGTCACACGCGCCGTGTTGGCCGTAGAAAGCCCTGCGAACTGGAGGTAGAAGCAGCCCCTGACAACAGGTCCCCAGGGGAGGTGGCTTTCCGTCCACAAGGCGCAGGGGACCAGCGGGTGCTCACAGCACCGGGTTGCGCACGTGAGCCGTGAGACACGAGGCCAGGCCCTGACCCTGGACGGGCCTCCTCAGCAGGCGCTGGTGTGGGAGCACTGCGGCACCAGCCCGGGCTGGCTGGGACGCAGGCCTGCCAGCACCCGTCACCCCGCCCCCCCCCCCCCCCCCATATAGCCAGCTAGCACCTCCTGGCGGTGGAGGGCCTGCACCTCTGCGTCGGCTCAGTGATGGGCTCCAAGGCCTGGAGGAGACGTGCTTTCTACGACAAGGTCTTAGGAAAAGGATGCGCTTGAGCGTCCGACATAGTTTTATAATCATTCTGCCTTTTTCTTCCACTGTCAAATCTCTGTATAAATCTGCAGTTTCTTTCGAGCGCTGTGCTAGGAAACTGGATGAGAAACCTTCATAATTTTATATGAAGCACAAGAAACAGACTAAGAAAGAATGGGAAGAACCTGTTACAGGAAAAGGCTCTGGACTTTGGCTTTGCAGGGGAAGAACCCTGTTACAGGAAAAGGCTCTGGACCTTGGCTTTGCAGGAGAGACTTTGGTTGGACTTCCCACTCAGCTAAGGTATCCAAAAACTGTACCAACTGAAATTCACATCCACGTGGGATGGTGCCCACAGGAGGCAGGGTTAAGGAACCTCTCCTTTGCTGGTCCAACTTCTAGTTGAGCTATTGAGGGTTAAAAAAAAGCCACAAAAGGAAAATAATAAGGACGCTGACAAAAATGAAATGTTAGCTCAAGGAAACCAGCATGTGCCCATCAGACACAGCACCGTCACACGGCCAATCACACTGCAGACGCCCGGCTTCAGAGGATCTCTGGTGTGCTTGGAAACAACCTCCAGAACAGTCACAGCACAGCCTGCGGTGAGTATCCCGACCTTCGACTACAGGCTTCCCTGGTAGCTCAGCTGGTGAAGAATCTGCCTGCAACGCAGGAGACCCCGGTTGATGTCCTGGGTGGGGAAGATCCTCTGGAGAAGGGATAGGCTACCCATGCCAGTATTCTTGGGCTTCCCTGGTGGCTCAGCTGGTAAAGAATCAGCCTGCAGTGCAGGAGACCTGGGTTTGATCACTGGGTTGGGCAGATCCCACATTTGTTAAGTGAACGGAACTATCTAGCTCTTTTTATTTTTGAAATCAGGGCCATGAAATATGATTTCTATGAAATCTGTAAGATACAATGGGGAAATTCAGAGTGAAAAACAGTCAATTGAAGAGGCAGGTAAGGATAAACAAGCCTAAAGAGAAGGAGCGCAAGTCCATCAGCAGACCTTCCAGACGCACCTCTAAAGGCCGTCTCAGACGAAGGGCAGTACCTGAGATGGTCTTTGTGCTCTCCATGGCAGGCACTCTCGGCAGAGAAGCAGGTCGGCTGGTCGAAGACGTTCTCAGCAGATGCTCTGCACCGGGTGGAAAATGCCACAGTGAGGAGACCTGACCCCGAACTTCAAGGGCACAGGGAGCAGGAAGGTCTCCTCTCGCCCCAGAGGCTTGTCCCTCCTTCTCGTCCAGGCCCCTCGACAGCTCCCAGAGTCCCCGACACAAACACCGCCTGCCGACAAGGGCCATTTCATTCACTTGTATTTCCAGGGATGAGACATTCAGTGCAAACAAACGCTTCCAAACCACTGAGAGCTACTTCTGTCTGATGCAATTCAACAGAAGCCCAAGACCCTCTGCTGCATCAGGGTCTAAAGGCACTAGGTCCACACCCTGCTGTGAGCCCACAGTGCATGGCTGTGTGGCGGGGGCACACAAGCCCACAGCCAGAGGCGAGTCAGGACCACATGGGAGCACAGGACGATTCAGGGTCATCAAGCCAGAGGGAGAGGCCACCCACCACGACTTGGGGCGGCCGGAAGCCTTCAGCAGCGTTCTGACGAGACCCTGTCTGGCCGGCTATGCTGCTGGATATCAGGCTGGGGAGCAGCACTGAGCCCAGGACACACCGCAAAGGTCAGGGGCCACAGTCCCAGCCGCTGAGCCTGGGGCTGGTGGAGAGCAGAGATGGCCTCGGGGGATGGCTCTGGGGGCGGTGCGGCTGGAGGACGACAGCCTCCCTGGCCGCTGTGTGGACTTCAGTCTGGGGGCAGCAAGGACCCCAGGGAGGACAGAAGCAGTCTCCCCCCTCACCTGTCCCCCCCTCCACTATACCAGGCGGGGTCGGGGGACTCTGGAGTCCCCAGCCCTGGGGCAGCAGGTCCCCTGGCCCCTGGCCCAGCCATCTCACCACCCTGGGGCCAAGCTCCAACACCCCCTCCCTGGCACCTGCTTCCCACAGTGGGCGCCCCAGACCCAGGCCAGCTCGCCTCCGTGCCCGGCGCCACTGCAGTCAGGCTGGGAGGACGGGCACAGGAGGGCCGGACGTGCTGCATGTGCCCGGGACGCGTGCCAGGTGGGGCTAGTGAAGACTGCTCACCTCTTCTGAGTGCAACACACTTGGACGGGAAAGGAGAGAGCGACTGACAGACAGCCCGTGCGCACCGCCCGCTTCACACTCTCCCTCTCAGCCACCAGGGCGTCAGCTGTCTCTCCAGGACAGCATCTCTCACTCTGACCTGCACTTCCCGAGTGTGGAAGGCACGCGCGTGAGGCCATGCCCACACGGAGCCCTGGAGGGGAGGCAGGGCAGCGGGTGAAGACAGGCCCACCCAGCCCAGAGCCACCACCCCTTCCTCGTCCTGAACCGACACACCCTGAGCCCCGAGCGGCTGCACGCGCCCTCACAGAAGCGTGCATCGTGCACAAAGATGGACTCAGCAGAGCCGGGGGAGCGCGGAAGCCGCAGGAAACAAGAGCCAGCATTTTAAACGGAGCCCAAGCGCCCACTTCACAGCTACAAGACAGGTCCTGTCCCAGAGGCTTCATCTCCCAGGGGACGAGGGTGAGACCAGGCATCAGAAGCACACGGGCGCAGGGCGAGGGCCCCCGGGCACACGACGGGGGCGCAGCGCACAGAAGCCCGCCCGCCGCTGCCGCCGGCGCATGCGTGCCCAAGGACCCACGTCGTCTCAGCTCAGCAGAGGCTGGCACTTACACTCTGAGGAGGCACCTTCCCGCGGGCCAGGGCGGCGCCCGCGCACAGCCCCTCCGCCCTGCCGCGTGGGTCAGAGTACACGCGCACTGCCAGCGCGCCACGGCAGAGGAGGCAGGCAGGAGACCGCAGACGCTGCGGTGACCGGGTCTGCCCTCGGCAACCTCGTCTGTAACCCGTGCGCTACACGAAACCACTGGGCACGACGTGCGGTTGCAGCAAGGAGGGCAGCGGGCAGGAGCCTGCCCTCGTGGAGCTGAGTCTACGGCGGAAGTAGGACGTGTGAGACACAACCGCGTGCGAGGGGCACAGGGAAGCAGCGGCGCCGGGCTGAGAGCTGCCCAGAGCCTGGAGAGGCCTCCCGGGGAGCGATGCCGCGGTGAGCAGGGCGGCGACCTGCGGCCTTCACGCAGGCGCAGGAGGGGCTTCTGGAAACGCCGGGACCAGCAGGGCTGCGAGGGCGGGGCTGAGGGGCGGGGCGTCGGGGACAGTCCCGGGCGGACACCCCTCCGTCCCGGGGGTGGGGTGCAGGGGGCAGGGCGCGGTGCACGCGGGTGACGAGCGGACTGCAGGGCAGACAGCGGGAGGCCTGGACGCGGGCGGTGGCAGGGGGACACACGGGCTCAAGGCTGCTCAGGGGCAGACTCGCAGACTGCTGACCACGTGGACAAGCGGCTGAGAGAGGAGGGTCCTGTGCGCAGATGCGCGAGGAGGAGGGCTGTGGGAGGGGAGAGGGGCACACGCGGCACTGAGAGGCCGGGAGACGCCCAGGGCCGCCGGCCGGCGCGTTCCGGGGACAGCGCTGAACACGCCCAGCTCTGTCAGCGCCCAGCGGACGAGAGGGGGACGACCTGGTGGCAGGAGGCCACGGTGGCCGGGGTCGGAGCCGCCGCAGGCGCTGGAGACGGGAGAGGTGCGAGCGTGCTGAGCGGAGCGGGGAAGCGGTGGGTGTGCGAGGTGAAGAGGCGGCGGGGGCCGCGGGAGCGCTCCGCACAGAGACCCCCGCCCACCCTCGAGGCAGGCGCACGGCCCGCTGCTTGGTCCTCCCGCCTGAGGCTGGCAGGGCAGCTGTCCCCGCTTCCCTCATCAAACTTACCGGCAGCGCAGCGGGTTTAAAACCAGGAGCCGAGGGCTTCCCTGGAGGCCCAGGGTAGGACTCTGCGCTGCCCCCAGGACACCTGTCAGACTCCTGACCCAGGAACTAAGACCCTTCGTGCCGCAGGGCAGGGCCGTGAGAAAAGCGAACTATGTGACTTCTTTCCACTGTTCTGCGTGCTTGAAATGTTTCATGATAATATGCTGGAGAAAATATGAGAGCCTAGACAGGGTTTATCAAGACAGACAGCAAGAACCACCTTCAGAAGTGAACGGACGCACACAGGGTGCTAACAGCAGGGCGCGTTTCTCTCGCAACGGCTCCCTGCGAAGCTCCCTGCGCTGGCGAGGCCAGAATCGGGCTTGGGTCCACCCTCTGGAGAAGGGAAACTGCTGTGAAACTTTTCAGTAACTTTTCTTCTCCTTCTAACTGAAAAGACTCGGCTTTCTAGCGAAACCTTTGAACTTCGTGTGACATTTGTTATGTATGCCCTCACCATAAATCAGTTTTTTCAAAACACTGAATTTTTTTAAAGGTTTACATCTCTGTCCGCAAATAACACAACTCAGTGGGATGGTCACAGCAAGACTCTCCTTGCAGAAGGTGACTATCCTTGCACCGGTCCGCTTTCTTGGACGTCTGAGCTGATGACACCAACACGACCCTCAGGCCACGCCGACCCTGGGCAACCCCAGCTCCCCAACCATCTGCTTGACCAACCAACATCTCCGCCTGACTGTGGACCTTAAAGATCACTGTACAAGAGGGCAGTAAAGACCCTCCCAACTACCTGGATCCACGTACCTGCTCAGGCTAGAAACACGAGCTCACATGCAGTCTACAAAGGCCCGCCTCTTATGGCCCAGACCACCGAATTCAACTGCCAACCGTACCAACAGAAGTCTACTTAGGCCAAGATCTCTGGTCTGAAACACCTTCCTGTGTCTGACATACAAGCATGACGAAGGAGAGGACAGAACAGCTACGTCTTCTATAACACGCTTCACGGGAGAAACCCCCAGTTTCAGCACAGTGGACAGAGGCGGCACTTTGGGGCTTCCGAGCTTCGGGGCTCTCACCCTGCCAAGGGCAGACTGTGCCGTCTGAGTCACGCCCGGACAGCGGTCGCGGTGCAGCCGCACTCGGGCCTCCCCTCTCAGGCGGCCTGGAGAGCCACAGTGGCTCCTGAGGACTGAGACCCAGCTGCTGGCTCTGAGTTCTGTAAGTGGTTTCTTTCCCTGGTGAGTATTTAAGATAAAAGGCTACACTATCATCAAATTTTGGGTAAGAAGTCACCCAAAAGTGTTTCCTGCTCTCTGTATTTCCAGTTTCAAGCAAGCCCAGTAAAGGCATCAGAGCAGACAGACGTGGAGAGTGAGGGCGGCTCTCGCAGGGGGACCGCAGACCCCTGTGCCCGGTGGCGTCATCACCCGACCGTTAACAGGGGATAAACAGAAGGGAGCCAGAAAAAGCCCCGAAACACTCACCACACTAGCCTGGCCCTCAGTAACCCTGGCCCACAGAGCTGATACGCCCACTTTCCACCCACAAAACCAGGGCACAGGGGGACTCGACAGCGATCTCTGTCCAGTTCCCCAGGCTCGTCCGTCCCTAAGAGCCACTTCGGGTGCTTGTGGGAAGAAGTGTCCACGCCAGCACACGGAAGGTGAGGCCCGGGGGTCCACATTTTATCGAGTGATTGAGGTAAAGCTCACCAACAGGTAAGTTTGATAAACAGTGCTGGTGCTAGCAAGGTTTCCCCATAACCTCGTGCTGCTGTGAGCCGATCAAGATGAGTCGGTATGGCAGCCTTGAAGGGGAGAGGCCCTTCGGATGCAGCTACAGAGCGACCACACACAGGAGAGGGGTCGTGCGCTCAGCACGACCGGGTGCAGCCCGTGGCCGCCGACACCGTGGACCAGGGCTGCTCAGGGGACAGGGGAGGGGGCGAGGCTGACCGCAGGGGTTGTGAGCCTGGGAGGAAGAGAAGGCCCTGGGCCAGGTGACCCCTGACTCACACAAGGAAGCCGCGTCAAGAGGTCAGCCCCGGGGCCTGGGAGCACACACACAATCCCAGACCCACCCGGGGGCCAGGAGGGGACCCTTTAAACCACCACACGCCTTCCCCGGGCAGGAGGCCCTTCCGGGCGGAGGGGAGACCTCGGGTCCCCTGGGCGGGTGAAGTGGAGGCGGCAGCAGCCTGCCCTGGGCCCCACCGCCCCCGCCCCCACACCTGTGCGGGCCCAGGAGGCAGGAGGGCCGGCGGGGGCTCGCCAGGTGTCTCCACAGCCGCCCCGCCCCACACAGCACTGTGAGAACAGGGCCTGGCAATGTGCAGACTCCGGTTGCCCACGGTGACACCAGCAGCATCGCATTCCAACACGTCTGCCAGTGACTACTTCCCGATCTGCAATCAGGACACGTCCTTAGTAAAGCTGTGACACAGACGTATACCAGGGTGGCAGGAATAATGTCAAGAACAAAGGGAAAGAGTCAGATGGAAATTAACAACAGAAAGGAGACGCGGTGCACGAGCCGTACCTTGAACAGGGATCTCCCCGTAGTTTGGTCTCTTATCTGAGAGGGCTGTCAGGGGTTTAGACGTGGAGATCGGTCCACTGATGGAATGTCTCTGAAACCACAGGACAAAGGGCGTCAGACGGCACTGTGTGGTCACTCAAGTGCTGGCATCACGGAGGGGACGCCCTCCAAACTTGCTTCCTCCCCCACCGGCCCCCTCCCAGAGGCCTCGGATATTCAGGGTCTTTTAAGTTCCCACACAAACCACGTGAAACCATCCATTTCCACAGGACCGCGGAGGAGACAGAGAGAGGAGCCGCCCAGACAGGACCGAGTCTTCCCCACCATTATCACCCTGCCTCACTCTGCTCATCAGAAGCGAGTCACCGAGCCCAGCCCCCCCGGGAGTGGCAGATGACACGCGAGCATGGCAGAGGAGGCCAGGATTGCGGGGGCAGTTCAGAGCCCGCTGCCCCGTGGCTGAGGGATCTCCTTGGCCCATTGCTTCTAAGGTCGTTTAGGGCAGGGCTGTTTAGCTCCACTTCTCGGTGTGGCCCTTGAGGGCCCCTAATGAACGCTCCAAGGATTCAGAGAGGACTTCCCACGGTGGGGAGAGTAGCAGAAGCAAACGAACCTTGCCCCGCGCAAACCCTGAGAAGCCCCAGGAGCCGCTCTTCCCTGCAGAGCGGGCCCCACCCGGCCGGCTGGGCCCACCCTGTGCTGCGCGTGTAGACGCCCTCGGCCAGGGCCTGGGGGAGCCCTGTGGGCTGCAGCCTGTCCACATGGCTCTCGGCCCTGGGCGCCCCCACCCCAGCCCTCGTGCTCCCTCCTGGCTGCCCCAGAGGCAGCCTCCCTGCTCACCACGGAGAGCAGCCTGGCCCGCAGCAGGGCTCAGCCCGTTTCTCAACCACAGATCTCAGCCCCACGACGATGTCTGAATGGAACTGCCTCCAGCCTCTGGTCCGGCCTCCCAGCTGCCCGTGGTGCAGAGGCACCCAGCCCGGACCCCTCACGGCCTCACCGAGGCCTGAAGAGCCACCTCTCCTCATCTTGTCTCCCGTTCCCGGGGATGCCTATTCAGTGGGAGGAGGCCCGGGGGTCTGTGTGTTCAAAACTCCACACGACTCTCGTGCACAATCAGGTTTGAGAAGCCTGTGCTACCTAAACAAGACCTAAAATGCTGCTGACTGTGGCTTCTATTAATAATTACTAGTGTGTTTTCCAAGGTAGAGATGAGATTTTTTAACTTATCTTTACAAAAGTTTACAAATTGACATCATGAGCATTAAACCTCAGCTGGCAACCACTATTTAGAGAAACTTCACCTTATTTGAAGTTTATTATACCTTAGTGCCTTTATTTGCTTTCATTTATATTTTCATGCCTTTAAAAAATCTGATTAATAGAGTGCAAGAAAAAAGCTCCCTATAGATAGAGTATGGAGTTTCCGCTGCCCTCCTTCCAAACTGAGAGTGTGACGCTTCCTACGGACATGCAAACACAAAGCAACAGGCACGTACCTGCATGGGGGAGACAGCGGCCGCAGGGGGGGTTTTCATGGGACTGGGGCTCAGAGGCGTTCGAGGGATTGCTGCTGTGGCAGGGCTGGGCACTGGAAGACAGCAAACACACAGTGAACGAGGCCGTGATGGAGTGCAGCGGAAGCTTCGCAAACACCCCCCACCAGGGAGCACCGATCAGCCAGCACTCGGGGCTTCCCGGGAACAGCTGCCACCCCACCTCCTCAGCCCCAGCAGCCCTGCCGCCAGGGGGACAGTGTGCTCCCCAGACAAGCGGTGCTGACTTCCAGGCCTGGCTGTACCGGTCACTTCGCTGCTGCTGTCTAATTGCGTGGTTAGCACCCCCACAAGCCAAGGGCTCCACGTGCAAAGACCTCAGGAGCGCTTCTGTGGCTGCATCGGGTGAGAGGTTGGGCACGTGGTGGACGCTCTTGGCATGTTACATGAAGGGGAGCTAGGCTCAGAGCAGCTTTCCTCCCCTCCCTCGTGGGGCTCAGCATGTCCCCTCACGTGGCTTTCCACAGTGTTGCATTCGACGCACAGTGTATAACAGCTGCTCACGTGTCAACCTCCCTCTCTGGAATGAACTGTTCAGAAGGTGGCTTCCAGGAATCCCTGGGGGCCAGTGGCTGGGGCTCTGTGCTTTCACTGCCGGGACCCAGGCTCAGTGTCTAGTTGGGGAACTAAGACCCAGCATGCTGCGTGGCCAAAAAAAGGAAAAAAATCTGTATTAGGAAGTAAAAAGGGGCCACTGAATGACAGTGGATGGTGGCCTGAGCTGGCCGCCAACTGCACTCCCAGAGATGAGAGAGCAGGGCAGGTGTGCGAGAGGCTGGGCACGAGGGCTTGATGGCAGACTGGCGCCGGGCAAGCAGGAGGGAGGCTGCAAAACTCCTGGCCTGGGAATGGGCGGCACGGCGCTGCCTTCACAGGGAGAGACGGCAGCTGAGGGGCCAGGTCTGCTTCTGGACGAGGGATGACACCTGGAGCCACCGGGTGCCGGCGTCAGGCAGCACCTGAGTGCACAGGCCTGAGGGGCCTGGAGGACGAGCGGGCCTGAAGTCCACACCTGGAGGCTGCCTGGCTCCGGGAAGACACCTGACCCCTGCGTGGGGTCAGCCTGAGTCTGACACCAGGGTCTCTGTGGCCGAACAGACCCCAAACCTCCTGTTGAGACTCTGCTTGCAGAAGACTGACTCCCTGACATAGCGTGGAGTGCGATGAGACTCACAGCAGAATGCTGAGGCGCGCCAGCCAGTGCAGAGCACACGTGTGCGTGAGCGCGCCGCCGCCCAGCACGGCACACGAGCTACCTTGAGACGCGCTGTCGAAGGACTTGATGAGGGTCTTCACCGTGGGCGTCGGCTCCGAGGACGTGGAGGACCTTCTGCTCAGCCCCATGCCCTGCCTCAGGGCTGCCAGGTCCCGCTCCACGGCGTTCATGTAGTTATACACCCGGCCACGCTCCTCCTCCTGCCTGAAAGCAACACACGAGTCAGGGCACTTCTGGACATGCCCTAGAGAACACACGCTCCCTTTCCCAGCTGAGAAGCATTAGAAAGCATCAGCTAAAAACAATCGTATCACGTGAGCTCAGTAAATCACCTGGTCTGATAATCTTATTAGATTCGTGAATTCCAGGAAATGATAGTAAAGTTTTTATATCAGGTTATCCTAATTAGGTTAAGTAACCATCGGCTTCCATTTCCATCTGTGTTAAGTGTAGGTGAGAACACTGGTAATCAATTAGCAGTGAGAGGGGAGGTGGTCTGGCTGAAGGCCCCGACTCAGAACAGGGGAGTCAGCGTCTGGGCTGCTGGGAAGGCCTGTCCTGCCCCAGGAGGGCGAGTCTGGCTCCATCCAGTGCCACCGGGCTTCCCGGTGGCTCAGGAGTAAGGACCTGCCTGCAGTGCAGGAGGTGCAAGAGACCCTGGGTCGGAAAGATCCTCTGGAGGAGGAAACGGCAACCGCTCCAGTACTTGTGCCTAGGAAATCCCAGCACAGAGGAGCCTGGTGGGCTACAGTCCATGGCGTCACGAAGACTTGGCACAACTGAGTCAGTAAGCCACAAAACAAACAAACAACACCGGCAGCGTTTCCGTGGTTCCGCACACCTCCTTAAAGCCTAGGCTACGGCGGCGGCCAGGTTCTCATTTCCGCACACCTCCTTAAAGCCTAGGTTAGGAAGACGGCCAGGTTCTCATTTCTGCACACCTCCTTAAAGCCTAGGCTACGGCGGCGGCCAGGTTCTCATTTCCGCACACCTCCTTAATGTCTAGGTTAAGACGACGGCCAGGTTCCCATCTCTTCTGTATTCAATCTACTGCGATACGAAAAAAAAAAAAAAGCGGCCTCATGGGTACATAGTTGGAAAAGGGAAAAGTATTTTAATGATACTGCACTGGCCATATAGAGACAGCAGCTCACAGAGTTGCACGCATTTCCCGAACGCTGATGCCTGGCGTTACACGGGTTATTTTTAAAGTCTCTTGTTAGCATCACTGGTGATCTCATCGGGAAACCCTTCATGGGGAGCTGCTGAGCCTGCAACAGCAGATGCAAGTTTTCCAAAATCCTAACATTTACTTAAAAGCCCACGTTTCATCACTGGTGCCAAACACTGTCAGTTGTTTCCTTGAAGTGACAGGCTCCTTTAATCATTTTCAAGAAATATCCACCAAACACCAGAATCTGAATACCAACAGCTGGAGTCAGTCATTCTCAAGTAAGGATTTTCCCTGCATGAAAACACGCGGGGCTCTCCTCCAGCCCCCTCCACACTGGTGCATGACTGCGGCAACGTGACTCCCACCTGGACCTCAAGGCCCGGGACAAGGGACGGGGCAACTCCCTGCTGCACCGAGGACTGGAAGGGAAACTGCACCGTGAAAATGCGAGTGGCTGGGACGGGCAACACAGCCGGGAGCCGAGGCCTGAGTCCCCCGGCACCTCACGCCTGCCTTCTCCTTAACGGCAGCACAGTGCGGAGGGCAAACCGCGCGTCAGCGTTCCTGTAAAAAGTCCGAACTTTGAGCAGGAAGGGTGTGTACAAGTGAAGAAGCAATGACCTGCCCACTCACTCCATGTTCTGCTTAGTAAAGACGTCAAAGAAAAACAGTTCACCAAGACTGTCCACCAGACCTGGGCAACGATGAAAGTCAGCAGCCTTTTCAAGTTGGCCTGTTAAATATTTTCTCAATTTTTTCCCTAAGGCTATTTAAGAATTGTTCAACATAATGAACAATCAAATTCTTAATAATAACCTCCAACTTTGATACTTAGAGATACTTGGGGCTTCCCTGGTGGCTCAGGTGATAAAGAATCCTCCTGCAATGCGGGAGACCTGGCTTGGATTCCTGGGTTGGGAAGATCCCCTGGAAAAGGGAAAGGCTACCCACTCCAACATTCTGGCTTGGAGAATTCCAAGGACTGTATAGTTCATGGGGTCGCAAAGAGTCGGACACGACTCAGCAACTTTCACTTCACTTATACTTAATAAAAGGAAAAAACCTCAAAAAAGTCTCTCCCCTCACAGACAGTCTCCCTAGAAGCTGGGGGCACATCATCAAAGGCTCTTCACAGGATTCCAAAGACGTCTGTGTTAAATGGGAGAAGCCCCACAGGTCAGGAGCACGAGACACTCTCCACGCGAGCAGCAGAGAGAAGTCGGCCTGCACCCTCCACTCGAGCCTCTGAGCCACCTGCCGACGGGCACTGGCCGCGGCCGCGAGCAGCACCCAGGCGTCTCACTACAGCCCCACAACCCTGTGATGGAAGCAGCACCGTGTCCACCGCAGAGACGAGCGGCCCCCAGACCAGCAGCAGCAGAGCTGCACGGGGCCGAGTCTGTCTCCAGGGTCTGCACCCTCCCTGACGGCGACAGCCCAGGAAGAGCAAGGGGCTGGGGCGGGAACCGCAATGGGCCACGTGCGGCGGCCGCTCCAGCCCCTCCAGAGTCGGGGACTGTGGCCGCTGACGGCAGCTCGGAAAGGCCACGGAGCCCGTGCTACTGTACGGGGCTACTCGAGGACCGGCAGGCTCTGGGGAGCCCGTGGAACAAGCCTGGACTCGGGCCACTTCCATTGGACCCAAACTCAGTGACAGCAGCGTCAGGACGCACAGCCTCCCGGTGAAGCTGCGTCACAGAACCAGGGCTCACAAGCTCCCTATGGAGACTGAAGGGCACAGCTGGCTTCCCGAAACTTACTTGCGTGACTTTATTTCCTCCAATTCTTTCGTGAGCTTCTCATTTTTCTCTTGGGCTTCATGTAAGCGGCGCTTCAGGTCACCAATCTCCTCTTGGGCTTCAGACTTAATGTCATTTGCGATGACCACCGCAGTCTGCAGATCAGCCTGGAACTGCCGCCATTCCGCTGATTCCTCCTGCATTAAAAAACTACGTTTTTATTTCAAAAAGAGCAATGAAGACGTATTTTAAAACAAAATGTGCTTATGATTAGACTGCTGTAATGCACTGTCTCAAGTGATGACTGATGACTTTTAAATCCCAGAGAACTGCTATTACCTATTTCTAATAGACTACGTAATTACTTTTAGTGAACGGTGTTCCTGGTGAGGAAAAGCTGCCAGCTGACCTGCTTGCTGAGGCAGCAAGCACTTGGACTGCTCAGTAAGGATGATCAGGTCAGGCCTCCCTTCCCTGTGGCAAGCTTCAAAGTTAGTCTTGTGAAAATAAACATATCTTCCAAAATATGCCTGTGAAGAGCTCAAGCAGGTAGATATATGGTGTGTGAGCTACACTGGAAGATTTTACAGTGAAAAACTATAAATATCCTGACATCAAAAACGAACCGGAAAAAAAAAAAAATCAGAAAGGAAGAGGCAGCCAGAAGGAAAACACTAAATTTAATCTCAGCAGACAAAACACACAGGAGGAGGAGCCCAGGACTGTCCGCTGTGTGGCCTCCCACGGCCATGGAGGACGCAGGAGCCTCCTGGAGTCACGGCCGCCAACCCCAGGGGCAGCGCCCAGTACCCCTCACAGCCTGGGCAACGGAGAGGAAGGAAAAAAGGAAGGAAGGAAGGAAGACGGCGCTAAGTCATGTCCGACTCGTGAGACCCCACGGGCCACAGCCTGCCAGCCTCCTCTGTCTGTGGGATTCTCCAGACAGGAGCACTGGGGTGGGTTGCCATTCCCTTCTCCAGGGGAACTTCCCCACCCAGGAACTGAACCCGGGTCTCCCGCACTGCAGGGTCAACCCAAACCTCGAGACCAGCTTCCCCCGCCCTCTGCGTCAGAGCGTCACTGCCGTGGCAGACCGATCAAACCCACAGAAGGCAGAAAGCCCACGGAAGTCAGCGCAGCCTGGGGCCTTTCATCACCTAGGACTCATGACGCTTCTTCCCAGGATATAACCCCTGCTCCCTAAGTGCATCTCGTCAACACGGTGCCAGCCCCTCTCTGAGGGGACGGCCTTGCCCACCCGCAGCCTGGTGGCTCTGGGCCACGGCCGCGTCCACGGCTCGGGGGGCAGGTGGCGGGCGCAGCTTTCGGGGAGCCGCGCGCGTTCCTACCCGCAGTCGCCTGTGCAGGGTCTTGATTTCTCTTTCCATGTCATGTTTTTGGTCCTGGAGTTTTTTAACCGTATCTGAAAAGACCACAAAAGTTTAACTATTTATTCTTAAACCACGTTTAAAAGGAAAAATAGAAAGGGAGGGGGTACTTATATATGCTATTCAAAAAGTCATCCTGCCCAAAGACATTCTATTTTTAATACAAAACTTGAAAAGGAATTCCAGTCTAAGTATAAATCAGTATGACTCTGTGAGGAAAATATCAAATTTAAATTGCGACTTCTGGATGACTTCCTTCCGCAGCGTCCTAATTCTGAAACCAAAAGCTAAGTTAAATCAATTGTTAAGACACACACACACACTGTTGGCTCATAACCAAGCAAAACAACATTGACTGCAATTAAAATGGGGGCTTTTAATCAAAAGGGTTATTAACCTGTTTTTACAAGCATAACTTAACTTTGCACACTGGAATAGATTCCAGAAAGGTCGTGACTTTGCTAAACTTTTTACAAACTTAATTATTTAATAACTTGGGGAGCTGCTGTTTAATTCTACAGAAAAGTCTTTTCACAAAGGATTAAGTAATTCAATACTCCTCAAGTTATTTCTTGCATAATGTGAATTTGCTCCAAACCACGTCATGCAATGTGAACATCTGATGAGCACCGCTAATGTGCAAAGGCCGCTCTAGACAGACCAGGGCTGCGAAGATAAGCGCGCAGACAAGGCCACATCCTAGGACCCAGGCAGGCACAGGGAAATCACTTTCCACTATTCCAAAAAGTCAGCTTTTTACGAAATAAAAAGTTAATTACTTTTACTCAGTAATTCAAGAAACTGCTAATAAGTACCCTCTTTTGTGTTAAATTTTTGCACAAGGTGCCTGAGATGTAAGGAAACGAAAAAAAAGGTGCAGTTTCTACCCTTTCAGAGACAGAAAAGAGGATGCTTTCATTGCAAAGGATTAAATTTTAACAGTCTGTCTCCACACAGCTGCTTCAGACCTCACTTCACCTGGAAACTTAGGGGTCAAACGGGCCATCCCGTTTGGCTCAGGGCAAAGTGGGAACACAGGTGCGCAGCCAACCCAGTACCCCCTAGGTGAGGATGACTCTGGAACCAGAGGGAACTGGGCTCTGTCTGACCTACATGTGGATGAAATCAGGGTCTTGGTGATATCAGCAGACACGGTCAAGGAACAAGGACAAGCTGTAACATTTCTAGCGTGGAAAACACTAAGGGTCACACACCTTTCCTTTATGCTACGCTTATGGGCAAAAAATATTTTACAGTTAAAACAAGCAAAACAAAAAACTGTGTATCTCTCCTCTGCTGAAAACTGCTTTCCCTCCTTCTGGTGGCAGACGGCCTGTCGTGTAGGGGGACCCACATGGGGCGTGTGACCGCAGGTCTCAGCGCCCTGACCCTCCGGCGATACATGAGCCGCACGGCCGTCTCAGGCTCCCTTCTGGTGGCAGACGGCCTGTCGTGTAGGGGGACCCACGTGGGGTGTGCGACCGCAGGTCTCAGCGCCCTAACCCTCCGGCGGCACGTGAGCCGCACGGCCGTCTCAGGCTCCCTTCTGGTGGCAGACGGCCTGTCGTGTAGGGGGACCCACGTGGGGCGCGTGACCGCAGGTCTCAGCGCCCTGACCCTCCGGCAGCACGTGAGCCGCACGGCCGTCTCAGGCTCCCTTCTGGTGGCAGACGGCCTGTCATGCAGGGGACTCACGTGGGGTGTGCGACCGCAGGTCTCAGCGCCCTGACCCTCCGGCGGCACGTGAGCCGCACAGCCGTCTCAGGCTCCCTTCTGGTGGCAGACGGCCTGTCGTGTAGGGGGACCCACGTGGGGCGCGTGACCGCAGGTCTCAGCGCCCTAACCCTCCGGCGGCACGTGAGCCGCACGGCCGTCTCAGGCTCCCTTCTGGTGGCAGACGGCCTGTCATGCAGGGGACTCACGTGGGGTGTGCGACCGCAGGTCTCAGCGCCCTGACCCTCCGGCGGCACGTGAGCCGCACGGCCGTCTCAGGCTCCCTCCTTCGGCTCCCACCCTCTTCCCGCAGCAGCCTCGGCGTTCACGGCAGAGGGCTCACAGGCCGCAGCTCTCAGGGGACACCCTTACCCTCAGCGCCGCGTGCCCACTGCTGCTGCGCCTCCACGTAAACAGAAGGGCGCTGATGGCCAGTGGACCCCTTCAGGCTGGATAAAGCACTTCAACAGCCTCTAGGGAATTCTATTATTTACGCTCTACAGAAGCACGGAAGTGACAACAGGCTTTTCCTCCCTGGAAACACGGGCGTCGGCGGTCCAGTCCTCGCTGGGAGGAGGCTGGGCAGTGCCCGTCACACAGGGCAGCGTGGGGCTCGGCCACCCCGGGGCCTCTACACACAGCTCCCGCCTCAGAGCCCTGAGTGGGAGGGACGCCGCCACCTGCGGCCCCCACGCCACACGCAGCATCACCGTCTGTCGAAGAGCAGAGCTGCACCGGCCCCCTGCCCCGGGTTTAGCTCTACGTCACCGCCTTTACTCTAGAGCTCGGCGCATCTCTGTTCCCTCTGCCACGGGACCAAGCTTGCTCTGAACAATTCTGGGCACCGGCACAGGCCCAGTCACAACCTTCCCACCGGCAAGACCCAACATCGATGACGAACCGTCAGCTGGGCCTCCGCGCCCCTTCCAGCCGCGGGCCTGCCCTCCTGCGGGCGCCGTGAGCAGCGACCTCGCCACGGGACCCCCTACGACCCCTGTGATGTGAAGGGAGCAAAGTCCCCACAAGCCCCCCTGCCCTCCGATGCCAGAAGATGCCCAGTGCTGAGCCGGCTTTGCACTTGGCTGGTGTTGCCAATGGCCGTCAGGCACCGTTTTCAGAGGCAGGAAGGACCTGGCCACCTGTCAGCTAAAGCTGCACCCCTCAGGGCCAGGGGTGGGGCGGCGGGCAGACAGCCACCAGGCCACAGCTGTACCCCCAAAACAGAGCCCCTGATGTAGGAGGCTGCGTGAGTTTAGAGGAAGCCGCCTACCACTTCTGCCTGTCTTTTGGCCCTGCTGCACAGCACGCAGGGTCTTAGCCCCCCACCCAGGGTCTTAGCCCCCCACTCAGGGTCTTAGCCCCCCACCCAGGGGCAGCCGTGTCCCCTGCCTCGGAAGCGTGCAGGGTTAACCCAGTGGACTGCGGGGGAAGTCCCTATTGCTTTTTATTTTACTCGTTTTTATCCCTCCCACCAAAATGTGGCTAACTTTTATCCCCGATTCTGAAAGTAAGACACGTTTACAGGGAAAAAAATTATACTATTTCTACTGCTTTGCAAGCTCTCCCCCTAGTCAGTAGACGCTGGACACTTTTATCAATAAATACGGACCCGCAGCACCATTCTGATGGCCACACTCACACTCCATCAACTGGAAATATCATGGTTTGTCTCAGCAGCCCCCTGTCAGCAGCCAGTCAGAGCGGCTCCAGCATTTCTCGGAAACACTCTGAGCGCCTCCAGCTTTTCAGGTGTTACTTGGGGACACACCTGCAGAGGGGGAGGAGGCGCTGAAGGGCCGCCTGAAACCATCAATAGGGCCCACGTCAACCCACGCGCTCCAGAATACAGAATTCTTTCTGAGAAGTCACCAAGTTAGAGCCTTTACGGGACGGAATACACTGAGATCAGTGTTTCTTCAGGAACAGCACTACGGCTGGCCACAGTCTGAGTGTGATGCTCCAGTAAGACTGCCACGGTCTTCATCACAGAGGCAACGCACCCGGCTCATCCCCTGGCGCGTGCTTTCTTTCATGCACACGTTTCTCTGGCCTGCGCACGCCGACCGGGCATGTTCACCCCGGCTGGTGAAAGGGCGGCCGTGGCAGGGACGCACCAAGCCCACGGGCTTCTAACTGGACTCAACTGTTGAAAATATAGGTCGTTTCCTGGTCTCTGCTGCTGCTGCTGCTGCTAAGTCGCTTCAGTCGTGTCCGACTCTGTGCGACCCCATAGACAGCAGCCCACCAGGCTCCCCCATCCCTGGGATTCTCCAGGCAAGAACACGGGAGTGGGTTGCCATTTCCTTTTCCAATGCGTGAAAGTGAAAAGTGAAAGTGAAGTCGCTCAGTCGTGTCCGACTCTTCGCGACCCCATGGACTGCAGCCCACCAGGCTCCTCCATCCATGAGATTTTCCAGGCAAGGGTACTGGCGTGGGGTGCCATCACCTTCTCCGAAAAATCCTGGTCTCTAGTAACCTGCGACTCGGGAGCATCCACATCTGTGTGGATAGCTGCAAACTCTTAAGGATGTCTCTGAAGAGCCGATTTCTGCAAGCAGGTTGCTATGGCACTGTTACACTTGTAAAAATTCTGACCACTACTCCAGAAAGGACCCTTTTCTCCTCTCTTACATGTTAGCTCTCTTAAATTCTTCTCACCCCCATCTTGAATCTCACTGCTTTTTTCAGAAGTCAAGCATCCTCCTGTATCTTTTTCTGACTTATTCATACGCATCATTTGGTTAACGGGTTACTCTAGTCTTACTGAACCTCTCTACATATTTGATATATAATTCAAATAATCTCCCAATGCCGTTTATTAATAATCCTGGGACTTCCCTGAACTGAAAGTTTTAATCATACACAGTCAACACGACTCTCCTCCACGAAGGCTCCCCAGTACCGTGCCTTCCAGGCCGTCTCATCACAGCAAGACACAGCTTTCCTCCTCTTACCCCTGCCCGTTCTCTGGTCTCGAGCCACCCATGCTCACCATGGTCATCAACTTCCAAGTATCAGGATGCCAGGCCCTAGCTGGCCTGAACCTCAGGAATTGCAGAGGGCAGAGCGCAGCTGCAAGTGTGCACAGAACAGGGTAACGCAGACAGCGAATGGGAGGGGAGGTCGTGGCTAAGCTGGGCCTGAGGCCTTGCTGGTGCCACTGTTCTTGATACCAGTCAGCTGTGTTTTGCTCGGCACATTAGCAGCTTTATTTTGGAGGCTCTGTTGAGCTGTTTCTTTCTGCTATTCTCCTCTAAGCTCTTCTAAGATGTTAAAAGGTGCTTTCCTGATGGCTCAGCGGTAAAGAATCTCCCTGCCAATGCAGGAAACAGAGGTTCGATCCCTGGATCAGGAAGATCCCCTGGAGAAGAAAATGGCAACCTGCTCTAGCATTCTTGCCTGGGAAATCCCACGGACAGAGGAGCCTGGAGGACTACAGTCTATGGGGTCGCAAAGAGTCGGAGTTGACTAAACAAGAAGGTATTAAAACGTCTAGTGAGTCCTGGCTGGTCTTTCTTACTTACAAAGAATGGTTCGCATCAGAGACTCCTGCACGCTTCTGGACGGAACACCGGCTAAAGGCAGGCTCTGCTGATGACAGGAGCCGCTGGTGGGGGTGGGGGGACACACTCTGGACGAGCAAGAGGGAAAAGGCGGTTTCTGCGGAGGCAGCAGGGGTACACGCGCCCGTTTCACTGCAGGGCCCAGCTGCCTTGCCCTGTGTGGTCTCCTTTTCAAGACAACACGGCAGCCTGCAGTTACCCAGGCACAGTACGAAGGGCGTGGTGCTGGGGGCGCCTGGGCCCATATTCCCACCTTCCTTAGACAGAGATGAGCCCAGGAGCAGCGTCGGGCCAACAGCAGAGCCGGCGCCCAACAGAGGAGGGGGTGTAAGGACCCCCGGTGCCTTATGCCTCGGCCTCAGAGCCCACAGGGAGGACTGCTGCCCTCAGCCCCAGGGCACGGTGAGGACGTCACTACTGAGAGGTGCAAAGTTCTCTAGGCCGCAGCCCTCTCTATTCCCGCTGATGCCCACGGCCAAGTCCATCGGCTTTACAGAAAGTCTTCCAGAGACTGCTCAGAACTCTTGGCCTGCGGACGGGATCCTTCCCGACGTCTCTCTGCTCTACTGTTCTGAGTATTCTCACGTCTCTCCCGCCGTGTCCCTGGGACTGTGGGAGGGAAAGGCGGTGTATGTGGCCTCAGGCCATCGTCCTGAGCCGGAAGTCTTCAAGAGCATTTACAGGGAGAGCTGCTGCTCAGACCTTCCCGGCTCAGATGTGGCGTCCCGGTGCGGTGAGGAAACCGCAGGCCAGGCCAGCCCGACACGCCCTCCAGGTCTACACGGCGCTGAGCTCTCCGGGGGGCCGTGTGGACCCCTGACCACACACACACCGCGGTGCCCCACAGACACCACGGGTGCCCTGCTCGCTGTTTCCAGCCGTCTTTCTCCCTAATGTCTACGGGTTGGCGTTCAAGGTCAGTGGCTCTTCCACATCTCTGATTTGCACTTTAAATGGCTCCGTAACTTTCTGTGTGTGCTGTCTAAGGTTTCATTTCCAGAATACCCACTAGCTTCCATTTTAGCAGTTTTTACTCCTCTGGAGATTTGCTGTTTGTTCATCACGACGAGTACGCTTTCCTCCAGGTCCCGAGTACATTCACAAGAGCTGTTCTGAAATCCTGTCTATTAAAAAGTCAGAACCATGCTGGGGTAAATGATCAGTGGCTACTAATGGGTGCCGGATTGCCTTGGAGGGGGTGGTGATTAAAAAGGTTCTAAAAGTGACTATGGGGATGCTTTCATTCCACAGGAAAACCCCTCATTTCCCAGTTAGCAGTATTCCCTTTCATGGACTCCCCTAAATCAAGTGCTGACTTAGCACACATCCCAAATGCTAGAATTCTTGAAGAAAAAACTAACTCCTATCAGATTATGTAGCTATAACAATAAATTACAGGAAATGTGTCTGGATCCTGGATCCGATCAAACAATTATAAAGGGCACTCTGGGGTCAGCTAGGGAAACCTGCGCACAGGGTATTCGACGATGCTAAGAACTTACGCCTAGCTTTGCTGACTGTGATACTGCATTGTGGTTACAAGGAGAACGTGCTGAAATACTCCAGAGGCCAGTGTCCACAGCTTACTGCCAACTGGTCCAGCTAAACACACACTCAGAAGGCAAACGCTACACAACGCTACCGACTGCCGCATCCAGGCAGAGGTGCTAACCGCCACACAACTCCCCAGGCGCTTCTGCGCATTCCAGCTTTTTATTTCAAAAAACTGGACATGTGCACACTGCTATATTTACAATGGATAACCAACAAGGGCCTCCTGTGCGGCGCAGGGAGCTCTGCGCTGTGCTGCACGGGGGTCCGCACGGCTGGGACGGGACGCATGCGCGCGGGTGGCTGAGCCCCTGCTGTCCGCCTGGGACCCTCACAACGTTGCTGATCAGCCGCTGTCTCTGTGCTCAAGCTCAGTCGCGTCCACCTGCCTGCGACGCCGTGGACTGCAGCCCACCAGGCTCTTCGTCCGTAGGATTTCCCAGGCGAGAATACCGAAGCAGGTTGCCATTCCCTATTCCACTGGATCTTCCTGACCCAGGGATCGAACATGTGTCTCCTGCACTGAAGGCGGATTCTTTACCCGCTGCGCCATCAGGGAAGCCCATTAATCAGCTATCAGTTCAGTTCAGTTGCTTAGTCATGTCCCACTCTTTGCAACCCCATGGAATGCAGCACGCCAGGCTTCCTGTCCATCACTAACTCCCGGAGCTTGCTCAAACTCATGTCCATTGAGTAGTGATGCCATCCAACCATCTCATCCTCTGTTGTCCCCTTCTCCTTCTGCCTTCAATCCTTCCCAGCATCAGGTTTTTTTCCAATGAGTCAGTTCTTCGAATCAGGTGGCCAAAGTATTGGAGCTTTAGTTTCAGCATCAGTCCTTCCAGTGACTATTGGGTTGATTTCCTTTAGGATTCACTGGTTGGATCTCCTTGAAGTCCAAGGGATTCTCAAGAGTCTTCTCCAACACCACAGTTCAAAAGCATCAATTCTTCAGCACTCAGTTTTCTTTATGGTCCAACTCTCACATTCATACATGACTACTGGAAAAATCACAGCCTTGACCAGACAGACCTCTGTCAGCAAAGTAATGTCTCTGCTTTTTAATATGCTGTCTAGGTTGGTCATACCTTTCCTCCCAAGGAGAAAGGGTCTTTTAATTTCACGGCTGCAATCACCATCTACAGTGATTTTGGAGCCCAAGAAAATAAAGCCTGTTAATGTTTCCATAATTGGCAATACCCAAATACAAAATAAAACACTTTTTAAAAATTGGGGAGAGAAACTACATGGCTAAGAAGATTTTATTAAGGATTTTCAGCCATTTTATAATTAAAATTCGTACCCTGTTTATGTAATTTTTATTTTGGCATTGATATGGAAAATTTTGTCCCTGGAAACCTCTTACATTTTTCTAGCTATCACCCCAATTACCACAAGGTGTCACTCTTTCCACATTCAAAGCAAAAGGTTTGCAAGGGAAAAAGGCTATTATCTGTACTAAAAGAAGACACTGAGCTCCCAAGTTAATCTCAAACTTTAGAACCATCTGTATTTAGGAAGTAAAATGCAGTAACTCTCTCAGTTCAGACAATGAAATACAAACTGGACACAAATGTTAAGCTAAAAGTTCTCTAAAACTTTAGATGAAAAGGTGCATCACTATGTCTCTCAGGAATGCGTTCCCACAAGCCACTTCAGTATCCTCACACTTTGGAATAAATAGCCCTGAGGTCATCCTACAAAGGCTGGGTCAACCAGCCAGAGCTCAGAATCGCCACCAGACACCTGGAGGGCTGACGCAGTAGGTCAACCCCTGCACCCACGGCACAGGTGCTCCAGCTCCACGCTGCATCTGCCTGTCGGTCCACAAAGAAGCATGACCCGAAATTTCAACAGCTCTAGCCAAGGCTGGAAAAGGTCCGCTTTCATTCCAATCCCAAAGAAGGGCCAAAGAATGTTCAAACTGCCACACGGTTGCGGTCATTTCACATGCTAGCAAGGTAATGCTCAAAATCCTTCAAGCTAGTCTTCATTAGCACTTGAACCGAGAACTGTCAGATGTACAAGCTGGATTTACAAGATGTACAGACATACAAGAGGGACCGGAGATCAAACTGCTAAATCCGGTGGACCACAGACAAAATCTACTTCTGCTTCACTGACTAAACTAAAGCCTTGACTGTGGGTTACAACAAACTGGAAAATTCTTAAAGAGACGGGAATTCCAGACCACCTTACCTGCCTCTTGAGAAACCTGTATGCAGGTCAAGAAGCAACAGTTAGAACCAGACATGGAACAACGACCGGACTGGTTCAAAATGGGGAAAGGACTATGTCATCAAGACTGTGTACGCGTCACCTTGCTTATTTAAGTTCTACGCAGAGTACATCATGTGAAGTGCCGGGCTGGATGAAGCACAAGCTGGAATCAAGATTGCTGGGAGAAATTTCAATAAACTCAGACGTGCAGATGACACCACGCTTATGGCAGAAAGCAAAGAACTAAAGATAAATAGCCTTTTGATGAAGGTGAAAGAGGAAAGCGAAAAAGCTGACTTAGAACGCAACATTCAAAAAAACTAAGATCGTGGCATCTGGTCCCATCACTTCACGGCCAACAGATGAAGCAAGAAGTGAAGCCATGACGGACGCATGGCAGGCTTGATCTCCTTGGGCTCCCAGACGGCTGCGGACGGTGACTGCGGCCATGAAATTGAAAGATGCTTGCCCCTCGGGTGAAAAGCTAGACAGCGTATTAAAAACCAGAGATGTCACTTTGCCCACAAACGTCCATCTAGTCAAAGCTATGGTTTTTCCAGTGGTCATGTATGGATGTGAGAGTTGGACCATAAAGAAGGCTGAACGGGAAAGAATTAATGCTTTGAACTGTGGTGCTGGAGGAGACTCTTGAGAGTTCCTTGGACAGCAAGGAGATCAAACCAGTGAGTTCTAAAGGAAATCAACCCTGAATAGTCACTGGAAGGACTGAAGCTGAAGCTCCAATATTTTGGCCACCTGATGTGAACAGCCAACTTATTGGAAACGACCCTGATGTTGGGAAAGTTTGAGGGCAGGAGGAGAAGGGGGCGACAGAGGATGAGATGGTTGGATGGCATCACTGACTCAATGGACACGAGTTTTGGCAAACTCTGGGAGACGGTGAAGGACAAGGCAGCCTGGCATGCTGCAGTCCATGGGGTCACGAAGAGTCAGACATGAATGGGTGACTGGAAAGCCTCCAAGGCATCCAGAAAGGCTATCTCCATCCTCCCCATCCCCACCAGGCCATCCTTAGCAGGCTTACAACTTAAAATTTGTTGATATTCAGAGAATCCAGGTAAAGAGTACATAAGAACTTTTAAAACGTTATCATTTGGAAATAACTTGAAAGTTATAAAAAGATACGAGAAGTAACCCAAGGCCCAGGTCCCGAGCACCCATGTCCCTGTTGCTCAGCCTTGCCTCCCTGACGGTGTACCGTGTTCCATCTTCTGCCGTCTCCGCTCCCTGCCCGTCTGCCTGTGCCCATCTTTCCTTCTTAAGGACACAAGCCGCGTCCCTCACCCCAGCATAATGCAGTGTGTGGTCCCTACCAGCACTCAGACACCGTGGGCTGTCCACCTCATGCGTTTATGCCAACGTCTGTCCCCACAGCCTGAGGGCAGCCCGGGGCCCAGCAGGCAAGGGAGCAGGGGCTGGCCCGTCCCAAGTCCTGCAGCCTGGGACTCCCCCTCAGCCTCGGCCCTTCATGACACTGGCATCTTTGGGGACACACCACCACTCAGGCCTTTCGTTACAACACTGCTCATCTCTGTCTTTAGTGTCTCTCTGTGACTAGACGACGCCGCGTCTCAGCCAGAATGTGGCCTGGCCGCATCCGCGTGCCCATCAGTGGTGCCCAGCTGCTCCGCGGCACATCTGTTTCCTCACTCGCAGCGGAACACAGTCTGCTACAAGACCAGGCAAATCTCCATTCTTCACCACATTTTCCACACAGAAATGCTTGCACTGTTTTTGCAAATTTTTTTATAAGTCTGAAATAGTTACAAAATAGTTTTAAAAAATATTTTAAAAAAGCAAGCAGAGCAACTCAAAATCCGAATTCCAAATCTACCTGACGATATCTTCATGGAAAGGAGGAAAATTAAGGAGATAAACAAAAACCTGTGCTGTAGGCCTAAAGATCAAGTTTTTGGTCTCATTACACTTGCAACCACTAGACGTTGATGATAAATGGCTTTTCCTAAGATCTAGAAAGTTAATAGCCTCATTAACATCTCACTGAAATGACTTTTCATAGTTAAGCAGTTTTAAAGAGATGCTTCTGTTTAAGTCCTTCAGGAGCAAAACAGCAGCCGGGAGACGGGTGGTGCCATGAGGCTCCAGCCCACACATGTCTGCCCGGCCACAGCACTGCTGCCCCAGAGCCCTGCCCAGGCAGAGACCCCCACCTGTCCGTCCTGAGCATGCACAGTCCCCACAGGTGGGCGGGCCTCACTTACTCTCTAAGTCGGAGACGGGCCTGCACTGTCCCCCGGGTGGGGGCCTCACTCTCTGATTCGGAGACGGGCCTGCACTGTCCCCCGGGCGGGGCCTCACTTACGGGAGGGGGGCCTCACTCTCTGATTCGGAGACGGGCCTGCACTGTCCCCCGGGCGGGGCCTCACTTACGGGTGGGGGGCCTCACTCTCTGATTCGGAGACGGGCCTGCACTGTCCCCGGCGGGGCCTCACTTACTCTCTAAGTCGGAGATGATGAGGTTGTCGTGAAGCTTCACCGCCCGGTGCTGCTCTACTTCGTCCTCCAGTTCAAAGATCGTTTCCTTCATGTCACTCCTCTCGGTCTCTTTCTCTTCCAGCTCTGACCGTAGTTTCTCTAAGGTCAGGTTCAGATCTTCTATCTGCTTCTTAGCTTCCTCTTGGAAGGCTCGGTATTCGTCTTCTACCTGTGTGGAATCGATGGTGCAGATCAGGAAAGTGAGTGCTGTTCTGAGCTAAGTCCCAGGACAGAGGCACAGGCCGCCTGGGCTGGGAGCGAAGTGGGCACCGCTCTGCGAGAGTGAGGAGGGCCGTGTGACCACTGTGGGCGTCGCGCTGACATCACACTGAACCTTGCTACAGTACTTACGAAGAGGTTTCTGAAGTTTCCCCTTCTCCAAAGTTTGGACTAAAGGCATGCATCTCATCAACGATTAACATGCTTTCCCACAAAAATGATGTCTGCTTTCTGACAGTTTCCATATCAAATTAAAACCAGAAACCGAAATTCTCAAATACTGTCCAGCTGTCAGTTCATGGGGGCCCCAACACGTACGCGCCAACAAATATATCTCCTAAACTGTATCTATGAAAGTCATCCTTAAAAAATTAAGATGTACATTATTAAGAACAGACTCTCATACAGATTGCACAGCAGCTTAACCCAAACTCCTAGACCTCTACCTGAAAAAGCACACCACAGAAGGAGAAGAGGAGGCAGACGCTGCTGGCCCCACAGACTGGAACGCTGGCTCTCCGCTTTTCTTGCGTCCACCTGCAGCCGCGAGGGTGCTGTGGCCCGGCCTGACGCGCTCCCCTGGGCACACCCAGAGCTGGGGCAACTGCTGTCAGGCGTGACTCTAGCCTCGGCCTCCCACAGGCAGGACCACAGGCAAAGAGTGAGAGTGGAAGTGACGTTGTCACAAGAACGCTTTCCACTCCCTCCCCAGACCAGCCGCTTAGAAACAGGTCCCCTCAGGAGGAGCTAGCGGCACGCCAGCGGGGCTGCCGGCTCTCGGGCAGCGTGCGTGCACCACGGCCGCTCTGCACGGCCCCAGAGCCCTCTGTCTACTGAATCGGTACCTTTGCGATGGCGTCCTGCAGCCGGCTGGCGTCATTCCGGCTGCGGGCCAGGTCTTCCTGCAGACTACTGGCCAGAGCCTCTGCTTTCTCCTTGTCCAGCCTGACACTCTCCAGGAGGTCCTGAATGTCAGACTTGTCTCCAGAGTTATGGATAGAGTACAGCTCCGCCACTTTCTGCTTCTCATTCTCCAGCTGGGCCTTCAGGCGATTCATCTCGATCTGGTCACTGGCCAGGGTGGCTTTGAGCTCCTCCAGCGTGGCGGCCAAGGCCGCCCTGCCCTTCTGCTCGGACTCAACGGCCCGCTCCATGTGGTGGCTGCGCTCCTTGAGCGCCCCGATCAGCTCCTGAGCCTCCTTGTTGTCCTGCTCGGCCATCTTCAGGGTGTTGCTTAGGTGCTGCTGGACGCCAAGGAGCTGCTCCCGTTCGAAACGGCTGTTCTCAGCGAGGTCCACGTAGCGCTGCTCCAGCTCCATGTAGCGGCCGCTCTTCACGTCCTCGTCGATGCCGTAGGGAACGTGGTGCTCGTCCAGGAGGGAGCGGAGGTACTCGATCTGCCGGCTGAAGAGCTCCAGCTTGTCGCTCTGCTGGCACAGGGACTCCACGAGGATCGCCTTCTCCTCGCCGAGCCGCTCGTTCTCGCTGTTCAGCTCCTGGGTGATCTGCTGCAGGTCGGCCAGCTCCTGCAGGGTGGCCTGCAGCTCCTCGCGCGTGCTGTGCTGGCTCTCCTCCATCTGCTGTATCCGCTCCGTCAGGCACGCGACAGACACCTCGCTGGCGTTCCCGCTGCTCCCCTCCCGGGAGCGCTCGACACTCGGGAGGCCTTCTGACTCCGAGGACGAGGGCGCGTCCAGGGCGTCGTCGCTGGACGTGAGGGGCTGGTACACCTCACTGCACTCGCTGTCCAGGTTGTCCAGGGAGTTGCTGTGCTGACGGTCCATGAGCGTGTTTTCATCCTGGCTCAGCAGGTCCTCCACCGAGCCAGGGGCCGAGCCCTCCACCGAGGAGGTCAGCGTCCCCCCGCCGTCGCCCTGGTTACCAGGGGTGATCTCTGGGCTCAGGGACCGGTAGCCAAACAGCTTCTCGGAGTGGTCCAGCCTCTGCTCCAGGGAGAAGCCCAGCGCGTTCAGCCGGTCCTTCAGCATCCGGTTCTCGCTCTTCAGCTGGCTGAGCTCCTCGAGGACGGCCGTGTTCTGCTCCTGCAGCTGCAGCAAGGTGGACGCCACGCCAGTCGGCTGGTGCGCGACGCTGCCTTCCTTCTCCTCGGACTTCTCGGCACCCTCGGTGAGGGGGTCCTCGCTGATGCCCAGCTGAGCACGCATGTCCCGGAGCTCGCTCCGCAGATGTAAAATCTCCACATCCTTGGTTTTGGCCAAGGTGAGAAGATCCTTCACTCTGGCCTCCAGAGCAGCTTTGTCACTGATCTGATTGTCCGACTTGGACTTGCTCATGCGGACGTCGCATTCCGCAGCCGTGCGGCTGCGTGAGCGTTTGGCCGACGCCACGTCATTAGCCCCCTGACCTGCAGAAGGTAGTTTTTTGCTCTGGTTTAGTCGGGTACGTTCACGTAATCTTTCTCTAGTAGAACCGGACTCTTTATTACCTGTGGAAGTGCTGCGCTTGGTTGAAGAACTCGTGCCTACAAGATTAAGACAAAGAGTTTAAAGCAGAACATCAGCAAGAGGCAGGCACCCGGTTAAGCCCCAAGGGGACGAGCAATGGTCTCAGGGCCTGCACAGAGACTGCCACACTGGCCCTGCCTGAGAGTCTGGTTACTGTCAAGTTCAGCTCCCTGCAAACAGGAAGGTCAACCACCCTTTATTTATCAGTGGAAAAAGATGTCACACACTGAGCTGCATGCCGTAAGGGGCAAGTTTATGGGATGCGGATCGTATCTCAATACACATGGCCCTGAATCCTAAACCACGGATTTCAACAGGTGGCCGGAGCCCAGTGTCTGGGGGAGGCTATGGAAGGTGCCTCGAGGGACAGCCGGTCACACAGCCAGCTACCTGCAGAAGCAGGAAGTGAAGGAAGACTGTGGGTGACCAGGAGGGAGAGGCAGCCTCTGGACAAACAAAAACCTAAGCCGCCCACAACAAACACAAGAACTATGATCAAAGAAAATGCAAGAAACATTCACATCAGGAACGCCACGGGCGCGGTCCCTCAGTCCCGGCCGGTCCTTGGCGACCCTGAGGGTAGCCGGCCACCCGGCCCCTCTGCTCGCGGAACTTTCTAGGCAAGAATACTGGAGGGGGGGCCATTTCCCCTTCTTCCGGGGGGGTCTGCCCAACCCAGGGATGGAAGCTGCGCTTCTGGCACTGGCAGACAGGTTTTTTTCCACTTGGGAAGTGCCACACAAATAGCACCAGTAACAAGAATTATTCAAACAGGCAGCGTGCACTCATCCTCACGACACACAGGTATTAATAACGCATACACAGTAATTTACACAGGCTTCATTACCATCATCCTGTTTTACAGATGAAGAAACCCAAAAAGAGATGATAAATAATCTGCCAATGTCCCACAGGTAATATATGGACGAGCCAAGATTCAAACGCAGGCAGGCCGTGCGGCAGAACCTGCAACTTACCAGGACCCGCTCGGCCTTTATCGGTGTTAGAAAGCGACACAGCGTTGCCGCCAAGGCCTGGCGACACTTTCATCAAACAAGCCACAGTGTCACCAACTGCTAAAGTTAAACCTGTGCAAACAACTGACAGGGCCGTGTATTTAACTAACATAAAAAGAACATGTTCATCCACAAATACTTAAAGAAACCATCAGACTCTTTTTTTACTTTGAAAAATAAGTCATAGACCTGACCAATAACTATTCTTAACGAGCCAACTGGTTCTTCACATGTCAGCACCAGGCTAACCAGGGAGTGAAGGGCGGAAGCTCTGCCCGACGGGGGACGCTGTGGGAAGCCCCTGCTTCTGCCGCGGCTCGGGGAAGTGCAGGCAGGGGGTGCTGGTGGCCTCGGCAGACGGGGACGAGGTGGTGGACGCGGCATCACACGCAGGAAGGAAAAGTAAGGCCACGTGGCAGGTGGGGCGGGAGAGGAAGGTTTCCACGGGCCCTGAGTGCCAGCAAGAAGCCAGGGAGTCGCAGCAGCAATGCTCAGTGAATCTCCCCGAGCAGGGAAGAGACTCAGACGAGCACGGTGGAGGAGGGTAAGCAGAGGGCGCCTCGGGAAGCATCAGGAGGAGGGAGAGCAGCAGGAGAGGCGTGGGCAGACAGAGCAGCGACGCGGAGGGAGGCCACGCTCGCGGAGAAGAGCCAGCTCTCCGCAAGAGCAGACGGGGTAAGGAATCTGCGCTACCTTTCACAGGCAGAGGAGGAGCGACTGCAAAGGGAGGCTGGGACGGGGAGAGACGGGGCAAAGGGCCTGCGGGGCGGCCACTGAAGGCCGCCCGCGGCGGCGGCAGGGAAGCGCGCGCCTGCACACTGGGAGACTCTGAGGCCAGGGAGGGAGGGGGTACGAGGGGTCAGAGTACTGGGCCTCCTTTTCGGTGCACGAGCCGGAGCGGTAAATGTGGTGCCGTCGGGCCCCAGGGTAGGGACCTATGGTCCACGGTGCTCCATCACCAGCTCTGAGGCTTGGCACAGAGCGGGCGCCCAGGAAGCATTCGCCGAGCGAATGGGTGCATGGCCTGGGCGGGGCTCTCACGATGCTGAGCTGAGAGCCTCTAAGGGACACCTCTGAGGATGGCCTCGCCCTCCGGGGCTGCGGTGAGGAACAGACGGAGTCACACCTGTAGAGCCAAGTAAGGACGCCCACGTTCCCTCCTGGCGACCGCACCTCTGCGGTCAGCGTGGGCCGGGTCTGGTGGAAGGAAGAGGCCGCACAGGGTCAAGGCCGGGGGGGCGGTCAGCTGGCACGCCCAGCCGAGGAGGAAGTCCAGGACACGAGGGGGGGACGAGAGAGGAGGGGGCGGGAGAGGAGGGGACGGGAGAGGAGGGGACGGGAACCTGGGCGGCGGGAGCAGGAGGGGATGGGAGAGGAGGGGGCGGGAGAGGAGGGGCCTGCTCTGGCTCCTGCGCATCTGCTTTCCCACGCGTGCCACACACAGTGGCCTAAGATGCCGCGAGTTTCCAAGTGTTTCTTTCAGTGTAAGAAGCAACATGTGAAAGTGTTACTCTCTGGACTACAGAATGAGAGCTTAAAAAAAGAAAAACTGCTGCTAATGAAGGAAGAAAGAACGGCAGGACTGGAATGAATGGATCTAGGCACTGACTATCAGAGGCTGCTAACGTCAGGCAGCGGGAGACAGCCACACCGCGGGCAGATGGACAGACGACGGTCCTGTATGAAGGAGCAGGTGAGAGGAGCGGAGGAGCCTAAATCTGCCCATCAAGGCTCTAAACCCAGGGGCACTGACAGCGAGCAGAGAGAACTCAGAAACACAGCCACGGGCATCACGGGAGCGCGATTCCAAAATCCAGACCGCCAGAGGGAACTCGCGGGAGCTCCAGTGCCGAGGACTCGGTGCTCTCACTGCTCAGGCCTCGGCTCCACCCCTGGTGGGAACGGAGGTCCTGCGAGCCACGTGGCATGGCCCAAGAGGAGGAAGTAAAGTCTAGAAACTCTACGGGTCGGACAGCCAGTTTCTACAAAGACTGCGTTGCGAGGGGAAAACGGGGCGGGGTGGACTTGCAGGTTTACAGATGAAGACTTAAGAGACACCAGCAACCACTCTACGTGGACCTTCAGCGAGTCCTGGTAAACCCTAATCCAAACGAAGAAGTGCGTGCATGTAGGCAACATTTATGAGACAGTCGGAGATTTACATACTTACTGAACAACTAACGGTTTGAAACATGGTAATTTTAAGGCCTGATAAGGGCATCGTGAATGTATTTTTAAAAAGCGCACTCAGCCTTCAGAGATAATCAGATATGTGTGGATGACACCTGGAACTGAAGGTGGGCGTCAAGGAGCTGAGCACGGCCCTCGAGCGACAGGGAGACGGGCGTGCGGAGATGGAGCGCCAGACGGCTGTGCACGGGTCGGGCGCTCCCCGGGCCGGGTGGCAGTCCCTGCAGGCCGCCGCGGCGCGGCCCTGCCCAGCGCGCACCTGTGCTGGTCCTGGGCCTGTTCTCTGCAGCGCTCGTGGCGGGCGCGGGCGCGGGCGGCGCGGCGGCGGAGCAGGCGTTCTTCTTCCCTTTGCCGCCATTGGTCACAGTCACCCCTCCAGCCATCCCAGCTAAGAGGTCATCACTGCTCTTGGTCTAGAAGCAACGAAAGATTAAAAACAAGCTGGTTAGGTAGAGCGACATTCAACAACATTCTGACCCTAACCAAAGCCCTTGACTTTCAGGCTGAGCCCACGGCCTCTGCAAAGACCTCCTTGCAGCCACCAGGCAGCTCATGCCTGGGCGCTGCAGAAGCGGAACCTTCTCGCTGGCTCATAAACAGCTGCAACTCCTTTCTAAAAATATGAAAATCACAATGGACTCAAAGATGTCACGGGAGCCCGCCGTATACCGTGCCAGATTCAGTGAGGGGTGAGAAGCAGCGAGGACACCCTACTTGCCACCCCTCGTCTCGGCTGTGGCTCACCAAGCAGGAGCAGCGGAGTCAGCGCGCCACCGGCAGTTTCTAGAGAGGCAGCAGCAAGGGTGAGGAAGAGGCCCCTGCTCTGACGTGATCAGTGATGGAGCCAACATCTCACAGAAGTTTCTCGGAAGGTTATTTTTTTAACGTTTATCTACTTTTTTTTTTTTGGTAGCCTAAGCCAAAATTGAAAGAAGGGGATTTTTTAAAAAGCCCACATAACATACAAATAAAACACTAGAGACTTTATGGTCACAGTGAGGGTTAAATGACCATTCTACTTGAGAAAGACCATTTGATTTATTTATGTTTTATGAAGATGACTGAAAAACATGTGAGCTTTTTAAAAAGGAAACAAGCACTCTAGATAACCAGGTTGGGCATAAATTTATCACTTAAGAAGAAAAAGTGAAGAAACCTGATTTTACTCCTCTTAGAAATGAGAGAGAACACGGAGGAGCTGAAGATCTACAGGAGGGAAAAAAAAAAACCAAAAACCATGTGCTTTTAAGTCAAAGAACCAGGGATTCCCTGGTGGCTCAGTGGTAAAGAATCCACCTGCCAGTGTAGGAGATGGGGGTTTGACCCCTGATCTAGGAAGATCTCACGTACCCTGGAGCAACTAAGCCCGTGCTCTGGAGCCCGGGAGCCACGCTGCTGAGCCCACGCGCTGCAGCTGCTGAAGCCGGTGCGGAGCCTGCGCTCTGCAACAAGACGGGCCACCACAGTAGGGAGCTCACGCACCGCCACCAGAGAGCCCGAACCACAGCCAGAAATAAACCCACTCTTTGAATAAACAAAGATCCAAAAGTTTTGCCCACTAAGGTGAACTGGTCCTTCCCTGCATCTTACTAGATCTAACCACAAACAACAGTTGAAATAAGAAGCAACGAGACGCAAAACCTTGGGGACTTCCTGGCAGTCCAGTGGATGGGAACTGGCACTTCCCATGCTGGGGTTGGGCTCAATCCTTGTTTGCAGCCAAAAACAAAAGAAAGAAACAGGACTTCCCTGGGCATGGGCTCCATCTCTGGTCTGGGAAGAGCCCAGGCCACGAAGGAGCTGGAGCCCTCATGTCAAAACTCCTGCCGGCCGTGCCCTCGGGAGCCCGCAGCCCGCGCCTGCGGAAGCCGCGCTGCAGCTGCTGGAGCCGGGGGGCCTAGAGCCCGCAATCCACAAGAGAAGCCTGCGCACCGCAACTTGAGAGGGCCCTCACTCGCTGCAGCTAGCGCAAGCTTGCACACAGCAATGAAGACCCAGGGCAGCAAAAAGAGGAATACCGTGTTTCTTAAAAAAGAAGAAAGGCACATCTCCACACCCCACAACTGCAAGAACAGGGCCACGTGTTCCGTGAGTGCTGGGCAGCGAGAGATCCCGTGCGGGTGTCCATGGAGCGGGTGTGTGCACACAGCACTTGAGTGACTGAAAGGCGAACACCTCCTTCCTGGGGTTAGTCATCAGAGCTGAGCGGTGACAGGCATGGACGCGGGCTGTGGGGAGTGGCCACACACGGAGGAGCACAGAGAAACACGGAGGAAAGATAAATGGCACTCAGGCCCGTGGGCTCTCCAAGCCCTTTTGCTTTTTCCAATTTTTCCATTTTCACTACTTTCTCCTTTCCTTCTTACTTTTTCACTGCAACTTCTATTCAACGACCCTTTTTTCTTCTTGAGTGAAAGCACTTGCTGCAGTAAAGAGAAAGCGCACGCCAACAGCATCGCCTCCCGCGCGCCCCTCCCCAGTGTGCACACACACACACACGACTACTTAGGAGCCAGCCAGGTGAGCGGGGCCCGGGCCACAGACACTGGCACACAGGCGCACGGCGAGGACATGGCCCTCTCCACCTGACGATGGGGAAGCACTCACTACTCACTGCTCAAGACCAGGTGCTATCGCCGGGCCCGTGCCTCTCGAGACCTGATACGCTCAGGGCGCGCTCCAGAGTGAACCGCAGAGACGCTGCCTGCCAGCGAGGAGGAGGTAGCCCGGCCGGCCGCGTGCACGTCCCGTGCCAATGCTTCAACCTGCTCCTCCAGCCCCGTAAGTCAAGGTCATCCAGCTACACAGTACTCGAGCAAGGACAGCCCAGCAACCGAGTGGCCGGCAGAAAACCCCGGCTCTCCTATAGGAGCGGCAGCTCTGCCACAGAGGAAATGGCTCAGTGTGCTGATTCAGACTGGAGAAGCAGGGCAAAGGTCAACTCCGGGTATCGCCCCAGGGTCACAGGGTGACACCCAGCCCTCAGCAGGGCCGCAGCGAGGAGAAACCTGGGGACATCGCCCAGTCCCTGCGATGAGTCTGTCTTCAGGTTCGACAACCTTGGGATAGAAAAACTAGCACCTCCTGTGAGATCTTCCACACATACAAGGAAGCCCCTCGTCAGCTGTCCCTGCGCGGCGCTTCTTAAACAGTTAAGTCGCAGTCCGTGAAGCCGAGTGGACAGAGGCTTCTGGACAGACTGTCTCGGGCGCCGCTGGTTCCTCCCCGTCAGACGAGCAGCAGCGCGCTCCACGCTTCCTGCAGAGGCACAGCCTGCACCCCGAGACAAGCAAGCGAAGGACAGGCATGGTGACTTCCGGCCTGAGGAGGACTGGAGGAGGCCACGGGGCTCTGCCCACTGAGCCGAGCACCGGACCAGCCTCCCGAGACACCGGGAGCACCACGCGGAGGCTGCCGCCGCCAGGGACGAGCCATGGGCCGGGGACGCTTCCCGGGCTGAGCCGTAGAAGCCCTGCTGCCGTCGCTCACAGAGGCCCGGCCCTGAGCCAGGCCCCGCGCCCCACTGCACCCTGACCACAGCCCAAGGGCGCACAAGGCCAGCCTCGCCGGCCTGCCCCCAAAGCTGGGCTCGAACACCTCACTCCCCATGACTGACAGGGAACAAACCAGCCTCCAAAGGAAGGGGTGTAACGAGAACACCAGTCACGCTCTAACTACACGAATACCTCCCAGCTCTACACGGGATTAGTCCTGACCAGCACAGTCTTCGTGGCGGTGTAATGAAGGGGGGGGGGCGGGGAGAACCCGTGTGGGGCTCGGGAACGTCCGACCGGCCAGACCGTGCACGCGTGCGCACCCCATCAAGCCTCCTCAGGCAGAAGCAGCATCTCCCTCCTGGAAGGGGCGCGCTCCGCTCTCCAGCTCTCCCAGACAGCCGACCGTTTCTCGGCACTCGAGCTGTTTCTGCAGATGACTCGCCTCCACGCCGCGCTTCACGGGCTCCCGGAAGGGGGCCCTGCCCCGAGGCACAGCGCCCTGCTCACAGGCGAGCTGCCGCCCGGCGTCGCTGCTAACGACGGGCCCAACACCAGTGAAGCCCGCCACAGCGTGAGCCCCTTCACAGCGTGAGCCCCTTCACACCGTTCACAGCAGAGGCCGAACCGACGCGGCGTTTGAGGGGGAGGCCAGGCCTCGCAGGGAGGCACGCTCCTCCTACACCCGCCGAGCGCCAACACGCCACACAAATACCTTCAGCACCGCTGCTGCGGCCCCAGGCTTCGCGGGCCTGCCGCCCGCAGAGGCCGAGCAGCCGCCCTCGGGCCTGGCTCTGTCTGCCGCCTGTGCTCTGCTTGTCCCCGGCGCCTTAGGTGCTGGGCCGACGCTCCTGCTTGCCCTCTTCATTCTCGGCTGCCTCCTCGGGATGCATTCACAGGCAAATCTGTGGAGAGAAACGGCGTTACACCGAGAGCAAGGCTGCAAGAGAGCGCTTCAGAAATTGGTTTTAGAAGGGTCTTACCATGAAATGGAAACGTCTGAGCGCTAGACGTCACTACCAGAACGCACTTCCTTCTGAGCGCTAGACGTCACTACCAGAACGCACTTCCTTCTGAGCGCTAGACGTCACTACCAGAACGCACTTCCTTCTTGAGCCCTGCTGATCGGCAGTTACTCTGTGCACCCCAGCTCTCTCAGTACAAAGAAGACCCCAGACCTCCAACGGGAGCACCACCACTGCGCACCTGCAGAGAAGCCACGACCGTCCTGGCAGTGAGAATGAGCCGGGTCACAGGTCTCCACGGTGATCGCGCTTTCCAAATCATCCAGCACAGTCCTAGGCTCAAATGTGGGCCGTGGCATTCCACGAAAACCAGCAGAGCAGCCCAGAAACTCCAACATCAGGATCCAAATATATTTCCCAGCATATCTCTTTCATCAAGAGGAAGCTCCAAAATGCCTTATCAGAACATAAGACTCAACGTATCATTCAGAAAATAAGGGCATTCTATACACCTGTAAGAACCGTGAAGGGAAACCTTCCACCTAATTGGAACAGACTGGATTTCACAGCTTAGAGGACCTGGAGTAACAGAGAGCACACAGAACTGTGGCCAGACAACCGCCCAGCGTCTCTCTATTAGCAGAGCCGGAAAGCAGTCTCTGCAGTAAGACCGCGTCTGGAAAGACACGTTGGCCGGGTCTGGGTAAAGAAAGTGACAGGATGAACAGAAGTGGAAGTCTGCCGTGAGCGTGAGGGCCTTTACACACAGCGACGCTGAGCACGAAAGAGAGGCTGGCCTGTTTTAGGAAGGTTTCTACACACTATTAAAAATAAAGGGACACTTACAGACTAACCTTTAGGAAGAGAAAAGCTTCCTTCCAACACCCTCAACGACCACCTCACCCAGACGACGCTCAGACGCCCCAGATTCGCCCTGCCCGGCCTGACACAGATTGCACCCACTGGCCTGGCGGCAGGAACAGCGAGACAGGAGGAAGGGGCTCCGCTCCACCTCTCCTCGGTAAGGCCTCAGAGCAAACGGAACGCTGTGACTAACACCAGACACCACAAGCAAAGCACGGCGAGGTCTCTGGCTCCTCTCCAGCCGTCCCCCAGCTTCTCGGTTACTCCTTCCAGAAAATGCCGCACTTGGGGATCAGATCACCGCCTGCCTGCTCTCGAGCTTGTAGCCTTCTTCTCCCGCACCCCGTGAGCACTCGGCCCAAGGCCGACGCTCCCTCAAGTTCAGATCCACCAGCTGCTGGCCCCAGGCTCCCAGGAGACACCGAAAGCGACCCAGACGCCTCCCGGGACACACACAACACGGCTATGCGGACCCTGCCGGCCAGCGACTCCGCTCGTCCCCCTGTACGAGCACAGAACACTAAGTGGGTTTTGCAGAAAAATCAAGATCCTAAGCACCTTTCCTTCAGCCTCTCACTTTCCTTTTTATCGCCTTCTCTCTTGTAAGTCTCTCGCCAGTGGTTCCCTGAAGTTTCTCTGCTCCAAATTCCAGGGCAGCCCTCCTTCCCACACCACTCAGCCCCACTCCCCTCTCTAAATTTTCCCTTGGTCTGCACAACCCAAGGGAACTTACTGCAACAATGAAGCTGTCCTGCGCCCACCTGTGCTGCGCACAGATGGCTCCTGGGCACCGAAACCCGCCTAGGGCGACTGCCGCCGCCTCTGCCCAGAGGTTCAGCCAAGGGAGCAGCCGCTCCCCACTCACGAGGGTGGCCACGAGCGAGGAGAGCGCCGCCGACACGCTGGCGAGGCTGTGGCGTGACTGGAGCCTCGCAGGCTGCGGGCAGAGACGCACTGCCTGGCGGCTCCTCGAGGGCTGAACGCAGGCCCGGCAGCTCTACTTCTGGACGCGCACCCAAGAGAAAGGAAAGTGTTTGTCCACACAAAACCTTAGGTACACACGTCCACGGGAATATTATGCATGATGGTCAAAAAAACAGGAAAAAACCCGAACAACCTCAAAAATGGCCAGTTGAACCAGGACAGAATTCTTTGCTAGCATTTAAATAACTCTTTACTTATTAACATGTGTTTGTTACTTACTGGACACACATTATCATACAGTTCTCTGCTTACATGCTTTCTGCATACCAGATAACTTTTTGTTTCAATTTTAAATGTCCATTAATTGACAATGGATAAACAGAATGTAACGGCTTCCCAGGTGGCTCAGTGGTAAAGAATCCATCTGGAGAGGTGGGTTCGATCCCTGGGTCGGGAAGATCCCCTGGAGTAGGAAACAGCAACCCGCTCCAGGATTCTTGCCTGAGGAATCCCATGGACAGAGGGCCAGGTGGGCCACGACCCACGGGGCCGCAAAGAGTCACACACAACTGAGACAGACAGACAGACAGACACACACACACACACACACACACTCACAAACGTGGTCTATCCATCCAATGAACTATTTATTCCTTGGGTATAACTGGCACAACATGGATGAGCCTTGAAAACACTGTGCCAGATAAAAGAAGCCAGATCCCAGTGAACATGGACTCTGTGACTCCCATTTACACAAATTCCCCAAAAAAACCCAACCCAGAGGCAGAAAGCTGTGCAGAGGTGCCCAGGGGAAGGAGACAGGACTAACTGCTCACGGGCATAGGTTTCTCTTCAGGATGAAACATTCTAAACGTGCCTTGTGACGGTGGTAACCCTGTGAATATACTAAAAACCACTGAATTTTCATCTTTTTTTGGCCGCACTGTGAGGCTTCCGGATCTCAGTTCCCCAGCTTAGGGCTTGACCTCGGGCCCTCGGCAGTGAAGGCAGGCAGCTTTAAATGCTGAGTCGCCAGATAATTCCCGAACTTTACACTTCAGTGGGCGAGCTGTGTGGCACGCGAATTGCTTCTGAATAATGCTACTCTTTAGGGAGGCTGATGGCATCAAACCAGAACCTCTGGACAGCAGACCCCAATGCCGCGCAGTGCCTGGCGAGACAGAGAGGAGGGCTGCGCTGTGCAGGCGTCGGAGAGGAGACCAGCACAGCAGCAGCTCTCAGGGCTGAGACGCGGACAGACCAGCCTGGGGGACTGGCAACGTGGGGTCTGGGCACGCTGCCGGGCCCGCGGTTCTCCCCGCCGGACCCAGGTGCCCTCTCTCTACCAGATACGTAAGCACACCTTTACTGCTGAAATGAAGTCCAGAGACAACCTACTCATTACACGCATTCTTTCTGAAAACGTCTACACAATGTGCCAACAATGTGAAAACGATTTATAGTAAAACACACCTGAATTTCGACACGTAACTGTTCAAGCAAGAGTATACTAGGGACTAACCAGTCAGACACCCACAGCTCTGAGCTACATCGCTATGACAGGCACCACAGTCGTGAACTGGGCCCGAGCCCTGTGCCTCAGGCGCACGCTGCCCCCCACGCACGCTCTCAACAGTGTCATTTTCTGAAGGGGAACCACACTTGTGGGACACGGCTAATCTGTCAACTTAAGCTGCGGGGCATCGGACATTTTGTTGAACAGTATTCTGGGTGTAAGGGCATTTCTGATTGAGATCAATAATTGAATTCACTGGGTGGGGGAAGCTTACTGTTCTCTTTAATGTCGGTGGGCCTTACCCGACTAAGTCAAGACTTGAACAGAGCAAAAAGGCTGGAGTCTGACAGAACTCCCCCTCACTGGTGAGAGGTGGGAAGCGGGTGGTTTCTGCCACCAACTCTCGGGGCGGCCCAGCCTGCCAACTGCAGGCCTTGGGACGGCTCAGCCCCCATCGCTGCGGAAGCCAGCGCCTTTGAGCAAGGCTGCTCCCGTCCTGATGGTTCTCTCTCTGGTGGTGGTGGGTTAGCTGCTAAGTCATGTCCAACTCTTGCGGCCGCATGCACAGCGGAGCCCGACAGGGAGTCCATGGGATTCTCCAAGCAAGAAAGCTGCAGTGGGTTGCCACTGCCTTCTCCACCTCTCTCCGGAGAATCCTAACATACTTCAAAAAGCTGAGAACAGAACAATTTCCCCTCAGTGTCTACAGTAATTGCGATCTTGGAAAATTCCACATGGACCAAAAAAGTATACTTTAAAAAAGCTTTCTTGGTGCAGCAAGGTTCTAGACTCAGTCATAAGTTTGTTTGTTTCTATCCACGTAAACAATTTAGCAAGGTGCTCCCAAGCCTCTCAGGTCTCAGGAGGAGTTCTTATGCTGCAGAACTGCCACTTCGCTGCGCCTAGAATTCCAGGGACCCCACCTGGGAAATGCAGCAGTGTCCACCAACTGCTGAGACAGGCCAGGAAAAAAAACCAGCTACAATTTTCTAAAATGACCCCTATTAAGGGCAAGGGTCCTCCAAAGCAGGGTGACCAGGGACCCTGGCCGCCTGCACCAGGCTGAGGGGTAGGGACTGCTCACCGGAAGCCTGGGTCTGGGGGGGTCTAGGTGAGCAGCAAAGAGGCTGCGAGGCCCGCACACACGCAGCACCCGCGCACACACGCAGCACACCCCTAGACACACACAGCACCCCCTAGACACACACAGCACCCCCGCACACACGCAGCACCCCCCCTAGACACACACGCAGCACCCCCGCACACACGCAGCACCCCCTAGACACACACGCAGCACCCACGCACACACACAGCACCCCCCCAGACACACACGGCACCCACACACACACGCAGCACCCGCGCACACACACAGCACCCCCCTAGACACACGCAGCACCCCCGCACACACACAGCACCCCCCTAGACACACACGCAGCACCCCCCTAGACACACACGCAGCACCCCCGCACACACGCAGCAGCCCCGCACACACGTGGCACACACACACGCAGCACCCACATAGACACACGCAGCACCCACATAGACACACGCAGCACCCCGCCAGGACCCAAGAGCCGCACACAGACAAGGCGCCTCCCCCAACAGGGCGACACCAGCTCCAACCCAGCGAAGTCAAGCGTCGGGGAATAAAAAGCAACTCTCCTCACAGAGCAGGATGGATGCTGGGCCTCTGCATGTGCTCAGGACAAGCTCAAATAGCAGTCATCCACAAGGCGTGTCACTTGCCTTTCTCAAGTACTGTTTCTTAAAATAGCAAACATTTCTTAAAAATAAAAATATCAGAATATGTACACTACCCACGCAACACCGCGCCCAGCACAGTCCCTGAGGCCCAGGCGGAGCGGACGGGGAGGCTCCCCGGCCAGCCACTCTTCAGCAACAGCAGTCCCCGTCCAAGCCCTCACCCAGATGGCCTCCGAGACAACCACACACAGTGCCTCCTCAGGAACACATGGCTTTTATCCTGGCAAAGAGTTTGCAAGAGATGAATAAGACGCAACATCCTGAAACTACACCCTCGGTCCGCCCCTTCCAGACTGTCTACTCGTCCTAGGGGTCAGTGCTGGTACTCTTGACCCATCTTTTTCATTTTGAAGGCGTAATTAATTACCACGTTATTTAATATAAAAGCTACCTTTCGGAGAGATTTTAGAAAACTTAGTACCTGGTCCAAATCAGTGTGTGTTATGTCACAGCTGTAAATGTAAACACCTGAGCCACGACCTTATTAATCTGTAGAGACCTGTGGCTGTTTCATTTAAAAGAACTCTTTGCTAGGCAAGGCAGAGAGACAACTGCTCCCATTTATAGAAATGCGCCCGAGCTCAGCCTGGGTGGCCAGACCTCTCACCAGGATGTTCCCGGACAGGACTGACCGCTCCAGGAGCCCGGCCTAAAGCTAATTACACATCCCCAGCCACACAGGAAGTGGGCGTGCCCTCTACAGGTACCAGGAATCACTGAAGGAAAACAAAGAGCCACCCCGCCTTCCACAAGTGGCGCATCAAACACTGCATGCAAGTCGAACGAACTTAAAAATGCAAAGTTTCCGGGAGGCCACGCACCGGAAACCCCACAGGCCCGCCCCGCCCGAGCGCGGACGTGCTGACCACTGAGTCAGGAGGCAAGGCACTGCTCCTCAACAGGCACTGAGCTTGCATTTTGTGCCAAGACGAGCCACACACGAGTTCTCTGCCAAGTGTCGAGGTCCAGGCGTGGGCTGGAAAAGACTTTCCAGATCTAAGACACGATGAGAGGGAAATAGAGTTTATTCGAGGGAGACGCTGTTAGAACAGCGGGCCAGCTCAAGGGAGAACCGCCGCTGAGCCGGGTCCTCAGTCCACTTTCATACCCGGCGTACAGGCAGCGGGACGGGGTCCTGCGGGTCATTTCTCTACTGGACGAGCAGGGCAGACACCGTCTCCCTGAGGGGAGGAGGGGAGGCAGGGGACGCTGTTACACTGATAGTCACAACGTGGGGGAGGGGAGGACAGTAGGCTCTGGGCTTTCCCTTCCTTCCTTCCAAGACCCTCCTTGGGTCATCCACTCTTGCGTTGGGTCACCGCAGGAAGCAAGTGCAACGAGGCACAAATAAATGCAGGGACACCCTAAGCTGACTAAGACACCAACACCTACCTTTCCCTGGTGGCTCGGGCGGTAAAGCGTCTGCCTGCAATGTGGGAGACCCGGGTTCAAGCCCTGGGTCGGGAAGATCTCCTAGAGAAAGAAATGGCAGCCCACTCCAGTACTGTGGCCTGGGAAATCCCATGGACGGAGGAGCCTGGCGGGCTACAGCCCATGGGGTCGCAAAGAGGCGGACATGACTCCACCTGCACCTACTTTTCAGGGGCCCACAGCCCGGGGGAAGAATGAGGTGCCTAAGTGAGCAGGGGCCAACCTTTACAAATCCCACTGAAATCCGCCATCTGTACATGTGCCGGCTGAGGCGGGAGCAGGGGGGGAGGTGCAGGGCAGAGGTGGCGACCGCACAGGCCCCCACAGACCTGAGTCTGCTCAGAACAGAGAAGGGGGCTGAGGGCTGAAGGCGGCACCGCCCTGACGGGTCCTTCCTACAGGGAAACCTGGGGCCGTGCAGGGCAGGTCAAGGGTGCACGGAGGGGCTCGGGGAGAGGGGCTGGAAGGGCCTCGCTGCCCCCGGAGCGAGCTCCACGCTCAGAAGCGCCCCCAACCCATGGCTCGCCTGGATCTGAAGGCCAGCATGCGCTCCCCTCACGGGCTGACCGCCTGCCTCCCAGACGCTGGAGGGCCCGGCCTGCAAGCAGAGCCCGGCCTGCTCCCACCTCCCCTTCCAGACGGGGCCTCGCTTAACGCAAGAAAAAGCCGCACGTGGCCAGGAGCCACCAGAGGCTCAGGCTCAGCTCACGGCCACCAACACTACAAGGCCCTGCACACACACTGCTGCTAAGCTGCTTTCCTTTTTCCCCAATAACATTTTAGCATGAATATTTCCAGACACACAGACACACTGAAGGAAGTGAGCAGTGAACGCCCCACCGTCCTCCTTTCCGAGGCTGTGTCACTCACATTCCGAAAGAGACCCACACTTACCCCTGTTAAAACTACCATCTGGTCACACTTAGCTGAAGGTCCAGCCTTGGAGATGTTCTGAAATTCTGACTTTGACTTGAAACCCATTAGTTCTCCCTGTAAAAAGTGCTGTTTCCAGTCTACGTAATTTGTCCAATCAGGATCCTCACCTAAAGCAAAAGGAGGCTGAACTTTAAGGAATCCCGACGGTTACCTCCTGACTCCAGAATCCTTCTAGTTTAACGCAATTCTCGCAACTGATGATGACGTCACAGGCAGAGAGCAAAACAGTGGTGAGGGCAGGGGATGAATCACAGACCCCACACCCCCAAGCTCGGGCCTCAAAACAGCACACAGCGCTGGGCTTCCAGCGGGGCTCATACTCGGGCTGCTTCCTTTCCTACAAAGAAGAGTTGATAAAACCCAATTTACAGAGTTACTATACAAAACAACACGTGCAGACCAAGGAAGAGAACAAAAATCCCACCATGCTTGTTCTAGAAGTTATCTCACCAGGGCTCAAAGGTCAGAAAAGTGTAGCAAGATCCCAGGATTGGGGATGGCAATTTTTCTCAGTGCTTCAGAAACTCCACCCTCCCCAACCGCCCACCCATAGAAAACACACTAACCAAGTTTCAGAAATAATGCCTAAAGGCCAGAAGAATTACCTTAACTGTCACCGCCCTGCATCAGGAAGGCTCCTCCCTGAGAGGACTGTCCTGGGAACCACGAGGGCGCTCTGAGGCCACCCCTGGCAAGCGGCACTGCCAGGCCCGGCTCGGCGCCCACCAGGAGCCCGCGTGGTGACCACAGGGGCCGGCCGGCCTCCCCGCGCCAGGGTCCTGACCTCTCGCGCTCCTTCCTTTGAAGGGCTCTGTGCACCGCCCAGTCCCCCCCACCCCCACCCGGACAGAACCACTCTCCCCCGTTACACTCGGTGCGCTGGCATCTGCAACTATTTAAATGGGACGTGGGGCCCTCCCTGTGCGCCAGTGCCTAAGACGCTGCACTTTCACTGCGGGGGGCCTGGTGTTTGGTTGGGGGAACTAAGATCTCACATGCCGCCTGGCTCAGTAAAGAAAACGGAATTGTTACTTAATTGATAGTTTGTATTGATTTATTTATTTAGGACACACTTCAAGGCTCCAGGCTCGCAGCTTCCTAGTTCCGGGACCAGGGATCGAGCCCCTGCTCCCAGCAGCAGGAGAACAGAGTCCTGACCGCTGAACCACCAGGGAGTCCCTAAAAAAGATCATTTTTTTAAATCCGCTGTGTTATTTAAAGAAAACAGTATTGGGAGATTTTCCTGATGGTTCAGTTGGTAAAGAATCTGCCTGCAATACAGGACACGGGAGATGTGGGTTCGATCCCTGGGTCGGGAAGACCTCTTGGAGAAGGAAATGGCAGCCCACTCCAGTATTCCTGCCTGGAGGGCTACAGTCCCTGGGCTCACAGGAGTCGGACATGCCTTAGTGACCACGACGCCACCACTGGGAGGCCGCCCCGCCTGCGGTGTCTGATCAAATCTGTATCCTGAGGCAGGTAAGTCCGCCTCTCTGAAAGCTCAGTCTCATCTATAAAATGGGATGGTAATAATGCTACCCACCTGATGAGAATTTGGGGAGGATTAAATGAAGTAATGAACCCCCAGTACTTAGCAGGGTGGCCCACAGCAAGGATGGCACAACTGTGAGCTGTCATAATTTATAACAACACACTGCACGCCCCAAGTATGACTAATGCCTTATTAAAACAAAAGCAGCAACTCAAAGGACTCTCTGTCACAGAAACCCTTCATCAGAAATGACTAAAGATTATTCTCACTCACTACTTCATTAAATTATACACTGTGGCACATAGATGTCAACAAACAACACTTGCTTCTGGTTCTTTCCCACTGAAAATTACATTTCAGGAAACACTGAAGTACGTGGGCGGGGGGCGGGGGCGTTCCCTGGAAGGGTAATCAGGAGACCAGGGCTGAGGCCCCAGACCCGCCTGCACAGCCCTGAGAAAGTCACGCTGACTCTGGGGCCCTTGTTGGTAAGGCCAGGAGGATGGATGAGGAGCAACAGAGATCCACACCTTCTGTCTCACAATTCACACTCCCAGAACCAGAAATCAGAACCACTGAAGAAAAAAAGGAAACTGCTTTGGTGTTTAAATCATGGTGTTTGGTATTAGCTATGGCGTCTTTATGTTATACATTGATAACACCCCACTAAAATTCAAAAAAAGGTTTCAATCCAAGCAATCTAAGTATCTCTCTCTCTCTTACTTCACAAACTCCACATTCAAAATGTAAGAAGATTACAATTTTAAATTAAGAAAACAGACTTAAAATACTGAGAGGGAATCACTGTCAAGGGAAAACGGAAATTTAGCAAACTAAATTGAAGCCTGTGAGCAAATGTTGCTAAATATATCAAAACAAATAGCCAATTGATAAAATCATGAGTACTACAAAATCAAACAAAATGCTGAAAAGAACTTCAATTAGAAATGTTTTAATTAAATACATCACAATGCAGCAGACGACCTCCTATTCTGGATTCCTCAACATGCCCGTGTTTCAATCTTTCTGTGAATCCTCACACACGACCAGAAAGTACATGTAAAGACGTACATAAAAAAAAGCAGGCTTGGAGGGACGTCCCCGCAGTCCAGCGAGTCCGACTCCAGGCTTCGGCAGCCGAGGCCACGGGCTCAGCAGTGCTGGAGCGCACGCAGGTCGCGCAGGCTTGGGTGCTCCACGGCGCATGGGGTCTTCTCAGACCAGGGACCAAACCCGTGTCCCCTGCACTGCCGGGTGGATTTTGGTCCACTGAGCCACTACAGACGTTCCTTCAAGTCCATTGTTAATAGAAGCCAAAGTTGCCACTTACTGTTACATAAGCTTGGCCTCCCAGGTGGCGCTGGTGGTAAAGAACCTGCCTGTCAAAGCAGGAGACGTAAGACATGCGGGTCTGATCCCTGGGTCAGGAAGGTCCCCTGGAGGAGGAAATGGCAACCCATTCCAGCGTTCTTGCCCGGGAATCCCACGGATAGACGGGCCTGGCGGGCTGCAGTCCATGGGGTCACAAAGAGTCGGACACGACTGAAGCGACTCAGCGCGAACATTACATAAACTCCAGGTGTACAGCATCGCGAGCCCAGGTCTTTAAAGGTCTATGTTGCTGCCGCTCGGTCGCTTCAGTCATGTCCGACTCTTTGCAACTCCATGTTATAATAAAAATAAACATTTAAAAGGCTCACAGAGAGAACCAACCATGACTGGCAGTGGGGAGAGGGAAGGGGAAGGATAGAGAAAATGACACTTTCTCATTTTTAAGACAGATTTTACTGCCTGCCTACAATCAGGGTGAGGCCATCGGCCAATGTGCACGTTTAGCAGGTGTTCTCCCTGCTCCCAGAAACCAGAGACGCAGGCTCGGGCCCCACGGAGAGGCGGCCTCCCGACGGGCCTCTCCTCCACCTCCACCGCTAACCAAGTGTGCGCTCCCCTCCAAACGCCCTCCTGGCCACAGAGGAAGGGAAACGAAAAAGCAGCCCCTCTCCCATTCCCACCCCCGCCCCTCAGAGCCACCTCCTCTCTGCCTGGCCACGCTGGCGGGGAGGGGTCTGGGGGGCAAATCCACAGGGCCACGTGCCTGGGTGGACTCTGGAGTCGACCAGGAGGGGCAACGGCAAGCAGGGCCCACACCGCTCCTCGGGGAAGGGTGGAGAGAAGTCAGATGTCACTGGAATGGAATAAAAGGCTGAGTAGGAGACAAGGATGAAGAACATTTCAAAAATGCAGCTTTGTGAAGGGCAGAGAGTCAGACAGCAACGAGGCGGGGGAGACGCTCTGCTGGTGTTGCTGTTTAAAGCCCAGGGCGGGCTGCCGGGGCAGGGCTGTGCTGCCCAGACCAGCACATGTGATCAGAAGCCACCCTGCGTGCCTGGAAGAGAAGAGACGGAGGCCAGAGAGGTAGGGAAGCAGTCGCCCTGAGTCTGAGCTCGTCACTAAACTCCAACTGCTGACAGGACACGAGGGAGAGGAGCCAACTACCAGCAACAAAAGTCCAAACGTGCACATCTGTCTCTCTTTGCTCTGGCCACAGAAAAAGTCACTCATACTAATTCACGATTTCCGTTATTCGGCAGGGTTTAACACAAGGGAATATCTGGAAACAACCAGAAGCTCCCTGCATTTTTTCAAACTTAGAACTGTAAGTCTTCTTCTTACTGCTTTGCAAAGAGTAACAAAACAGAAACAAACCCTAATCGTATACTAAGACCCCTTCAGATCCATTTCTGGAGACCTTCTCTTTTTTTAACATAAGCTGCTAAAAGACCGTTAAACTACTGCCAATACTTAACATTCCAGATAAGTGACAAGGCTGGAAAAAGACAGCCTAAAAGAATTTCTGGCTATAGTACACAGATGATTTCTCCAGATTCAGTCCCAAACAAATCAGTTCCCAAAGTTCAAACTCCCAGAATGCCAGAAAATTTGAGTCTCCTTTGCCTGCTCAGCCAAGGGTTTTGAATATTTACAAGAAGAAAATGTTTATTCATGACCCTTTCAAACCATGGCTTTAAGCTCAGGTTTCTGGCAGGCAGTTACAAAACTGCACACTACTGTATTCACAAAATTAACTGTTGGCCACACTTCTAATTAAAAACGCCAATTCGATATATTTGAACATTTTAAACTCTGAAATACAGAAAGAAACATTTTTTGTAATTCACTAATTATTCAAATATAACAATAGTATCTTGCCTGGAAAATCCCATGCACAGAGGAGCCTGGTAGGCTGCAGTCCATGGGGTCGCAAAGAGTCGGACATGACTGAGCGACTTCACTTTCACTTTTCACTTTCATGCATTGGAAAAGGAAATGGCAACCCACTCCGGTGTTCTTGCCTGGAGAATCCCAGGGACGGGGGAGCCTGGTGGGCTACCGTCTACGGGGTCGCACAGAGTCGGACACGAATAAAGCAACTTAGCAGCAGCAGCAACAATATAATAAATCCCTTTTAAAAAAGCTAAAAATTTTAGATTTGAGAAATGTTTTGCCAATGGCACAAAAAAAGTCTTTCCAAATTAAGTTAAAATAGATTAGAACTTGAGTTCAGTTTAATAAAAATGAGATCTTTTTTCAGTGAGTGTTTCGCTGATTAGATAAAATGAAAATTCATAGAAACCCGAAAGGATCACTTTTCTCTTTGTCCACGGAGGATAAGGCAGTGGTCACCACGTCCTCCAGGGGACACTCGGCACTGTCAGGAGACACTGTTGGTTGTCACAGCTGGGATGCTGCTAAACATCCTACAATTCAAGGACACTCCTCGCCCCAAAAATCAACCACGTCAAGGCTGAAAAACTTTGGCACAAAAAGCCTGGTTCAAACCCAGGAGGGAAGGAAGATGCTCGTCTCTGTGCAGAGACCATAAATAGGGTCTCATCTGCACAGACATCCTGTTGAGCTGAGAAAGCCAACCCAACAGAGCAGGCTGGAAGAACAGGAACGGCTATGACACAGGCCAGTTACACCCCTGATTTCCAACCGCGTTTCCTGGGAAAGGACAGCCGCTCGGAGGCAGCTCTCCCTCATCTCCCAGAAGGAGGTGTGAGGAGCCGCAGGGGCTCGCGCTGACCTGCGCCTCCTGTGGTCTCCTCGCTCGCTGCCGGGCAGACCCACGGCCCCAGACGGACGGTGCAAGGCCACCAGGTCCAGTCCCCCGACAGCTCACCGGCGAGAGGGAAGGCGGGGGACTAAACCCTGAGGGCCCCCTGCCTGCGGGGCGCTGCGCCGGGGAGTCCACACGCAGCAGGCCACCCCCACTCTCACGGGAGCCTCCCGCAGCCGGCCGGCCAGGCTCCCCACGACGGGCCGCCCTCCTCAGTCTCAGGCGCGGCGAGACGCCCAACCCCAGGGGCGACGGGTTCCAGCCCCCAGGACAGGCGGTGCCCACCCCTCCTGCAGCCTCTTCCAGCGTCCACGGCAGGAGGGCAGCACAGCCTGGAGCCCCCGTCTCCGCCCCAGCCGCCTCTCAGCGCAGGGCGTGCCCACTCCTGCCCGCGGCCACGCTGCCCGGCAGCCGCGCTGCGCCCCTGCCCCAGGCCCGTCCTGCGGCACTGCGGCCACAGCACGCCTCGCCGCGCGCCGTCCGGCAGCCTCTGCGACGCTCCTGGACTAGAAGCATTCGCTCTCACCCGCGATGGACGTGCAGCCGGTGTCCTGGAGCTCACCTGGCAACCCGGAGCCGGGCACACAGGCTCGCCGAGGCGCCGTCAGCCAGGCCTCCGCTGAGCTCCGGACCCAGAGTCCGAGGCCACGCGCCGGGGCCCCTCCAAGCCTCGAAAGCCGGCCGGGGCTGTGCCCGGCGCCCGCTTCGCACAGCGCCCCCGCTGGCCCGTCATTCCCCCAAGTCCAGGGTCCGCCGGGTGAGAAGCCCCCCACCTCGGAAGCAGTCTCCGAGGACAGGCGCGGCTCAGAGGCCCCGGATGGCAGGAAGGCGCGCCTTCCCGCACCGTCAACACGAGGGCAGCACGGGCAGGCTTCTCCCGGCCCCAGGCCCCACACACGAGGCGAGGCACCAGGCCACACAGCGAGAGGGGGGCCGAACATCCGAGAGGCGGAATCGCAGCCAGGACCTGAGCGGCCCGATCCGCCGCTGGAAGGACCTGCGTGTCAGGGGAAATCCTGGAAGCGCTCTCCAGACCCCCGTGACAGAGGGCCCGTCACCACGTCCTGCAGCCGCGTGAAGGACTCTGCTGGGGCGCTGTCAGCGGCAGGATGAGGATGCAGGAGGGAAAGAGAGGACAGCGAGGCGAGCACTTCCTTCTGGACCCAACGTCACAGTGCTGCTTTCTTGTGAGACGCTGAGACGCACCATGTGCCTCAATCACACCGACCGCTGCTGCCAACTGAGGATCACGCGGTTTGTCTTTACTGCCTGAGAAACGACTACACGCCCACACACCAAACTCAGTCACGTTTCAGAAATTCAAAATGACACAACCAATCGTGTTTCAAGAAAACTGAACATGTGAAATCAACCTTTCTTCCTAATACTTCATTCTAATTCTTAACAAGTAAAACTTGAGGACAATGTTCCCTGATTTAGCAGACTCTGGGCTACTAGTGACAGACACCAGGGACAAGAGACATCCCTATAAACGGCACAGCACCTCACCCCAAACTCAAGTCAATGGAGGGTCTTTGGATTCTATTCCTCCAAAACTATTTCTTAGATTCAAAACATTTCCCCCAAAGGCCTAAGTCCTATCTCTGGATTTACCTCTGCCTATCTAACCTGGTTTACTGTAGATGAGTCACCCAACTGTTTCAGCTTTAAGCCACCCACCCCTCTAAGGGCTTCACAGCGCAGGGGAGAGCGCGCAATAGGGGAGAGGGCCTGGGCCACGCAGGTGGGGCCTGGGTCCCAGCGCCAGCTCCCCCACGCGCTAGCGACACGACTCTGGACACACTGCTCACGTCCAGCAGTCAGTTCTCGCACCTCTGGGCGGAGGCCCCGAGTCCCACCAGAGGGTGAGCTGCACAGACTTCCTCCCTGCCCCACAGAGGCGAATTCTCTCATCCTGACTTCTTACTTCCTCTTTCCAAACAGCCGTTTTCAAACTTCAAAAGGTGCAGGAGGCAGGAAGAGCACTAGTGAGTGAAAGTTATCCAGCAACAGATTCCCAGGCAGCTAATAATCAGCGAGGCCCCTATGGCAACCGCACGGCCAGGCCCTCCGCTCAGCAAAGGCTCCCACTCGCGCGGGGCCGGGCCGGGAGGTCACCAGCAGACACCAGGTGAACGGGGGCTTCCCGCACTAAGCTGGGTTAGCGAGACCCTCGGACAGGCACCGCGCTCCAGCTCTCGGGGCCCCAGGGAACAGTGGGGGAACGTCACCGGCTCTCGTGAGCATCACAGGGAACTTCCCAGGGGAGTTCGCCGGGCTCTTTCTCACTGGCCTGTTTCCTGAGGGAATCTCCTTTCCAGGGCAGTCACCCGTCCACCCCTTCCAGCCTCAGTCACCTGAAACGTCCCTGGTTTACTTCTGACGACGAAGCAGGCCAAGCACGTCTAAGCTCCAGGCTCCCGACAATGAGGCAGACAAAAGACAAAGCAGTAAGCGCTGCGCAGAAGGCAATCGGCGGCTTGAGAGGCGACAGGCCTTCCCCCGACCTCACCACGCTCTGAAGCTTCACCTGCAAAGCGGTTCAGGGACGGGGAGCCTTCTCGGAAGCCACTCTGTGGCCTCGATACAGACGCGGCCGCGGCTGACCACCCTCTCCGCACCTGCGGGACGCCTTGGCCGGACAAACACAGCGCCTACGAGATGGGCAATCACGTGCGACGAGGAGTGGAACGGCACAGGGGCCTTGAGGGGTTAGCTCTGAGAGTGATAAACCCTGGGTGAGAAAGGAAACCCTTCGTCAGCCGCTCAGCAGACTCTCCTACAACAGATCCCCCGCCTTCAATTTTTATTTCCAGGTTAAAAAAAAAATTCCCTACAGAAACAGCATTGGAGAAACAAAGACAAATTCCGAATTCATACCTGACTGTCACTTGATTTAAAACATGGAAGGAGTGCAGACAGATGGCAAACGTGAGAAAAATGAATCAGTCATCATTAACCACTGTCAGTGACCGTCCCGTACTTCACGCTGCCTCTGAGGGGCTGCAGGGAGAAGAGGCTCGAGGCTCGGGAGAGGAGAGGAAGCGGGGCGGGCCTGTGAGGCCCCCCGCCCGCCGTCCTACCACACCCGGCGGCCTTCGTCACCAGGCGCCCCTTCAGTTCTCGGGCAGGTTCTCACACGTGGAGCCGAACGCCAGTGCGACAGTGGCTATTGTTTACTAGGGGACCTGCCAAAGCAACACAAAATCAACCCAGCGCTCTTTCCACGCAAAGGCTCTTCCAACAGGCCAACCACAAGAGGAACAATGCCCAGCCCCACCCTCTGTTCTCCAGGCCGGAGGGCACTGCGGCTCCTTCAACCACAGGGCAGAGCATTCCAGCTGAGAAGCAGATTACAGTGAAAAGAACATGGGAAACCCTGGGCTCAAAGTCGAGCGTGGCCCCTGGTGAACTCTGTATTCTTAACCTCGTTTCCTTATTTATAAAATAAGGGAAATAACAGTAGTGCTAACTACTTTGAAATCTGTTGTGAGAGGACCCTATGTAGTGAAAGGTGCAGGTGAAATGTATGGGTTTTCAACCACGCTGCCATGGAGACTCACTAGATTCCGCGTACTAACCACCTAAACCTCATAAATCTTAGGAATCGAACTCGTCAACAGTGCTGGAGCCCAAGCCCACTAAGCACACGTGTGCTGGGGTGGGGAGGAGGGCCCCTGCACAGCCAGACAGCCGCGGGTCGGCGCTCAGGTCACACCAGACCCCCAGAAACACTGCTTCAACAGAAGCCTGCAGCCCGTGCTTTGTTTTGTTGCTTTTTCAAAATACAAGGCACATTAGTAACTGAACTGCCCCCAGAAACTTCCGCGGGATAGTATTTTACTCATTAGAGTGACATTCTGATTAGTCATAAATGACCAGCGCCCCACGGTGATGGAGCCGGCCTGTCACCTGGATGGGCAACGCGAAGGGTGCGTAGCTCTGCATCTAAAGGTGCGTTTCTAACTTCAAGTCAAATAAAAAGAACAAAATCAGAACCAAAACGCCAAACCGCGTGACCCCTAGAGCCAACAGAGAAGGATGCGTGCAGGCCCAGCTAGGCTGCAGGTCGACACCAAGCTGCCCTCGCCGGAGGGGACGCCCTCCAGGCCTAACCATTTCAGACATCCAAGCTGTTTCCCTAGGCTTCACCATGGGTAATTTAGAGGAGGCTTTACTGGAGGGACAACCTCAACAATTCAAAGGGCCACATAGTAAATACAGAAAGTTCAAGAAGAAAACAAGGCTGGGGTGTGAAGTTCTGCCTCGTCCCCCAAGTCCTCTCCGCAGCCCCTTCCGAAAGTGCCCCACACCCTTCACCTGGCTGCTGCAGAGGGCCGTCTGTTACTCAGCACCAGGGTAAGAGGCTCAGTCCAGTCAGTCAGTCACGTCCGACTTTTTGCGACCCCGTGGACTGCAGCCCGCCAGGCCTCCCTGTCCATCACCAACTCCTGGAGCTTACTCAAACTCAGGGCCACTGAGTCGGTGATGCCATCCAACCATCTCATCCTCTATCGTCCCCTTCTCCTGCCTTCAGTCTTCCCCGCATCAGGGTCTTTTCCAGTGAGTCAGCTCTTTACATCAGGTGGCCAAAGCATTGGAGTACGAGGACTTGGATGCAATTCATAAATGCGCTAACTCGGTCACCAAGGACCCCTACAATGGCCAACTGGCCACAGATCAGTTGATCTCCCAGAACTCTTCAGCCACGTTAACCAGCTGGGTCTTTTATTTTCTAGTTTTTATTTTACGAAAATGTTCTACCTTCTCCTTAAAGTAACCTGCGACAACATCTAGGGCTGTCTAGCCTTGGTAGCTCACAGGCGCTCCTCAGAAAGCTGCCACACTCAGCCTGCCCTGGTAAAACCCTGGGCTGTGCTGCCCATTTATCTCTTGATGTCTCCCCCCAGCCCTGCTAGAAAGTGAACTCTAAGAGCACAGGGCATCGTGTTTCATCGCCTCCGAGCCTAAATCGGTGCCTGACACAGAGCAGCCTCTTACTATCTGCTGAGCTGAGTGAATACACAGCATATTTACACTACGGAATATTACCAATACTATGAAGCCATTCATCATAATGCATCAGGATGGTACGAGCCAATTTAATAGAATTTCCAAAAGTATCAAGTGAGTGAGAAAAAGAAAAAGCAGAAGGACCAAAAATGTCCCGTGTTTCTAAAAGTACCCCCTGAACACCCATGCACTGATCAGGAAGTGGAGAACTCAGAACGAGACAGGGGACTGGAGGGGCTGTGAAATGGAGCAGCTGTGGGGAACAGTTGGTGATAACGCGTCAGGCTCAACGTTGCTACGACATGACCCAGCGATCCCACTCCTAAGAGAATATACCTGTCCACGCAAAACTCTGTACGTGGAGGTTCACAGCAGCATTATCCGTAACAGCCAAAGCGGAATCAACCAGGCACCGCCCGGTGGTCCAGTGGTTACGACTCTGAGCTTCCAATGCAGGGGGGCAGGTTCCACCCTCGGCTAGGGAACTAAGCCTGCAAACCTTGCAGTGCGACCAAAAAAAAAGAAGGAAAATGAAGGAACCAGGGTTGAAGAGTCCAGCAGAGAATGTGCAACACGAGAGGTGAAGCGCAGCTGAGTAAGCGTGACGGCCTGATGGGTCTGCAGAAAGTGCCGACGCCAGAGAGAGAAGAGCGAGAGGCCGGGACGGAAGAGTGAAGACTGACCTGAACCATGGGACCGCCTGGCGTCCAGTGGTTGGGACTTGGTGCTTTTACTGCTGGGGGCCCAGGTTTAATCTGTGGTTGGGGAACTAAGATCCGGCAAGCTGTGAGGCCAGGGAAAGACTGAGACAAACCCATCAAGGTCTTGTTTTTTGTTTTTAAAAAAAGTGTGCAAGGAGAAAACTCAGTATCTCCTGCTCAAGAACTCTTGGGCCTGGTGAGCACAACAAGCTGTGACCGGGAGATGCTTCCAGGGAAAGAAAGGAGTGGGACTCAGGACACTGGCGTCTCCTGTGTGGGAGGAAAGGGGTCCCTCATGGGAGAAAGGAGTCCAGTTGTGACTGCTGTGGAAAAAAAGCAGCTTTAACAAACTGCCTCAGGACTTCCTGGGGGACAAGGTGTCCCGGGAAAATGGCTGAGTTGGGACTTTCTCCAAGTACACGAGAAGGGAGAGAGGAAGAAAGGGACAACTTTCATTTTTAACAAGTATTTCTTGACAAATTTTAACCCTGCCGCCAGTTTCTTTGCCTGTTTTCTAAACTTAATCAGGATTTCCCTTTTTTTTTTGTATACTCAGTTCTTTTGAAAAGTGCAATATGGGGTTTGGTTTTGTTTGTTTTTTAAGAGATAAAGTATTTTTTCCCCTTTAACATTCCCGTTTTCCCTGGACTATATGCACAAAAGACAAACTTGAAATCTGATATCTTCATTTCTTAAAATGTTACCATTCAATAACATCAGATTTTAAAGAATCACAAGGCAGAAGGCGCACAAGGAGGGGGAAAGGAGACACAGGCAGCAAGTGAAGACGATGCCCGCCTCACTTCTGCTGGTGAAACAGACATCACGGAGTCTCCTCCATCAAGAAGCTGGATTTGAAGGAGACGCTAAGACGCAGTTAAACAGACTCTGCAAGTTGGTGTTCGTGGCTGGGAGGTATCGCAGGGCTGGCAAGGCCAGTGGACCTCTGGAGGGGCCAGGCCTGAGGGTCTCTGCACCCTGCTCAGCGTCGGACACCAGGGGCCAAACCCTAAGGTGAGGGGGCTGGACCGGCCTTCGGGAGACAGGGCCAGGGGCTCTGAGCTGAGTTTTGCGGGACGAGGTGAAAGAAGAGCGTTCCAGCAGGAGACGGCAAGAGCTCAGGGACCAAGAGCTCAACAAGGCTAAAGAGAGGCGGGGGCAGAGGGGGAGCATGGTTAGTGATACCAAGCTACAGACAGATCTGACTGTGAGTACCGGCGGGGGCCCCCGCATTGAAGGATTTCAAATTGTGCCAGGGAGGGGCAGTAACTCTGAGCAGATTAACATTTTAGAAAGACAGGCAGGAGCAAACCTCAGGGTTTAACCAAAAAAATAAAGACAGGGCAACAATGAGGACGTGAGGAAAGGTCAGGAAGACTCATCTGCCCTCTTTTCTTGTGGACGAATGTCCTTTACAGAGCTACCGCGTTCTCCTCCGAAACTGGAGCACTCAAGAGGTGAGTGAGAGCAGTCCGTCCTCCAAGGCGAAAATGAGCATTTCAAGAATTAGAGATAATATTTTGAGACCTTTAAAAATGCATGTCTGATACACATTATACACTGCAGTTTTGTAAGTACAAAAAAAAATTACAATTACTCTAAATCTGTTAAGAGTTTTTAAATCTTTAAAAATTTTTAAGATTTCATGGACACAAAGGTCATCTGTTACACATCCCCTTTAAAACAGATGAAGCCAGCCACTTCTCCCATCAGCACAGCTTAATTTCTTGAGGGTCATGGTGTTTCACAGCAAAAGACTGGGGCCACGATACTGAAAGATTTCCCAGCTGACAGCGAATCCCCACAGGGGTTCTTTACCTCGGCAGCCAGTCTATTCAATACTAACAATTCCAACCACCGGGAGGAATTCCCCTGCCTCGGCTTACACACACACACCCACAAACATCCTGACATTTTATATCTGGTAGAAAGGGTGATCAGAATAGAAGCATCTTTAATACATAACAGAGCCTTCTTACTAGCCTGTGGATTGTGACAAAGGAAGTCCCACAAAGTAAACTCTTCTTTACTCTTAAACAGTAATCTATATTTTAATCTTCTTAGCACCAAAAGCCCCAGGAACTTTTTCCTAAACTCCCTTACTGCAATAACAAAACAATAGATTCTAGGTTCTCTTTTTTTCTAAAAATATCTTATTGTGATATGCAAACCTTGTAGTTGCCATTTACCATCCCATATACCACCATTTACTATCACCATCATACCAGAAAAGATGCTTTAACATCAAGAAAATGACAGGTTTAGAAAGAACAGTCTTTTAATTGAATAAATTTAGTTTTACAAAAAACTCTCTGTATTGTTCTTGCTTTTAATACACTGAAGCCTGACCAAGAGCCTCAGGTTTATTCACACCAGCTTTACCACAGCGCCTCTCCAATCTTTAAGGAAGGACCACAATGTCATGGAACTGGTGAGAACGCCCAGTTCTACCTCTGGCTGAAGAGGACTAAATAGGCAAGGAGCCCCTGAACATTAAAACTGACACCTCAAGCAGAGCCTTTCCATCTCCACTTCCAAATCCCACCTTCACACATGGAGAAAGGATGCCCTGAAAGGAAAACTGAGTTGCCCAAAGCCACAGAGAGAGTTCACCTCGCCTACTGACACCTTGCCACTTTCCTCTACTGCATAGTAACCGTGCAAAAGTGAGCCGCGCGATTTAAGTGTGTATGTGGTTGCACACCAGGTCTTACACATTATGAAACCCCACCCGGACAACTGCTTTGAACCGAAGCAGTATTATCATCCGAGTCATCTGAAACCCGGGCTTCCTAGGTGGCGCTAGTGGTAACGAATCCTCTCGCCTATGTAGGCGGCAGGGGTTCGATCCCTGGGTCGGGAAGATCCCCTGGAAGAGGAAACGGCAACCCATGCCAGTATCCTCGCCCGGAAAATTCCACGGACAGAGGAGCCTGGAGGCTACAGCCCACGGGGTCGTGAAGAGGCAGACACGACGGACCAGGCGCACATGCATCTGAAACGCAAGATGCGCTGGGCCAAGTCACCTATAAACGGAGCCTCCGCCTCAGACATCCCGACTCAGGAGGACACAAGGCAGACACGCACCCCGCGAAGTTGAGTTTAAAACAGAAACTCTGATACAGGCCTCACCTTAACCACAGCCGCTGTAATCACTTTCCACTCGCTATGAGGCGGGACTGGACACTCGGGTATCTGGACTGTTGCCAAGGTGCGCAGTGATAACGCTTTACCAGGGCCCAACAGTCACTGTCTCACTAAAAACGAATGTCAAGAAGATCGCTACACACCAAGAATGCGCACAGGCAATTAAAGAGCAAAGAGCGTCCTGCAGCTGTCTCAAGCTGAGTCTTTAAAGACTGCTTGGAGTGCAATCAATCAAAGGAGAAAAGGGGAGGAAACAAAACTGAGCGGACCAGCTATCTCTTCACAGGGGAAAAAAAAAAAAAAAATCTTACCCAGGCCAATACCCCACTTCTCCTCACAGCGTACACCCTTCATCGATGTTTTTATTTGATAAACTATCCATAGGTACTGATTGCTGTATCTACCAAGCCCCCAGGCTCTGATTTCATCTCAAGATGCAGCTCCCGGGGTGATAGCAAACGTTATCTGTAGTTTCTTGCATCTCTTGCAATTTACGAAACATTATCAATGTCTGGAGATGAGTTAAAAAAAAAAAAAAAGACATTTCCCCCATAATCGATACAGGACGACGAATTTATGGTCATGTCCCTCGGGTCCTCGCGTGCTTGCCGGCGAATTACCGAGGGCATCAGCAAACCCAGATTCTCTTGCGTTTGATTGGTCCCAGGGATTCTTCCTTGGTTTTGTTCAGCAGGCCGAAACTATGTGGACGCTGGTTTCTTTTTCCCAACTCATCTACCTCCAGGGGAGCTGCCCAGAGACCAACTCTGATGTCTTAAGCGTTAACCACTGAAGCCACACAATGACCGGACTGCGGGAAGCGCAGAGACGTCCTCGGCAACACCACAGGGGTATTCACGTTCAGCCGGAGGCAATGAACCGGGCTTGGAGAATCAAGGACCCCTCCGCCCGCCCCGGGCTGACCCCGCCAGCAGAGAGCGGGGCGCAGGTGGGGGGCGCGGGAGCCAGCCGCGGGCTGGGCGGCCAGCGGAGCGGTGGCCGCGGCCGCTCCCGGGGCGCGAGGGGAGGGCGGCCGGGGGCGGCTCGGGGGCCGGGGAGCGGCTGGCGCAGGCGCGCGCCGGGCCGGGGGCCCGGGAGGGGACGGCGCAGGCGCGGGCCGCCGGGGTCCGCGGGGCCGCCGGGGCCGGGCCGCGCGGGCGGCGCCGACAAGAGGCGCGCCGGCCGCCGCGCGCGCCGAGGGGGCCGGAGCGGGCTCTTACCGCGCGCCGCCGCCTCGCTCGCTCGCTCGCTGGCTCCGCGGGCTGGGGCCGGGCGGCGAGCTCGCCCGGTGGCGCGGCCCGAATCCGTTGAGTCCGGCCTCAGGGCGGCGGCCAACCCCGCGGCGCCGCCCGCGCGGCCCGGCCCGGCCTCCCTCACGGCGCCCCCGCCCCCGGGCCCGCCCCCGGGCCGTCCCCCCACGGCCGCCGCGGACTGCGCAGGCGCGGCGCAGGCCCCGCCCACGCGCGCCGCTGCGCAGGCGCCGTCCGCCCGGCCCGGCCCGGCCTCCCTCACGGCGCCCCCGCCCCCGGGCCCGCCCCCGGGCCGTCCCCCCACGGCCGCCGCGGACTGCGCAGGCGCGGCGCAGGCCCCGCCCACGCGCGCCGCTGCGCAGGCGCCGTCCGCCCGGCCCGGCCCGGCCTCCCTCACGGCGCCCCCGCCCCCGGGCCCGCCCCCGGGCCGTCCCCCCACGGCCGCCGCGGACTGCGCAGGCGCGGCGCAGGCCCCGCCCACGCGCGCCGCTGCGCAGGCGCCGCCCGCGCGGCCCGGCTCGCGTCCCCCCTCCCCCCGGCCCGGAATCGCGCCGGCGCCGTACCACCCGACTGGCCTCGGGCAGCGGTGCGCATGCGTCAGGCTTCTCGCGGGCGCTCGGGGTGGTGGATGCTCCTGGAGGCTGTTCGGAGCGTGGCCGAGTGATGCCTGAGCGCTCCCCCGATCCCGTCCCGAGGCTCGGCTTAGCCCGGAGGTCCAGCACGTATCTACAGCGTGCCAGGGACAGTGCTGGGCTTGAGCTGGACAGTAGTGAGGAAAACAGAAGCCCTGCCCTCCCGGTACTCCCCGGAGGTCTTGGAAGAGATGGGGTGCACGGTTAAGCACAGCATTAACCGTTCTAAGTCTAGACAGTTTCTTTGTCTTCCCGTATCATTTTTTACACCGTTATAGTTTTGCAGGAAAGTGTTCATGTTTTCAAAGCCATTGGCGTAAAGTTGTTCACGTAATGCTCTGGTGGTTTTCATTCATAAAATCTGTGTTTCTTTTTGCTTCTGAGTAAATTTCTGATCCATTCACATGTTTAAAAGTTCAGAAAGCTCCTTCTCCACCCCAACTCCCTTGCTGTAGTTCCTCTTCCCAGTTGCAACTAAATACATTGAGTTTCTTCATATCCTAAAAAAAGTTTATGAATATAAGCAAATATCCAAAATAACCTGATTGGTTCTTTCGACTCTCTTTTTATGTATAGCACAAATGGTAGTCTGCTATGGGCTTCCCTGATGGCCTACTATACATGGTCTGTACCTTTTTAAAAAAAAAAATCAGAAGAGGCACGATGGCTTAATAGCCTGGACATAATTCAACATGTGTGTAGGACTTGAGTCACGGTCCTCATCACCAGACAGCCTGGGTTTAAATCCTGGCTTCCTCACTTTCTAACCATTTGTCTTTGGATTTCAGTTTCTTAATCTACAAAATGGGAGCTGTTACGGGTTTTGGGGATTAAGTGGGATAATGCATGAAGGGAGCTTGGCATGATGCCCAGCAGCCAGCAAATGCCTGGTGACTGTGAAGGGCATTCACGTTGCATCCGTTTTGGCCTTTACAGTTCAAACAGGTCTCAACATCATTTAGACCTAACGCCAGCCCTGTAAGAACTGCACAGAGGACGAAACATTCTAATATAAAAGATTAATCTGATATACTAGACACGGTAATATAAAAGTATGCAAAATAAGTATACGACTCAATGAAATACAAGAATCTGAAGGCCAGGAAAAAGAGGTTGGGCTGTTTGCCAGGTCTCCCCTCTCCCTTGCCAACATTGCGACTTCCCCAAGGGTCACCACACTCTGACCTCTAACTCAGGATGAATATGGGCTGATTTTGCACTTTAAACAAGTGGAATTCTATCGTATTGATTTCCAAGGGCCGCAGTAACAAGTTACCACAACCTGGGTGGCTCACAACTTCAGGAACGTGTCATCTCACAGTTGTGGAGGCGGCAAGTCCGACCCCTAGGAGTCAGCAGCGCTGAGTCTCCTCGGAAGGCCCTTGTCTCTTCTGCCTTCTGCCAGCTGTCTGCATTCGTTGATGCTCCTTCGCTTGTTGGTGCTTCATTCCAACCTCTGCCTTGGACTATGGTCTTTGCTGTGTTTGTGTGAACCCTCCCTTTGATTCTTACATAAGGACACTCAGATGGTGTTTAGGGCCCAGCCGATCGTCCAGGATAAACCCCCCCCCCCCCCCCCCCATCTCATGATCCTTAATCTATCACATCTCCAAAGACCCTTCCAAATAAGCTGACATTTACAGGTCCCAGGGAAGCACTGGTGTCTTCAGGGGACAGTACTCAGCCTATAGAAAGTATCCCTCTGTGTCACCCTCTTTCATTCAACATCGAGTCGCCAAGATGATCTACCATGTTGCGTGCATCTGTGGCGTGCAGAAGGAGCATCGCTGCGCCGCATGGACAGCATGCGGAAGTATCGCCGCGCCGCATGGACGGCGTGCGGAACGCGTATCGCTGCGCCGCATGGATTTACCGAACCGTGCTTCAGCTATTCTGTTGCCGGACATTTGAGCTGTCTCCAGCTGTGAGCTATCTGTGGAATGAAAACTGAGCTAAGCGGGAAAAAAACATTCCTGGTGTCGCCAATGGGAAGCTATGTGCATTCTTGGCGCACACCCTTCTGTTATCTGATTCTGAATTCTGGGGGGCTCTGGGCCTTATGGGCTTCCCTGGTGGGTCAGGTGGTAAAGAATCTGCCTGCAGTGCGGGAGATCTGGGTTCGATCCCTGAGTCCGGAAGATCCCCTGGAGATGGGAATGGCTACAAATCCAGTATTCTTGCCTGGAGAATTCCATGGACAGAAGAGCCACGAGGGCTACAGTCCTTGGGGTTACAAACAGACCGACAGGACTGAGCCACTAACATTCCCTCACTTTTTCACTTCCTGGGCCTTATATTGTCTTTGAGCTCTTTTGCAATATAGTAGAAGATTGATAGCAATACAAATAATTCTTGTCCTGGGACAACCCTCCCCCACAGTGGAAAAACCAGTTTTGCCTCCAAGTTCATTTCAACATTTCTATTCTGTAAATGTGTCTGACCTTGGAGTTCTCCTTTCAACTGATGGTAACATCTTGCTGGTTCCCTCACTTAATGAATGAGTTCAGTAGACTCTTTGATATATGTTTATTTTATATTTGTATAAGAGTCACAATTTTACTTTTTTAAAAAAATTACCCTTTAACATTAGGAGTCAAGTTCCCATAAACCTTCTGATACACAGCAAATTACTTTTCATGAGTCAAACCCACGAAGTTAGATTTTTCTGCCATTGAAATTCCAAAGCAAAAGGGGCTGCTGACATTTCCCGAGTAGCAGCCAGGTCTGCACACCTGTGCAGGGGGCGGGCGGGCGTGAGAGACAGCTTTGGCCAGGGCCCTAGTCTCCAACAGCCTTCTCTGGATAGGCAGCCGTGTAACTTGGTCCGGAATCAGGTGAGATGGGGCTCAGGTGTCCTGGAGGCCTCAGCAGGCTTCCAGGAGGAGATGGCAACTGAGGAGAATCTGAGGCAGAGAGCACTTTCCCCACTAGGCCTCGAACTTGGCTTCTGTATTGTGGACAGAAGCCGGTCACTGCAGCTTTGGGACTGGGAAGTGACATGCGGTGAGATCGTCTTCAGGAAGACTGGCCTCGTGGCGTGTGCAGGATGGGGAGGCAGGGCCTGAGAGCCTGGAGACCTAGAGAGGCTGGGAGGGCTGGCGGGGCACTGGGGTCAGAGGAGAGGCCACAGGTCTGTGGGTAGGGTGCACAGACCTGGCCAGACTTCACCCCAGCCTGTGGCTGGGCCTCACCGCACCTTGTCCCCTCTTCCTCCTCGGCTGATCAGGAGCGGAGGGGGCAGAAAGAGCAGGCAACTTGGGCAGCTGCTGCCCAGCAGCATGGGCTGTCCAGAACATCTGTCGCCGTGGGAGCCCCTCCCAAGGCGCAGCCTCCACCGCCCCAGACCACCAAGTGGCGGGATCTGGGACGCTGCGATGCCCAGCCTCAGGTGCAGACACTGCCCCCTGGTCAGGCCCTGCCGGTGCTGCAGCTGAGACGGGTGGAGCTCTGCAGCCTGGAACCCCCTTGAGCTCTGTGCTCTAGTTTCCCCGCCTACTGACTCGGCTCCCCCAGACGCCCAACCCCAACCCCGCCCGCCCAACTCGGGCCCAGCTGCTCCATCTGCTCCACAGCTGGAGGGGCCAAACAGGGAGGGCCCACAGGCCAAGTTTTCATCAGAAAACAGGTGTCCCCAGCAGTTAGCAAATCGTCAGCTCCTAGCGTGCCAGGACCGCAAGCCCAGGGTTCCGCTCATGCCCCTCCAGGAGCCAGGGGTGCTCCGCGTCCCAGGAAATGTGCAGCTGTCAGCAGAGCGAAGAGGTGTCTGCAGACCGAGACGGGCTGCCTGGCCTCCGCAGCTGGAGCAGTGGCCCTGGAAGGGACTCAGGTACCCGGCAGCCATGCTCTGAAGCCTGGTGGGGAGGGGCGGGGGGCAGTCCAAAGGAGACACAGGAGGGACGCCAACTCAGGACAAGGTGGCCACCCTTCCTCATGGCCCACAAGGATCAGAGAGCATGAAACCAACCCTCTTAGGGACTTCCCTGGTGGTCCAGAGGGTAAGACTCCATGCTCCCAGTGCAGAGGGCCTGAGTTTGATCCTTGCTCAGGGAACCAGATCCCCCACGCCTCAACGGAAGGTCCTCCACGTGGCAGCGAAGATATCCCATGTGTTCCCACTGAGACCCAGCTCAGCCAGAAAAAGAAAGAGGCCCCTTACTTCACAGTCAGGGAGACTGATGCCAGCAAGAAGGGGTCTATGTAACAGCTCTGCTGGCCCCCAGACTCGAGCCCAAACTCTGGGCGGGGCAGCTGCGTGACCTCGAGCATGGCCCTCAAGGGCAGGGCAGCTGTGTGACCTCGAGCGTGGCCCTCAAGGGCGGGGCAGCTGCGTGACCTCGAGCGTGGCCCTCAACCTCTCTGCACCTCCAGTTCTTTCCTGAAGAATACCAGTATTCCCACACCGGTCAGGGACGTTGGAGAACTAAATAATAGGTCCCCGCCTCAGTAAGCACCCCCTGCACACTGTGATTCTCTGCACACGCAGTCACATGGTTAGTAAACAGTAATGTCTGCGGCCCTGGAGACAGACAGTGTCCCAAGGGCAGAGCCTGGCACACGCCAGGGCTCCGGAAATGCTTCCTTTATGCCAGCAAACATGGAAACCTCAGCAGTGGCCACAGGGCTAGAAAAGGTCAGTTTTCATTCCAATCCCAGAGAAAAGCAATGCCAAAGAATGCTCAAACTACGCACAATTGCACTCATCTCACACACTAGCAAAGTAATGCTCAAAATTCTCCAAGTCAGGCTTCAACAGTACATGAACCAAGAACTTCCAGATGTTCAAGCTGGATTTAGAAAGGCAGACAAACCAGAGATCAAATTGCCAACATCTACTGGATCTTCAAAAAAGCAAGAAAGTTCCAGAAAAACATCTATTTCTGCTTTATTGACTACACCAAACTCTTTGACTGTGTGGATCACAACAAACTGTGGAAAATTCTTAAAGAGATGGGAATACCAGGCCACCTCCTCAGAAATCTGTATGCAGGTTAAGCAGCAACAGTTAGAACTGGACATGGAACAATAGACTGGTTCCAAATAGGAAAAGGAGTACGTCAAGGCTGTATATTGTCACCCTGCTTATTTAACTTATATGCAGAGTACATCATGAGAAATGCCGGGCTGGAAGAAGCACAAGCTGAAATCAAGATTGCCGGGAAAAATATCAATACCCTCAGATATGCAGATGACACCATCCTTATGGCAGAAAGTGAAGAAGAACTAAAGAGCCTCTTGATAAAAGTGAAAAAGGAGAGTGAAAAAGTTGGCTTAAAGCTCAACATTCAGAAAACTAAGATCATGGCATCTGGTCCCATCAATTCATGGCAAATATATGGGGAAACAAAGGAAACAGTGAGAGACTTCATTTGGGGGGCTCCAAAATCAATACAGATGGTGACTGCAGCCATGAAATTAAAAGACGTATGCTTGCTTCTTGGGAGAAAAGCTATGACCAACCTAGACAGCATATTAAAAAGCAGAGACATGACTTTGCCAACAAAGGTCCGTCTAGTCAAGGCTATGGTTTTTCCAGTAGTCATGTATGGATGTGAGAGTTCGACTATAAAGAAAGCTGAGCACCAAAGAATTGATACTTTTGAACTGTGGTGTTGGAAAAGACTCTTGGGAGTCCCTTGGACTGCAAGGAGATCCAACCAGTCCATCCTAAAGGACATCAGTCCTGGGTGTTCATTGTAAGGACTGATGCTATGAAGCTCCAATCCTTTGGCCACCTGATGTGAAGAACTGGCTCATCGGAAAAGACCCTGATGCTGGGAAGGATTGAAGACAGGAGGAGAAGGGGACAACAGAGGATGAGATGGTTGGATGGCATCACCGATGCGTGAGTTTGAGTGAACTCCGGGAGTTGGGGATGGACAGGGAGGCCTGGCGTGCTGCGGTCCATGGGGTCGCAAAGAGCCAGACACAACTGAGCAATTGAACTGAACTGTCTCTCAACTTTGGGTCCCCGTCCACAGAAAGCACTCACTCTGGTCCAGCCTCCTGGTTCCACCTCCATGAGGACCCCGAGAAACAACAACACAGAAAGGGCAGAAGGATATTGAGCCAGATCAACGGATTCCACGGAAAGGTGCCTGAGCCTCCACTCATGTCCCTCCGCCTGCCTGTGGCCCTCTCCCGTGCCGAAGTGTCAGATTAAATCCCGATTTAACAGGTGAGGAGTGAACTCCCTGGCGGTCCAGTGTTAGGACTCGGCGCGTTCACTGCCGAGGGCCTGGGTTTAACTCCTGGTTGGGGAACTAAGATCCCACAAGCCACCATGCAGCCAAAAAAACCCCAAAACAAACCCGCTTTACAGGTGAGGAGAGTGAGGCCCAAGGACCTATGTGAGTGGCCCACGCCATGGCCTGCGGGCCCTGGGGCCCCGCCCTCAGCCGCCAGGGCCCCCCTTGCAAACTAGCCTCCCGACAAGCCTGCACACACCCCAAGGCTCCCAACACACCCGTGTCTCTTTGAGAATCAATCTCGGGGCTTGCAGCCCGTTTTTTGAAAAATTCTCCCCGTGAGTGTAGCTTTCACTCTGGGGAGACCTTAAGCAAAGGGGTAAAGAGGGCGGACCTAAGAGTACGTCCCTTACCCCGTGTGGAACCCAAACCAGGGCTGTGTGTGAACACGCTGCGTTTGCAGGAAGCCCCGAAGGCGGTTCTGAGGAGTTCTGGAAAGACCCGGAGGAAGGGCCAGCCTGTTGAGGAAACATAAGGCGTCCTGGGGGGCTCGTTGAACACTGGGTCAGCAGGCCCGCCTGTGGCAGCAAGAGGGGCCGGGAGTGGGTCAGAGACATCGGGCCGGAAGTGGGTCGGCTTGGCCCTGAGGGGCCCGGGGTTCCGGCCAGAACCAGGCTGGCCTGGGCCTGGTGAGGGACGTGGGCCGTGCGGCGAGGGGCGGCGGGAGCCGCGGGCTTGGCCGCCATGAGGCTCGCTGGCCTGGCCCGGCCCGGGGGTGGGGGGAGCACTCCCCGAGCCCACGCGGGCCCTCGCCCACCCTGGGGCCCGGCGAGAGGGCCGTGCTCCCGGAGCGGCACGCGGAGGACGCGGGTCCCAGGCTTGGGTCCGCAGCCAGGGGTCAGAAGAGCCCAAGGCCTCCGTCCGGTGGGCCCCGGCAGCCGTGAGTGAGAACCGCGGTCAGGGGCGCGCGCGGCCCGCACGGGTGTCCCGCAGATCTGGAGCCCGAGGTCAGGGTGCAGTCCGGGTTGGTTCCTCCCGGGCGTCTCTTCCTGGCTCGCAGCCTCTCCCCGTGTCCTCACACGGCCTTTCCTCTGTGAGCAGCGCGGAGCTCTGGTCTCTCGCACTCCCCCCTACCCCCCAGCCATGCCTCATGGCTTTTGGGGGTCTTAGTTCCCCAACCAGGGATCGAATCTGGGCCCTCAGCACTGAAAGCCGACCACTGGACAGCCAGGCAGCCCTCTCTCGTCTTCTTACGAAGCCATCAAGCCTGTGGATCAGGGCTTCAACCTCTGCTGGGCCTTAGGGCTTCAGCACTCGAAGCTGGGAGCCCAGCTCCGTCCGTAGCCACCTGCAGCGGTGGAGTCTGGAACTCCCGGGGTGCGGGGTTGGGGGTGGGTGTCAGGGGCGAGGTTACACCATGTGGCTTGAGACTCAAATGGGCCAGAGGCTAGCCTGCTGGGTGGACAGGCGCCTGTGGCCACCGCGCACTGCCCACGAGCCCCAGAGTCTCTTCCTGGCTGTCACCGTAAAGCACCCTGTGTGGGGAGTGCCCCTCAGGGGTACAGCGTCTTAACGGGGGAACACAGACAAAAGTCAGGTGTCACAGCCTCACACCCCGGAGTCCCGGGGGTGGAGGCTGCAGGTCTGGGCCAGCCACCATCCAGGCAACGCCTGCCCCTGGGGGTAGGGTGGGCTGCTCCCTTGTAAACCCCGCCCCTCAGGCCCCTCCCTCGGCCAGAATCCCGTTTGAATCTACCCTTCCCCAGCAGCTGCGCTTCTTAGCGGGTGCTCCTGGTAAAAGAATCCGCCTGCCAACGCAGGAGATGCAAGAGACACAAGTTCGATCCCTGGGCTGGGAAGAGCCCCTGGAGGAGGACGTGGCAACCCACTCCAGCAGCCTTGCCTGGAGAATCCCTGTGGACGGAGGAGCCTGGCGGGCTCCAAGTCCAGGGGGTCGCAGAGTCAGACACTCCTGAAGGAACTTAGCACGTACACAGAGCTCTTATCCCAGCAGCCCAGCTCCCCTCCGCCAAGGGACTTGAAAATCCCAAGGGAGAGTTTCTGTTCAGGCCCACCACAGGAGGGGAATGGAAGGGAACTGGTGTGCAGACCGGGCCCTCAGTGATCTGGCTGAATGGGCCAGAGAGGCTCCCAGAGGGTCTGTCCCGAGACACGTGGCCTGTGGTATGAGGACACCCGGAGGAGCAGCCGTGCCCCGCCCCCCCCACCCGCCAAGCAGTCTCCCTTCCCAACCTGGGGGCATCTCAGATGCAGCAGGGCCCCGGCTTGCGGGACCGTGACCGTGGCCGCATGCCGGTCGCGCTGTGCCTGCTGTGGTCTCCCTGCCGCCCCAGGAGAGCTGGGTGACGGGCGGCCCCCATCCTGCCCGCTGACCCAGGGCATTCACTCCAGGAGGCCATCAGGGCCTCCTCAACAGCCACTGTGTCTGTCGCCCCTCGCCTTTTCTGTTTATCTTTTCAGAGCTGTTGGGAACAGCCCATCATTTGCCCCATCATGGAAATAATTCCTTTTAAGGCCACTGGGGCCTTTTTTTTGGGGGGGGGGGTGAGTACAGGCTCTTCTGAGGTCTCTACACAAAATCCTGCCCATCTTCATCCGCCTGGCGTCCATGTGTGATGCCAGGCCTCGATTTGAGGCCAGCACGGTTGGCCACGTCTAGCCCAGAGGAGAGGGAGCTGGCCTGTGGGGAGCGTGGAGACACCGGGTCCCCAGCCTGTCTCTGCTCTTCAAACAGCCGAGACGGCGGGGGTGGGGGGGCCTCCGTGCAACCTCCGTTTACCCACCTACTAAGCAAAGGGCTTGACTCTGAGGGTCTTTGAGGTCTAAGGCCTCAGACCCCACAGCAGCCAACGGCCCCACTCCCTGGCTGTGCCACTGGCCTGGGCGGCTGGACAAAGCCCCTGCTCTCAGGAACAATGGGGAACTGTCAGCTTGTCCCCAAATCAATTCCTCATGAGAGAGACGCATTGGGGCTTTTCTTTTCATTAAAGGGTTTCGAATAGGACCCGGAAGGCAGGGAGAGAGAGGTGTAACTAGATTTTCAGGAAGATTCCCCGGAGGAGGGAATGGCAAACCACTCCAGTGTTCTTGTGTGGAGAATCTCACGGACAGAGGGGCTGGGCCTGGCGGGCTACAGGCCAGGGGGTCTCGGAGACACAACGGAGCGTGCACACACACACAGAACCGCCTTCCAGGGGTCAGATCCGAGGTAGGGGCCCGCAGCAGCCCTCTCCTTGTCAGCAGGCGTCAGGAGGGCCGCAGCACAGCGTCCATGGAGCTCTGCGAACGCCAACCCTCACGCCTCAAGGAAGGCACCCCGGAGGAGCCTCCAGGTGTTGGCAGGTGTCAAGGACAGCAATGCAGGTCCCCACCTGGCATGCCCTTCTCCATGGGGGGGCACGGCTTCCCTGGACACTGGGTGGCTTTTTCTGAAGGCAAGGCTGGTGGCAGATAAGAAGACCCATGCCCTGTGGCCGACAACCCAAAGGCTGGGCCCGGGAGCACCGGTGGAAACCACCGAGGCTGAGGGGCTTGGGCAGGGCTGGGCTGGGCGTGGCTGGACCCCCGCCCCCGGCACTGGACAATGCCCGTGTCCCTGCAGCTGTTCACCCCAAACCCAACGGCCCCACGCCTGGCAGGGAGGCGGCGTGTGGGCAAGCGGACGCCCCGGGCCGGGCCCATCCGCAGTGGTGCCCACTTCTTCGGGGCGGCCTCCTGGATGCCTGCCCGCCCACTCCACCTGCTGCCGCTTCCAGCCCCAACACCACCCCCAGCCCTGACCCATCGGCCCCGTTGGGGGTGCCCCTGGTCCTGGCGTTTCTACGGCAGCCACCACCACGGATGCAAGTCGCCTCAAGGAACTTTAATGAAAGCGTCAGCAGTCTTTCCCTCCCCACCCTCTGTGGTGGGAGAGGCAGCCGAGCTGGAACTCAAAGACACACGGCCGCCTAGAGGCCCACCACCGGCCCCAGCGTGCGGCCGGGCTCCAGACGCAGGGCCCCGGGCGGCGAGGTGGAGTCCGGCCACTGAGCCTCGTGGAAGGTCACGTCCGGCCCCCAGGCGGTCACCCGCCCACCGGCTTCAGAGGTGCCTGGGGACTCAGAGCGACCGCCGCCATGGTGGGCCAGTGAAGGAACGCCTCGACAGCCGTGGAAGAAAGAAGTCATCCCACCACGCAACAGCGCGCATCCTAAGTAAAGAAAAAACTGAAATAGGGGAAGGTGTGCGGCAGGGAACCGGAATTGGCAGACGCTGAGAGACGGCTTTCCAGTTTCAACGTGATGGGTGCAGATCATGAAGGCTCCAGGGAAACAGAGACCAGGCCAGGGCTTTCCAGGCAGAGTGCGTTCCCTCGGCAGGGCTGGACGGGACGGGAAGCCAGGCTAGAAGAGGTCGGGGGCCGGAGGCCGGGAGACCCACCGGGTCCAGAGAACATTCGGGGACAGAGGACACACCCCCTGACCTCTGCTACACCCTCATCCCCCAGGGGGACCACAGCTCTCCCCACGAGTCCAAAGTACGACTGAATAAATACAGGACGAGGACGTAAGACCTTCCAGTGGCTTTTCTGTCCCCCGTGTCAGCAAGTCCGTGAGCAGACAGGAGGAGGGGCACGTGGCCCCCACATGCCTGGAGCTTCTGCCCGTCAACACGACGCGGGTAGAGCCTCCCGCCCCGCCGGGGACCCGGACGGGGCCCGCGTGACTGGTCTAACCGTGCGGCAAACCAACGCCTTTTCCTGAGTCGGTGCCTCTGCTTCCCTCCTCTCGTTCAGCGCATCCTCTCTCCCAGCGCAAGTCCAGCCTGGAAGCTTGGCCTGTTTCTTTTCTCCTTGCCCCCACCCTTCTTAGAAAGAAGCGATGCAATTCTTCACAGACGCACGTCTTCAAACTACCTAGAGGTGTCCCCAGTTCTGTCTTCTAAGTCAGACGGTCGGGAGGGTAACCAGCCACGTGCTGGCTTCAGCACAGGGGCGTGGAGTGTGTGCGCGGGGCGGGGTCGGTCCCTCTACCTGCTCTGGGGCAGGCGCCCCCACCCTCGGCCTGTTCCCAACCTCCCCCCCCCAGTTCCGGGTGCCCAGGAGACTTCCGGAGCAGCTCCCGATGGAAAGAGGGCTGGCGTGTGGAGGAAGACGAGATGCCGCTGTGGACACCGCGTGTCCACAGAGTACATTCTAACATCTTAGTGGGTATCTGAATCTTCTTAGGAAAAAAAAAAATTAGAAACTGTATAAAACTTAAAAATATTCAAGTATCAAAAGGCTATCCGAATCAAAGTTTAAAACAAGCTGTCGGCAAGCTGCCGCTGCCACCAAGAGAAGAAAGAAAACCTTTACAAGAGTCTGTGGGGCGCGTGCGGCGAGGGGGCGCAGCCACTCTGGGTGTCAGGGGTTTGGGGGGGCGGGGTGTGATCAGGGGACTGGGGGGGCAGGGGGCAGACGCGCCAGGGGTCGGAGGAGGCCGGCGACCTTCTGGACGGTGGGCGGGTCCGCCCTCCCCCGACGAGCAGCGGCCAAGTGCGCAGCCCCGGGGCTCCCCTCCCCTGGTGTCCGGGCCCTGCACGTGACACGGGTCGGTGGGGGGCTGCCCGCGAGATGGGCAGAGACAAAGCAACGGAGGACAGAGCAGGAACGGAGACCCGCGTCTGCCGCAGAGCCTTCTGCAGAGAAAGAGAAGCCGGGAGGTGAACGGGGTCAGGCGCTGCACGGTGCAGACTCGGCTCCTCCAACCCGGCTACAAAACAGGAGTCGGGCGTTCTGATCTGGGAAACCGACATGCCCCCCCCCCCGCACGGGAGGGGCCCTGGCCCGCGGGCGTGAAGCGGCGGCGGTGTTTACTCAGGACGACGACCCGCGAGTCCGCGAGTCCGCGCCTGCCTGCGCCCTTCGCCCCCGAGACGCGCGGGGGGCCGTTTCGCGGAAACCACGCCCCGCGCCCGGCCCCGCCCAGGCCCACGACGGGCGGCGCGCGGGCCCCGGCCGCTTCCGCCAGGGGTCGCTGTCTCTCGCAGCAGCGCGCGCCGCGGTGCGGGCCCGGTGGCTCCTCCAGGAGGCTCAGCTCCCGCTCTGCGGCTGGAGGGCCCGTGTCCCCGCTCTCTCGGGGCGGGCCGGGGCCTCTAGACTTCGGTGGAGAAGAGGACGCTCCGCCTCCTGCTGTCCGGGGAGGGGATGGCCTCCAGCTGCAGGAAGTACAGCAGCACCTGGACCTGCGGGGCCGAGCGGGAGGGGAGGGGCCGGCGGCTCAGAGCGGGAGGCGCCCCCGGAGGACCCAGGGCCGCTCAGGGCACGAGGACCGCCAAGCGGGGCGGGTCCTGGGAGCCCCAGCTAAGAGCAGAGGGGGTAGCCGTGGCCCACCCTCCCCACCCCTGTCTGCCTCGTGGCCCTGCCCCCTGACCTCGGCCACCTCCCCTGCGCCGCTTGGTGGGAGCCACTGGCAGGACACGGGGGGGTGCGGGGGCGGGCAAGCAGAGGCCACAGGTCCAGGCCAGGTAGGCGAGGCCACCGTACCTGGGACATGACCTCCAGGGACCAGCTGTCAGTCATGGAGATGGCCTGGCTGGGGTTGGCGGGCGGCTTGCTCTCCTTCTCCGAGGGCCGGAGCAGCGTGGGGCCGAACACCGTGGCGAGGTTGTGCAGGGACATCTTATTCACTGTCTCCTTTTCCGCCACCCTGTGGGGGGTTGCGGGGGGGAAACTGCTGTTACGCCACCTCGGGGATGGGGGCATGGAGGTGGGCGGGGACCCAGGCCACCCCAGCCGGGAGGGTGGAAGGGCTCCTCCCCAGCTGACCCACCCCCACCGGGACACAGAGGGCTGGAGGCCCACACGGGGAGGGCGGGGTGGGGAGGGGACACCCGAGCCTGCGGCTGGCCACGGCGCAGGGGGACGCAGGTGACGGTGGCACCGGTTCCTGGAGGGGCACCCCCAGATGGGTGGGAGCACTACAGAGGGAAGGCCCCGGGTGCCAGGGAGTCTGGTGGGCGCAGGGGGCCCACCGGAGCCCTGAGCACCCCAGAGGAGGGGGGCTACCTTTTCAGGTGGTCCAGGAGGAAGAGGAAGGTGAGCAGGTTGGCCTCCGGGAGCGACCGCAGCAGGCTGAGCATGCAGCTCTCCTTCGCCACGGGGTCTGAGAGGGCTGCGGGGGCGGGGGCCATTTCACAGTCACAACCTGGGGCTGGAAGGCGCCCCCAGGGCCCGGCCAGTCGCCGTCCTGCCTCCCACGCTGGCCCCCGGTGAGGGCCCCGGGTGGGAGCCTGGCCACCCTGGACACCTTTTCTGAGCCTCAGAGTGGTGGAGGGCACCACAGGGGCCAGCGTCAGGGGTGCTGGGCACAGCTGCCCTCCTGGCCCCTAGGCTCTTCCCACGTCCTGCTCAGGGGACGCGGGGGCCACAGACCCCCCATCACATGAGCCTTTGCACCTGGGTGGGGGTGGGTGAGGGCAGGTCCTCTGCTGAGCAGCCCTGGGTGGGAGGGCAGGTGCAGAGGCTGCAGCCACCCAGAATGCCAGTGCCCCCCACCCTCCAGGTGGGCCCGGGGTCAGGGGGTACTCGAAAGCCCTGACAAGCCAGGGTCTGAAGCCAGTGAGGACAGTGGCCTCCGGACCCCACACTGGCGAGTCCACAGCGGCAGCCCCCCTCTCCGCAACCTCAAGGGACAAACGCAGAGGTCAGCCCGTGGAGGCCTCCCAGGCTGGGTTCCCGGTCCCCCACCACTCGCAGAGTTTGTGCTGAAACTCGGGTTTCCCTCCCACCAAAGGCAGACAGGAAGGGGGACGGGGGACGCCCCGTGCTCACCAATGCCCTCGGCAAAGTTGGGGTAGAACTCGTCGGTGAAGAGGGGCTCGGGCAGCTCGCGGAAGTAGAGCTTCAGCGTCCCGGCAATGGCGTTCACGTCCATCTCGCTCATCATCACCGACACGTCCTTGTTGTCTGGGGAAGAGCGTGGAGGTGGAGGGGAGCCCGCTGTGGACCCGGAGTCGGCTGCACCCTCTGAGCCCCAGCCGGCCCGTGCGGGTCACCTGGCAGCTGTAACTACAGTGGCGGTGACCCCCACCCGGCGCCACACCATCCAGGGCTGCAGGCCCCCTGCCGCGGGAGAAATCCACCGAGGACACCCCTGGGGTCTCCCGCCGTATCTGGCAATTGGGGCGGTTCCACCAGCTTCTTGGCACCAGACTCGCTGACCCCGGGGCTTTGGTCACACCCACACACGGGGCGGGGGCGTGGGGCAGCTGAGCCCCCGGGGGGAGAGCAGGGGGCCGCCCCACGGAAGCCCCTGGTCTTACTTGGCCAGAGCCACGCGGGTGGTCAGGACGGGTTAGGAACCGGCTTCTGCCAAACCGCCCTCCCCAGCGGCGCACGCACCGCGCCCACCCGCTGAAACACTCACTGACGTCAAAGGCTGCCTTCAGGGCCTGGATGTCCGTGGCCACTCCGGACACGCGGTAGATGCCCACCTCCTCCATGCCCCGGCGCTCGATCTCCTCGACGCACTGGCGCACGATGTACGGCACCTTGGACCGCTCCCTCCTGCGGGTGGGTGGGGGGAAGGGGGCGGTGCCTCAGCGTCCCGCAGCCCAGCCCCCTCGCCCGGTGGCACCAGAGCCTGCCGTGTGTCCCCCCTGGGTTCTGCGTCACAGCCTCCATCTCATCAGGGTCTTTCCAACAGTTCTGGGGGGCTGGACACCCTCCGAGCACACCCGCCCTGGGGGCGCGATCGGGAGGCCTTTCTGATTGAGCTCGGCTACTGGAGGTCAGTCCGGAGCCCCCGGGGCCCTGGGTTAACGGCGGACTGACTGCAAGGGTCCTGGGAAGCGGTCTGGTCTCTGAGTCAGGCGGGGGTGGGGGGACTCCTCCAGGCCTCAGGCAGAGGGGAGCCCCGCGCCCAGCAGGCAGCCAGGCCAGAGGACAGAGTCCACGGGACCGCCTTGGCCCTGTGCTCAGCTTGGAATCCGGCGACGCTACCCTTCTCTCTTCCGCATCCTAACAGGACAATTCTAGCCCCTGCAGGCAGGACACCAGAGTAAGAACTCTAAGACTCTTCACAGTAAGAACTCTGAAGGCTGGAGGGCTGGTTCAGTCTAGTTTAGCGACTGGATCCACGACCCAGCAGAGTACGTCCCCAACCCTCTCACGAGTGTGCTCGTTGGGGGTCCCTGCTCCTGCCCAGAACCTCCCGGAGGAGCTGGGGGGACGGCTGGGTGTAGCCAGGTGTCCGGCTTGACCACCAGTGAGGTCAGGGGCAGGCCAGGCTCCAAACCGGGGAAGGTGATTCTGGAGGAAGCGGCTGTGTCCCCAAGGCCCGCCCTGAACCTGCACCCAAGTGTCTCCTGATGGCTGACCCGTGATGCGCGGGGGGCAGGACAGGAGCTCGGATCCCGACAAATTCCAAGGCAGGGAAGGGAACCCTGGCGAGCCTGGCTCCGGGGGCGGCACGGGCAGGGGGCCGGACAGCCCCAAGCTGCTGGGGACTGGTCCGTGGTCAGCACGCGAGGCAGCCACGCACAGAGTGCTCCACGGGCCCGCGAGGGGTCCCCGCACAGCGACCGCGCACAGAGAGAGAGGCCCACACCGTCTCCGTCCTGCAGAGACACCCGGGGTGGGAGCGCCCTCTGCCCTCGGAGACGAGACGCAGGAGTCCCGGCCACTCACTTGGTGACCACGGCGATCTTGACTCCGAAGACGCCCGTCTGTTTTCGGGAAGGCATCCTCTTCAAGCTGAACTCCCTGCTGGTGAACTTGATTGACAGCTTCACTTCAATCTGCAGGGGAGGCAGGGGGCACAACCCTCTCAGCCTCCTGGTCCTCAGAGCCTGCTCCCAGAGCCCCACGATGGCAGGCTAGGGTCCAGGTCGGGAACAGCCAGGGCAGTCTGAGGACCTGCTTCTGCACAACCTCCCCCCACGACCCTGTGGCTTCTGCTTCTCATTTAATCCTGATTAGAAAGAACCATGAGACTCCATATTGCATGGCAGCCTGGGTGGGAGGGGAGTTTGGCGGAGAATGGATCCATGTATCCATGTATGTATCCACTGACTCAATGGAGTCTGAGCAAGCTCTGGGAGCTGCGGATGGACAGGGAGGCCTGGCGTGCTGCAGGCCATGGGGTTGCAAAGAGTCGGACACGACGGAGCGACTGGACTGAAGTGGACATACGTGTGTGTGGGGCGGAGTCCCTCCTGTGTCCACCTGAGACTATCACAACGCTGTCACCTGGCTACATCCCAAAACAAAACAAACAGCTGAAAAAAAGACACTAGAGAAAACGCATAGAAAATAACGTAACGACACACCACCGATCGCCTACCAATTGGTGGCACTATGTCCTACATGCTAACTCGCTTCAGTCGTGTCCCACTCTGTGCGACCCCGGGGACTGTGGCCCGCCAGGCTCCTCTGTGCATGGGGTTCTCCAGGCAAGGGTGCAGGAGGCGGTTGCCACGCCCTCCTCCAGGATGCCCTACATGCCCAGGGCTTTTCTGGCGAGTGCCAGTGCTTTTCCTTAAGGTCTCAATTCTTATGGGGCACTAAAGTCTAATCAGGGGCCTCAGTCTGTATGGGTAGACCCCAGGGTCCAGGCCCCCTCCGTCCCCGTGATGCCCCTGAACCCCACCTGAGGAGGGACGCCCAGTGCCTGGCGGGTGACCCGCACTCCAGCCACAAGACTCCGGCCTGCGTGGACTCGGGCAAGCACGCTGTGGCTTCTCTGTCTCCTCCAGCCCCGAGGGTCTCAGAAGGGACTGGAACCACCCCAACCCTCTGCAGGAAGCAGAAGCCAGCACAGTGCCGGGGGGCACGTACCCCGTTCATGGCGATGACGGTCCGCTGCCAGTCTCTGTCCTGCAGGGTCTGAGGGTCCAGCTGAAAGCAAGGGGTCGTGGTTACCGGAAGCCCTGGGCATCTGAGCAGAGGCCTAGCCGGGCAGCAAGCCCAAGCCCGCCACTTCTCCACGTCCAAGCAGAATCAGCGGCAGGCCTCGGCCACCACCTCCCTCCAGAGGCCAAGCGGGGTCCCGATGGAGGACCCGCTAGAAAAGTCCTGGAGCCTCAGAGCTGTTCCGCCCCCAGACCCTCGCTGCCTGCAGCCCAGGCTCGGCTGGGGGACGAGTCAACGACCACTCTGGCCCTGCACCCTGCTCCCCCGGGAACCCTTGCTTCCCAGGGGTGCTCACGCCCGCCCTGGCAGCCTGGGGGGCTGGGAGCTGTCCTCCTCCCCAACCCCTAGCATCACAGAGGGCTTCACGCAGCTAGGAGAAGCCTGCCCAGTCATGTAGGCGGCACTTAGGGAAGCCTGATTTCAACAGCATCTTCTTCTGGGGGCTGGGGGGTGGGGTGATGTTTTATCTAAGAGCTGGGGACCCTGTCTTCCCCTTAGTGTGGCCCTCTGGCGTGGGGGCCTGTGCAGGCAGGGTCTTCAGTCCAGGCCTGGGAGGTTCTTGGGGCCACACTCTGGGGCCGTGGGGACCCTGGCCTGAGGGGCGGGTGTGCGAGCAGAGAGCCGGCACAGACCACTGGCCCGTGGGGCTTGCTGGCCCCCAGCCGCGGTCCCACCTCCTCGGGGGCACCGGCGGGCGGGGGCAGGGGGCACCCAGGGCCCTCGCGGCTCTAGAACCAGAGGAGCTCCTGGGTCCCGACCAGGCCAGGTGTGTGGGGGGGAGGCGCCCGTGTCCTGGCCTCCCAGGAAGCAAGCCTGCTCCCAAGGAAAGGGACAGGGTCCCTCCACTGATGGCAGTTCTAGTATTTTAATTAAAAACAAAGAGCTTCTCTAGCCATGCTGCTGTGTAGCGTTTGGATCTTAGTTCCTTGCTTAGGATCGAAGCCTTGCCCTCTGCAGTGAAGCGCGGCGTCGGAACCACTGGACCCGCCGGGGCATCCCTACGGGCAGCTTTAAAAGGGGAGACAGAGCAACAGAAAGATGCCCTTTCCGGTTCCCTCCAGAGGCTGGGGATCCCTGGGCCCTTCTCCCCATCCCTCCCCTCCTCTTCCAGAACTGAGACCAGCACAGCCAGCAAGGGGACAGGGCTGGGGAGGGGGCCCGGTGGCGCCCACCCCAGGGATCCCCGGCCCCCCGCAGGCCCACCTTGCCCTTGTGCACGAGGCTTCGGATGTGGGTCCACAGGGAGGTGCTGCAAGCCCGGTTGCGGCCCGCCAGGCCAGGGTGGAGGTGCCGCAGGAGCGTCTCCAGCGCGGCCGCACCCGGTGTCTCCAGCATGCTTGGCCCCGCTGCCCAAGGGGCTGGCAGGGAGGCAGCGGCGCGGTGGATGCGATAGCGGCCAGGCAGCAGCATCGGGCCAGAGTGTGCCGGGCTCCGGCCCCGCTGCCTTTTGACCCGGCTTCTCAGGAAGCCCCGCCCCTGCAGGCTCGCCTAGTCCCACCGCTCGCTTTGTTTGCGTGGGAAAAACACCCCCACGGGCAGCCTGTTGGTTACGGGAACCCTGATGCGTCACGCTTTCCCTCCAGAGCCCAGAAAAGCCACGCTTCCTTCTCAAGGGGCTGGTTTCCTGCTGGGCAGTTTAGAGATGCTGAGTAACCCGTGTCTGCGCGGCCAGCCCACCACACGGCTGGACCTGCCCCCCCACTTCTAGGTTCTGCGAGAGCCACAGCCGCAACCACATCCATCCCTGCCGGAGGCGGACTCGGGTGGGAGAAGGCCCCACAATCCCTGGAACCGGCCGCTCGGCCCGGGGACCAGGGGCTCAGTGCCGCCGTCCACCCCTCCACCTGCCTGCCCTCCGGCCCCGGGGGTGCAGGGGAGACGGTCCACAGGCTGGCCCGGCTCCAACAAACAGCGGGCGGAAGCCACGTGAGGATGGCCCCCCGTGGGCCGGGCTCTGTCCACAAACAGTGCTCATGGCGGGCTCCCGCCCGTGCTATTTACAAGACAGGGAAGTGAACAAGCGGGAACCCGGGCTGGGAACGGAGCACACTGGGGAGGACCAGGAAAGAGCCAGCGCCTCCGGGAAAGCCCCGGGCGCATGGGGTCTGGGGAGGAGCGCGCGGGGCCGGGCGGGCGGGGCTCCTCCTCCCCGGACAGGGGTCTGCATCTCCACTTGCCTCCCCCAGGGCTGGGCACGGGGCCTCCCCAGGGCACAAGGGTGGGTGGCAGGCCTAGCGGACGGCTGCCCTGAGCTCTGCCTGGAAGGCCGAGGTGGCCTGGTGGTCAGGGATGGGCGGCCTGACGGACACACTCAGAGCTTCTCTCGTCCACCCGCCCCGGGAGGCAGCAGGGCCAAAACAGGGCAGGTGGCCCCCTCCTCACCCGCCTCCTTGGGGCCTGCGGTTTCCTCCGGGACGTGGTCAGCGCCCAGGACGGGCCAGCAGGGCCTCCCCGGCCCTCCGGACCAAGCCCCGCGCTGTAACCTGCTCCCAGGAGTGGTCAGGGAGGGGACGCGGCCCTCCAGCATCTGTCTCTCTAGCGCATTCCTGGAGCTCAGACCGCTGCGTCGTTAACTCCTTCCTGCCTTCCCCCGGCCCCAACCAGGCTCCAGCATCACCCCAAGACCCAGAGGACAGTTCCGATCAAAAAAAGACAAGACAGGGGACACCCCCAGGCGGTACCGTGGTTGAGAATCCGCCAGGCAAGGCAGGGGACGCGGGTTTGAGCCCTCAAGCCACACCTAGGGAGTCCACGCACGGTGACGAAAGAGCCTGCGTGACGTGGCGGGGACCCCGAGTGCCACAATGAAGACCCGATGCACCCCAATAAACAAGCAAACAGTAACACGGGCTTGTCGAGGAAGCTGAGAAAGAGGAGCCCTTGGGCACCTCCACGGGGACGTGAACCACTGCAGGCGCTCGGGAAGAGCAGGCCAACAGCTCACGGCGCCAACCCTGGCTGCCCGACCCAGCGATGGTCCCCGGCTCTCCACACAGGAAGGAGGAAACCCTCGGGAAGAGCAGGCCAACAGCTCACAGCGCCAACCCTGGCTGCCCGACCCAGCGATGCCCCCCGGCTCTCCACACAGGAAGGAGGAAACCATCTGTTATCGTGCTGATATCACATTCACACGCGCTCACCGTCACGGCCGCGAGCTGGAAGCAACCCAGGCGGCCCCCCAACTAGAGAACAGACAGGGAAGCAAAACGTGCTTTGTGGACACACGGGTGAGGCAGGCCCAGCCAAAAAAGGGAATGTGGTGAGCGCACCGTGACACGGGTGACCCTCAGAAATGTTTTGCTAAGTGGGGGAAGCCAGTCACAGAAACCGCGTCACAGAGCGCGAGTCTGTTTACACAAAACACGCAGTGTGAGCAACTGCTGAGTCAATACGTCCTGTCCGACTCTTTGCGACCCCATGGACTGTAGCCCGCCAGGCTCCTCTGTCCGTGGGATTCTCCAGACAAGAATGCTACAGTGGGTTGCCATGCCCTCCTCCAGGGGATCTTCCCCACCCAGGGATCGAACCTGCATCTCCTGCCTTGCAGATGGGTTCTTTAGACTGAGCATATCCCATACACAAAAAGCAGATCAGCCTGGGCCTGGGGGTGGGAACAGGGAAACCACTTTGAGAGGATGGAAATATTCTCAAATGTGATCGTTGTTAATAGTCGTCAAACACTGTAAATTACTAAGATCACTGACTTATCTCCCTGATGGCTCAGACAGTAAAGAATCTGTCGGCAACACACAAGACCTAGGTTTGATCCCTGGTTCGGGAAGCCTGGCGGGCTACAGTCCAAGGGGTCCCGAAGAGCCGGACGACTGAGTGACTAACACTTTCACTTTTCACTGGCTTCTTCTCTACTTGAAAGGGATGCTGTGGGTGTCAGTCAATGAAAAAAGAGATGCAGGGGCCCAAGCAGGACCCCCGCTAGAGCGAGGAGGGCCTGGGCTGCCGCGCACCGCCCCGCACGGCGGCAGGGACCCTGGGACGAGTCCCGGGAAGCTGAGTCCCGAGGGGCTCTGTGGCTGCACACCACTTCTGCAGCCTCCAACCGGCCTCAAACGGTTAACAACCACCTGCACCCCTTTCACGCTCATGGGGCCAGAGACCCCGTGGACCTGCCCACTCCAAGGGGCTGTCACCGTTGATGCCCTGAGACAGGTTCGCACCTCGTCCATCCCTGACCACCCCCCAGCACCTCCCCCCACTTCCCAGCACCCAAGCGGCCCTGGCACGTGAATGCCCACGGGGAACAGGACGTAGCCAGCCCTGAGACGGCCCTGATGGCGGGTGGGCCTGCGGACTGATGCCCCTGCCCATCTGCCTCCAGGGATCCCACCCGCACTCTGGCTGGCTGGGGTTAGGGGCAGAAGGCAAGTGCCCCGAGAGCTGAACAACGACGACGTCAAGGCACCCTCTGAGCAGAAGAGACGGACACTGCACACAGCGGCGAGAAGGAAAATGGAAGGAAGCGACTCGCGACGCCTCGAGGCTCTACCTTCCCTGGGCTCTGCCGACCCTGCGACACCCCCGGCTCCCAGGCCAGTGGTTCCTGAACCCAGGACTCCCCAGCACCGTCCGGAGGGTCGGGTGGATCCAGAACCCTGACCTGGGGGGTGAGGACCCGGCTCCCCGGACGACTGGGACGCCTCCGGCCCTGACACCATGCTCGGCCTCTGCCCCTGGCCCCTTGGGGCCTGCTGGCCCGGGCTGGCTCCAGGCTTGGACACTGCTGGCTGCTGTGCCCACCCTCTGCTCATGGGAAGGGCTCTGCACTCAGCTTCTGAGTGGGGGTGTGTGTGAGGGAGGGGGAGAGGGCTGGGGGGGGTGTAGCCACCCCTCCCCCACATCAGGACAGGCAGGGCCACACACCCCTCGCACGTGGCCCAGCTAGGAGACCACCTAGAATTGCTGGGAAAGACCCCATTTAGGCAGGCTGGGCCCGGGAGTCACCGACAGCCTCCCCGAGGTGCCCCCACAGAGATACGTGTCCACGGGGGACGAGGGCAGCTGGCTGGGGTCCCGGGCTGTCAGCACAACCGGCCTCCCCTGACTGCCTTCCTTCCTCCTGCTGAGGATCCAGACTGGTAAACAAGCCCGGCTGCCCCCAGCCTGAGTCACAGACCCCCTCCCGGCCCTCCAGGACGTCCCCAGGACTGATGACGGCTCTGAGTCACGCCAGGGCCCAGGAGGGCAGCGGGGCTGGGGACCCGAGTCTGCAGACAAGCCCTCATTTTCCCGTGCCCCGCCATTTGCATCTTTCACAAGTTGAAGGTTTAGAGCAAGCCTGTGTTGACAGGTGCTGGTTGGCACTTCTTAGTAATGAAGTTTTGTTTTTTTCATTAAGGCACGTACGCTGCTTTTTTTCAGGCGTGACGCTATTGCACACTCTGACCTCAGTACAGTGTCAACATACCCTTTACACACACTGGGAAACCAGAAACGTCACGTGACCTGCTTCACTGCAGCACCTCTTAGGCATGCCTGCAGGTCTTGTCTCCAAGAGATGGGTTTTAGCAAGAACCCTGCTAAAACAAAGAGTCGGACACGACTGAGCGACTGAACTGAACTGCCAAGTCAGTTAAGCAAAAATCCCCTGCCCTAGGGACGCCCCTGGTGGTCCGCCCTGCAGTGCTGGGGGTCATGGGTTCAATCCCCGGTTAGAGAACTAGGGTCCCCAAGGGCCACAACACAAAGTCCAAGCCCTGAATGACAGCTCTTCTGTGCCGCAACTGCAACTAAGGCCCGACACAGCCAAAAAAATAGAGGGTAAATATTTAAGAAAAAAATTTTTTAAACTCCCACCCTCAATATTTAACCATCCTCAACATGTGACCACGCTGTTCGTCCCCGCCTTCCCTGGTGACGTCCGAATGAGCTGGGCCTGTCTTCAGCAAAAGTCCCACTAGAGCAGCGCAGCCAGAAACCCCCTCAGTCCCGCTGTTATCTGATTACTACCGCTCACTCCCTGGTGGTTCAGACGGTGAGGAATCTGCCCGCCACACAGGAGACCCCAGTTCAATCTCTCTTTCCAGAGAGAGAGCCTCACTCCATAAAGGAGGAACACGAGCGTTCCCTTTCCTGTCTGAGACCCCCAGTTACCCAGCAGCAGTGCTCAGAGGCCCCGGTTCAGACCCCGCCACCCCCGGGGCCCCAGTCCTGCAGGAGGACGCAGATGACATCAAGTCCGAGGTTGGAGGAACCGAAGTCGAGAAAAGGAATCGGGCACCCAGCCTGCCAGCTCACCACGGGCTGGGCAAGGTGTGGGCAGAGCCTGGGTGTGAGGCACGGACGCTGGGGCAGGTGCAACAGGGAATGGGGGGGTGGGTACAAAGGAGGCCAGCCGTCCTCGAGCGCAGAGGCGATGACCAAGGCCCTGAGTGATGACCAGCGCCAGGCAGCTGCCTGAACAACACTGCGCTCAGAGGTGTCCGGCTCGGGACGCCCACGGAACAGCCCCGTCTGGGCAACGCCCTGCCGTACATCAAGGACAGACCGAGGCAGCCTCCTGCCAGGGCGGGAGACATCGGTTCAATCCCTGGTCCGAGAAGACCCCACTTGCTGCGGAGAAACATGTTCCATGTTAGCTGCTCACAACTCCTGAGCGTGTGCTCTAGTGCTGGGGGGGCCGCAACCACTGAAGCCCCCACCAGAGTCCGCGCCGCTCCGAGATGAGGAGCTGCAGCGGTGGGAAGGTCGCACCCTGCAACCAGCGTAGCCCCCGCTCACTGCAACTACAGAGGGGCCCGCGCTGCGACAAAGACCCAGTGAAGCAAACGATACGTACGTATAATAATAACAAATTAAATAAAATTTTCTTTTTTAAGTAACCACTTAAAAAAAAAAAACTGGGACGGTGAGCAGTGAGGTTGGAATCCCTGGGATTCCATGCAGTCACAGCCTCCTGCCCGAGGAGCACCCAGCCCCAGGCACCGTCAGCTTTCTGTCCTTGGGCAGCCAGGACTGCCTGCGCCACACCCCCCCCGGCACCCTTGCCCCATGGTGCCAGCTGGCAGGTGGCAGAGGGCGGCAGAGACGGGTGATCAGAGGGCACCCTGGCTCTCAGACCCAGTCCCAAAGGACAGGGGTCCCTGGAGGCCCCAAGCCGGCCAGTTCCCTAAGCAGCTTCTCAGGCATCATGCCCCTCCAGGGAAGCCAGCCAGCCAGCCGTGGCGAGGACTCCCCAGGGTCGCAGCGGAGAGGAGGAACTCTGCGGGGTGTGAGTCACCATCTCTGCCTGGAGGGTTTTCACTTCCTGCACCGGGCGGGGGGTGAAGGGAGGCAGGGGTTCCTGGGGAGCCCTGTCTTCCCATGGCTACCTGGCACGTCCAGCCACTCCCCCCAGGAGGCCTCGTGGTGGGGGCGGGGGTTCCTGGGGCACTCGGGGAGCAGTCAGGGCCCACCTCCAGGGCAGGGCAGGCAGGAGCCCCCTTAGCTGGGTCTGGTCAGCTGCCCCGTAAGGAAAGAGGGTGCTGGCGCTTCCTCCTGGGGTGCAGAGCCGTGCAGGTGAGGCTGTGAGAAGGACAAGGCGGGTGCTTCTGCAAGAGCTGGGGGGCCCGTCCTGTCCTCGGAAGGCTGAGGGCCCGGAGGGCTTGGACCTGGGGACCCCTCCCGGGTCCTCTGTGAGACTTCCTCCTGACCCACCAGGGGCTCCTCTGCCAGCTCCGGGGGCGGGGGGACCGGCGCCCGCCCCACGGAGGGAGGCAGCTGCAGGCCTGGAAGTGGGGTTTACACGCTAGAGAGGGGGCGCCAGGTGGGGAGACTCAAGAGTCTCTGGTTTTTCCAATTAGAGGCGGCTCCTGACTGCCAAAGGCAACCCTGCAGGGCGCCACATTGGGCTCTCCAGAGGCCAGGGTAGCACAAGGCCTCCTGGAAAAACAGGTAGAGCTGGAATTCCCTCGGGGACAAGACGCTAAGCAGCAGACAGGCTGGGGCGGGAAAGGACCCAGGACGGCGCCAGCCCAGGCCTCCCACGGCCGACGATTCAGAGCCGGGCCTGCCTCACTGTGTCCCCCGACCCCCGCCTCGGTGTCCTCGGGCGTCAAGCGGGGAAGCGCACGGGGCACCTGGAGGCGGGGGGATCCCCCGGAGCCCACGGGCAGCAGAGGGGCCGCCTCACCTGCGCCTGGCCCTTGCCCACGATCCGGTCTGCGTTCTCCCCGCCGTCCTCCTTGGTGAGCTTAGTCTTGTGGTAACACTTCTCATAGCACAGGACCCTCAGGGTCTGTGAGCCCTCCAGCTCGATCTCAAACTCCTGCGCCCCGGAGAGAGGAGGAAAGCCCCGGGTTACCGGCAGGGCCCTGCAGAGGGGCGGCCAGCGCTGCCGGCACAGACAGCTCCCGAGCCCCCACGGCGAGACCCTCCCCACTGTCACCCCGCGATGCAGACCCTCGGCAGCCGCTGCCCCGTGAGGATCACACCGCTGGCTAGTGTGGGAGCTTCCGGAAGCTCCGGGACATCTCGCACAGGGCGGTCCCTGAACCACCTGCAGCAGAGGCCCCGGGGCAGGGGGCTGGTTACTAACGAGAACCACTGTGGGCTCTGGGGGGAGCGTCTCTGGGGGCCCGCTGATCACGACCAGCGCCCTCGAGGTGGGCCGACACTGGGGGGCCAGGGTTGGGGGCGTGGGCGTGCTCTGTCCTGCTGCTGCAAACCCTCAAGCTGCTCCGAGGACAGTCTATTTGAAGGGAAAACATAAACATCGACCCAGGGAGGCAACCCAGGTGAGGCGAGAGAGGGACCCGGGAGGAGAGGCTCTCCTCCAGGCTCTCAGCGTGTCTGCCGCGGGGTGCGCGGGGCCTGCTTCCTCCTCCGTCACCCCCAAGACACCTCAGGAACTCTGGCGTTTCCCAGCAGGGTTTCGCCAGCATGGGTTCTTGGTGGGGAAACGGGGATCAGGGGTAAGGGGGTCAGGAGAGCAGGTATTTCTGAGCCTGACTGGGGGGGGGCGAGGAACGGTGTGCGTGCTGGGAACCTGCGAGAACCTAGACGGTCCACACGTGCAGCCAGGGTGGTGGGCTGCCCTGAAGCCCCTCAGCCCAAGCTCGGTCCCTGCAGCCCCCTCGGCACGCGCTGCCTCTGCGGGGTCACACCCTCCTGGATGGGCCCGCCTGGCTCCGATACCCCCGCCCCGCCCCAGACAGCCCGGGCACCCGGAGTTCTAACGACCAGGCAGGTCCACCGGCTCCCCAGGACCCCGGTCCAAGGGCGGCGTGTGGCACGTCTAACGATCACCAAAGTGATGCTGAGAACAGAGACCAGGGTCCTCTCCAGCCCAGCGAGGCAACCCCCGCCCCAGGAGCAGAGCCCCGGCTTCCGGGCCTCTAGAGTGTTACGGCGCCCAAGGCTCATTCCAATTTCGGAGCAAAAACACCATGGAAACCTCCCAGATAAACACTCAGCAATAACAAGGGCCTTAATGGTAAGAAGCACTTCAAAGCCCTTTTTCCAGACGCTCTGCCAGCAAAACAAGTGTCTCCGTCACTGGCGGTAGGGGGCGGGGAGGGGTGTGTGTGTGTAGGCGAATTCTCAGGAACACGGAGATAAAATCTCCTGGCCCACTTGCTCCCCCGGGAGATTCTGGGAATGGCTGCTGGCACGGAGGCCGGCAGGGAAGCCCTTGGTGGTCACACCCTGTGGACCAAGCGACTCTTGCTTGCCCGGAAGCGGGGCCTCACCTCGTTCCAGTTGGGCTCGGCCGTGTCCCTGTAGACGCGCGTCTTGGCTTTATTTACAAAGTAGCCGAAGGAATCCACCTCCAGGGTGCAGTACAGACCTACGGGGGCCACACGGAGAGCGGGACTGACCACATGGCCCTTTGTCACCCACATTTCTCATAAAAGCAGGTGTCATTTTCTAAATCATAAAGAAAAAAAAAGTGTCTTGGGGTATTTTTTTTGGTAGCGCTGTGATGCCTGCGGGATCTTGGGACCCCAACCCAGGATGGAGCCGGTGCCCCCCTCCATCCCCTGCAGTGGAAGAGCCAAATCCTGATCTCTGGACCACCCGGAAAAGTTCTCGGTTTTCTTCCTAAAACAAGACACCAAAGCAGAGCCATCAGGACAGCCTCACGTCTCACGAGGGCAGCTAGAGGCTGGCACCTGTCACGACAATCGCTCCCCTGCTCACGGGCAGGAGCTCCGCCCTGGGAGGGAAGTGGTGCAGGGCCGTGGAGAGGGGCTCGGTCCATTGGCGTTATTAACGAAGTTCTCCAGGCAAGAGTACTGGAGTGGGTAGCCTTTCCCTTCTCCAGCGGATCTTTCCCGACCCAGGGATCGAACCTGGGTCTCCTGCATTGCAGGCAGATTCTTCACTGTCTGAGCCCCCAGGGAAGCCCTGTTAATAAAGCTACTATAGGGTAAAGCGAAAACGTGTATTTGAATAAGTATTCAGGCTTATTCAAGTTAGTTATGGTTTTGACTTATCCAACAGAAATTGGGTCGCTTCCTCTGAAAAGCGGCTCTGCTGAGGTATGAACGCCTGTGCCCTCACATTTACCCACTGTTTGAGCGTCCAGTTGGGTGCTTTCGGGTGAGTCTACAGAGTTCTGCAGGCATCACAACCGTGCAATTTTAGTGCATTTCCGTCACTCCTGAAAAGAGCTCTTTGGCCCATGTTTCCCATTCAACCACAAACCTATAATAGATCTGCTTTTTCTGTCTATCCAAATCTTTTGCTCATTTTTAAAAGACTGGGCTATCTCAGGCATGGCACTGTACGCCTTCTCGATATATCCTGGATACAAAGCTCTGATCGTATCCACCCGGCCTGGAAACAGCTTCTCTTCTGGGGCTCATCAGGCACGTCTGGTTCGGTTTTGTAGCGACGGTGGCATGGTCAGAAGGGTGCGTGCCCCGTGTCCTCCTCCAAGGGGCCCTAAGAGCTTGGGGGTCAGGCTGACAGGTGAGTGTGTGCTGAGCCTGCGCCGAAATGCGACCAACCCGCACCACTCCAGAGTGGCTAGGACAGATGGCTCCAAGGGGAAGGATTAAAAGGGTAACCCTTCGGCATGTCAGAGGTCAGAGCAGCAAAACCTCCCCGGCACCAGGGTCAAGGTGCCAGCCCTCAGCCTCCTGGAGACCTAGGCCGCATTTTGTTGATGTTCAAGTCGCTCAGTCCTGTCCGACTCTTTGCGACCCCATGGACTGCAGCACACTAGGCCTCCCTGTCCATTACTAACTCCCGGAGTCTAACTCAAACTCATGTCCACTGAGTCAGTGATGCCATCCAACCACCTCATTCTCTGTCGTCCCCTTCTCCTCCTGCCCTCAATCTTTCCCAGCATCAGGGCTTTCCCAATGAGTCAGTTCTTCCATCGTCTCTGTAGCAAAACCTGACCTCTACCATTGCATGACCTGCCTGCAGGGGGCAGCTCCCAGCTCCCAGAGTCTGAAGAGCCAGGTGCAGGCAAGGGCAAGGTCCACCCCGGAAAGCAACCCCATACCCAGCGGGTGTTAGCGAGTACCACGCCTCCGGGGGGGTCAGCCGCCTCCCTGGTCCCCGCACCCTCTGGCTCAGGGTCCGGCCACCTTACTCCCCACACCAGCCACCTACTTGAACTCTGCTTAAAGCCGGTGGCAGAGTGGACGATGACATTCAGGAACCCGTAGAGCCCAGGAGATTCGTCATCTGTGCAAGAGACCAGACAGGTGAGCACCCGTCCTCCTGGGAGGGGCAGGCAGGAGGCAGGGCTCTGCTTCAAGGACCCTCACGGGTGGGGGTGGGGGGCACCGCGTGGCTGTCACTGGCTTAGCTGGGGACCAGGCGACAACGTGAGCAGAAACACATCCGCTGTGGCCTCCACTCAGCCTTAGGATGGAGCGCTAAGTTCATAGCGTGGGCAAACCAGGGACGGAGACGAGACGTGACGGGCTCTCAGGACAGGAGAGGGGCGGGGAGCACGTCACGTGGATGAGGCGCAGTGTGCAAAGCACGCTCTTGTGTGCGAGCGCGTGTGCATGAGTGTAACAGTGAACGCAGGTGCGGCACGACCACACGTGGGGGTGGGTGGGGGGACGGAGAGCAGGGCCAGACCGGAGCACAGAGGGTCTGAGGAGCGGCTCGGGACTCGGGACCAACCCTCTGGTCCCCTGGGTCACCCCAACTTGTCCCGTCCACTCCAGGGAGAAACCGACAGGAGCACACACAAGCCCGGGCACGGAGGTCCCTGCCCCGGGACAGCGCCGACAGCAGTAAGGATCGGCGGCCTGGAGGGTGCGGGGTGGGGGCAGCCCACCTTCCTTGTTGATGGTCAGCGGGATGCTGTGGACGGTCTGCAGTTTGACACACGAGTTCGTCAGCATCTGCAGCTCCACGGACGTCAGCGAGAAGCTCTTGAAACCTGAGACAGGGGCACAGGGGCGCCAGCCGGTGAGTCCACCCGGCTCCTTGAAACCCCGGGACCCCCTGGAGTGTTTTTTCCAGCTACCCTCGCAGCAGGCCCTCAGCACACCCCGGAGAGGAGGCCCACAGCGTCCACGTGCTCCCAGGGAGGAGCCGCTAAGGGACAGGGGGTGTGGCCCGGGGAGTGTGGAGGGAATCTTTGCAAGGTGCTCACACAGGGTTGCCTGCCACCTTGGCTTGGCCATATGGCAGTTGTGAGGGGTGACCCGGGGCAGCTTCCTGTGGGGTCTCCCCCGACACCCAGCGCAGCTCTGTCCGCTGCGCCCCCGTCTCTCCCCCAGGTGGGGGAACAGGCCTCACTTCTGAGCAGAGGACAGCCACTGTAAGTAGTCTAGACCCCTGGTTACAACAGGACCCCCGTGATGGGAACATGGGCGGGGTCCCAGGAACCGGCTGTCAGCGCCACCAGGAGCACCCCATCCCCAGAGACGGTGCCCTGGGGGGGACAGGGCAGAGGCGTGTGGAGCCCCCCACCCTCCCGGGATGCGGGGTTCAGCCTGGCTGCCCCTGCAAGAGGCACACGCGGGAACCTCTCAGCAAGAATGGCTTGGGAGTCCCAAGTCACCGGGTCGGGGGGCAGCAGGGAGCAGAGGAGGGAAGCAGGCAGCCACAGCCCCAGGCCCCAGGCAGGCTCTGCCCTCCAGCCCTAAGGCAGCCAGGCAGCATGGGATAGCTGTGAGCTGAGCAGGAAGAGAGACCTGCTAACACACAGGGAAGCGCCCAGAGAGGGGCCCATCCTGGAGCGGGGTGCGGCCCTGTCCCGAAAGCGGTCAAGCACAGGGGAGCAGGGCCAGCAAGGTGTGGCCGCCCAGCCGGGCTCAGCCAAGGGCCCCGCGGCGCCAGTATCTGCTGGGCTGTGTGGCAGGGTGGCGGGCAGGCGAGGAAGGGGTGGGGGAGCGCCAGGGGCAGGCAAGGGTCAGGGCAGGAGACCCACCAGGCAGGGTAGGGGTGGGGGAGTTCAGGGAAGGCCAGGGGAGCAGGGGGGGTTCATGGGGGGAGATCAGACGGCAGGCTGGCGGTGGGCAGTTACGGAGGGCAGGGGATCCTTTCAGGACAGCCCCTCCTCAAGCATCTTCTGTGTCAGGGCTCCAAGGCACACGTCACTTGGATGAGTTCCACGGCCCAGCCCGCTGGGGAAAACGAGCTCAGAGACCGCAGGGCCGACGCCCGAGCCCACTTCTGGAGCCCCCGCCCGGCCCGAGGGCCACTCACACTTCTTCTGCTGCTCCCGGACGCTCTCTCTCCACTCGGCCCGCTCGTAGTCGGAGGAGACCAGGAAGGTGTAACTCTGGGGCCAGGGGGAGAGCACGGCCCAGTCATCGCCACCCTGCTGGCTGGGCGCCCAGCAGACCGGGCTCTGTCCCGGCCATCACGTGGAGCTGGCAGCGAACCCGTTCGGGGCGCCCACAGCCCCGCGCCGCACGCGTCAGAGCCAGGGGGTAGCGGGGTGCACTCGCAGCCCTGCTCCCGCAACCCCTGCCCACCTGGGTCAGGGTGACGCGTCGCAGCACGGGGCCACCGGGTCCCCAGGACGGACGTGCCGGGGGAGGGCTGATGCCCACCAGCCTGGGGGAGACCGGGCTGAGAGACCCCCGCAGAGACCCTGGGCAGGCGCGTGATGCCCAGAGAAGAGCCCTCAGGGTGGAAGGGAAGTGGTCCCTCAGGCCCACGGGCTCCCAGACTGCATCCTTGCACGGAGAGCCTGTGAGCCCCCAACCCTGTGGAGACGCCCCTGGAGTCCCTGCCACTTCCCAGCTGTGGGGGTCCGGCCAGAGCCCCTAAGGGGAGCCCTCGGGCCCGTGTGCCAAGCTGCACAAACCTCTAGAGCCGAAGAGGGACCACAGGCAGCCAGGGGGGTGGGCGTGGCCTGGGGTAGGGGCGTGGCCAGTGGGACCACGGCCGTGGTCTACAGGGTGTGAATGGCGAGTAGGGCTGCGGCCGGCGGGGAGTGGGGCGTGGCCTGTAAGTGGGGCGTGGTCTACAGGGTGTGACCGGCAAGTAGGGCTGTGGCCGGCGCGGGGCGTGGCCAGCAAGCTGTGGGACCACGCCCGTGACTGGCGGGCGGGGGGCGTGGCTTGTGGGCGTGACCGGCCGTCACATGGGCGTGGCCTGTGGGCGGGCGTGGCCTGCGAGGTGCGTAGTCCGCGGCGGGTGGGGGCATGGCCTGTGGGCGTGACCGGTAGTGGGGGCGGGCCGGCATGTGGGCATGACCTGTCACGTGGGCGTGACAGGTAGACGAGGGCGGAGGGGCGCACGCCGGAGGCATATGGGCGTGGTCTGCAGTGGGGGCGTGGCCTGCGTGGCGTGCCCGGCGGTCACTCACCTTCCCGTTGCGGCTGTGCACGCGGAAGGCCATATTCGGGGACATGAGGAGCAGCAGCGACTCCTGCTCCGAGAGCTTCTTCCTCAGCCTCTCGATGGCCTTGCTGCCCTTGTTCGCTCTCTGCGGGGAGAGGGTGCGGCCACGTGTCCAGCCCCGACCCAGCGCTGCGCGCTCCTGCTCTGCCTGCCCACGGGCCTGGACCCTCGGGCCGCAGAGGACAGAAGCCCGTGGACAGAGCCTCGGCCACACCGTCCAGGCCAGGCCCAGGCTGCCAGACGTGCCCACTGCACGCTCCCTGAGGGAGTAAGGCTTCCTCTCACTGACCTCCCTTCTTTCACTTTCCCCAAACTTAGGACAACCTCCAGGGGCCCGTCGTGACCCTGAGGGCCCCGCCCTGCTCCTGGGTCTGCAGATTTTGGCATCGCGTCACCTGGGAGTGAGGGTCCTGTGCAGGGCGAGACGCACCCCCAGGACCTGGTAGGGAAAACCCTCTTCTTTCCTGCCGTGCACCGCCCTCCTGAAGCCTCTGTCCCAGGGGCACGGCCTGGACACGTGCAGCAGTGGATGGGGCTCAACAGCCCTTGGGACACTGCCCCGGCCAGACAAACAGACAACCCAGAGTTTGTGCTGGCCCGGAGCTCCAGGCCTCCCCCATCCCCCGGGGTTTCTGGAGCAGCAGGGAGGGCGGGGCGGGCAGCAAAGGATGCCTGTCCCGCTGCACCCACGGCAGCAGCTGGGGTCCCTGGACGTCAGCCTTCTGGGGACCCACCCCATGTTTGGCCGCCACACAGTACCTACAGACTGACCCTACAGGTTGGGGGCTTGCCTTCACTGTTCCCTCAGAACACTGCTCCTCTCCAGAAACAACCAGGAGTCTGCCGGGTGCAGGTCAGACCCTCCGGAGGGGCCGTGTCCCCCACCTGGGACTCGCTCCCCATTGGGGCAGTTATAACAGGGACAGCAAGGCAAACCCCCCGCCCCCTCCGCCCGAGCCTGGACAGCTCCATGTCTGATGGGATGCCTGGTGCTCCGAGTGCTCTTGGGGTCCCAGCAGGTCCCAGAGACCCACAGTGGGTCAGAGGCCCAGCAGAACTCGCCCGCTGGGAGGTGCTGCTGCCCCCGGAGCTGCAGAGCCAGCCTGGCCCCCCCCCCAGCCCTGCCCGCGCACCTTCTCTCTCTGGATGTCACTCTTAATCTGGGAGATCTTGATCTTCATGGCGTCCAGCTCCTCGTCCAGCACCAGGGGGATGCTGGGCGCGGCCTCCGACTCGTCCACCGTCTGGAAGCTCAGGTCCGTGAGCGGGATATACCACTTGCAGTCGTACTGCTGGGTTTTGCTGGGTGGGGGGGTGGGGGGCACGTTAACAGGCTGCCCACCTTCCTCCCCTTAAGTCACCGTTTTCCAGTCTGGGAGCCCTGAGGTCACAGCCACAACGTCTACCTGACCTTCAAACCCTGCCTGTGGTCCTCGAGACAGGCCAGGATGAGGTCACACGGGGACACTGGCGACCCAGCCCCGGTGGCCCCTGTGCAGGGACGCTGCTCATGTGGGACACAGGCCCCAGGGGTCTGACATGCCTCATCCACTCTTTCCTGACACGGCAGACCACCTAGGCCGCCAAGGACAGGACAGGACTGCAGACGCCCCCAGGGCTGCAAATCCACCCAGTGTCATCGCCCCCCCACCCCCCACCCCGCTCTTGACAGACGGGGAAGCTGAAGCGTTCTTCTGATTAAATCCACTCAGCACGGGGACGGCAGAGTGGCTGAAGAGCCTGGTCTCTTCCTTTGTTGCTGCCCCTGCACCCTGGGCGATCTGATCCCTGAGGGGCCGGGCGGGGTCTGCAGGCCATGGCTGAGAGCCACGCAGAAGCCACCGCGTTCTTGGCCATCAGCTGGTGATGTCTGCCAAGGGCCAGGGCGGGGCAGGCACCATGCATGCCCCACCTGCTGCAGACCCTGCACCCCCGGACCTCTCTCAGTCACGACCTGACAGCCCCCCGAAGTCACAGTCAGGCTCCCCTGTTCCTGATAAGAGTCAATAGCCCAGTCACTCACGCTGACCCAGGATACCTGCTAATGATGACCTCTGACCGTGAGCCTGGCACTGCGTCCAGCTGGAAACAGACTGTAGCTTAACAAGAGGCCCACAGGAGGTGACCTCTGCAAGCTGACTGGCAAGAACACCCAGTCTCCTCCTGTAGAAACCGCCCCGGGTGCCCTGGACCCCGTGCCGGGCCGGGGCGCCACACAGCCACTCACCCCCCGCTCTGCTTCTTGAGCTTGGTGCAGAGCAGCAGGTCAGTGAAGAGGAAGACGTGCCGCAGCTTGCGGGCCCCCTCCACCAGCTCCACCATGAAGCTGTCCTTGAGCAGCTGCCGGTGCTGTGAGCAGGGCGAGACGGGGTGGTCAGGGCAGGGGTCGGGGCTTCTGCCCCCCACCTCCACTTCCCAGTGCCCCCTCTGCCTGCAAACACCTCACACCCCTTGCCCTCTGTCCATTAAAGTCCCCAAGCGCCTGGGGCACACGGCCTGTGGGGGAGGATGCGTGGAGGCCGAAGAGAGCAGCCCGGGGGATGGAGAGCCCGTCTGAGCAAGAGCAGCCCGGGCCTCCCTCCCCAGGACAGCCCTGGAGACCCAGGCGGGAGGCCGGCCAGGAGAAGAGGGGACAATCTCGTGTGGGGGACCACCACCACACCAGCAAGAAGGGCCCGGTGCTGAGGGTGGACAGCCGCCTGGTGAATGGGGAGGGGCCAAGCAGAGAGGACTCCGAGAGGGGGGCAGTCACGCTCAGGGCCAGGCCCGGATCTGCGGGCATCAGAAGGCCGGGCAGGGGTCCCCCAGCTGGGACCCCGCATTCCAGTCCTGCTCAGGTCACGGCCCGCTGATGGACAGAAGCCCACACAGGGGTCACGTGTCTGATGCAGGCCCCGAGCCCTGAGGAGGCCTTGAACAGTGGGCAGACTCGAGGCACCAGCGCCCCGGCAAGCCCTGCGCCTCTGCCCTGGGGGCTTCCCTGAAGCACAAGGGCGGGTCTCCCCAGCTCGGACAGGTCCAGGGTGTATGGCAGTAGGTCGGTCACCAGCCGACAACCAGCAGCCACCACCTCGTCACCTGGACCAAGGCTGTGCCCTGCTGAGGACAGGTGGAGAGGCTGGGGGTGGGTCCTTGTGCCCATTTTACAGACAGGGAGCTCCGCCACCCAACCCCCAGCAGTGCAGAAAGCAAGCAGGGACTCAGGGGTCTGTGCCCGCAGGGAGAGGGACTCTGCCCACCCAGCCTCAGGGAAGGCCCCTCAGAAAGTGCAACGTTCCCCCCAGTCTGCGATGGCCGGGGCTGGCGGGGGTGTGGGGCAGTGCAGAGCATCAGGCCCGCTCATCGCGCAGAACTCCAGCGCTGCCTCACTGCGGCCGCCCCCGGCAGGTCCGGGCTCCCGCACCCTACGTTCTTCTTGGGGAGGCTGTGCTTCTCTGAACCCCCTGCCAACGCTCAGCCAGAGCCCCCCAGAAGCTAGTGCAGCCTGGGCCGGGGCCCCCACGCCCACATCACCATCACGTGCGGGTGGGCTCACGGCAGCCCGCCAGGCCCTGGCACAGAGCACAGATGGTTCACGTGGGCGCTGCCCACGCCGACCACACCGTACGTGCGAGGGTGGGAGGGCTGCCCGCGTGCCAAGGCCACGGCGTGCGGTCACAGCCCTCCACCAGCCTGCGGCGCCGGGGGGTGTGCGAGCGTGGGCACCTGATGGCCGGGTATGTGCTGGGGTGGGGGCAGGTCCCAGGACGCTGAAGTCCTCAAGAGACAAACGGGGCGACGTCCCCTCAGCAGGGACTCGGCAGAAGGTTCTCCAGGCCCGGAGGCAAGACCGGGGGACCTTCTGTGAATTGGAGGGGGGACCGTCTGTGAGTTGGAGGGGGAACCGAACGGGCTGAGCTACGGGCCGTTGCCAGCAGAGGGCGCCCGACCCCCAGCTCAGAGGACGGTCCCCCGGGCCGCAGGGCCCGAAGGCAGAATCGCCCGGGGTCCCGGCCCGACGGAGCCCCCGTGAGCACCCCCTCTCCCCGCCCCGGGCACCACCTGCATCCTCCAGGGCCGCCAGCATCAGTTCCCGCACCCGCCCCTCCCGGCGCCGGCTGGGGGGGGTGGGGCGGTGAGGAGACTCTGAAGGGCAGACTTGGCTGGCAGCCAGGGCCCTCCCCATTCACCCTGGGGGCCGCGACGGGCTGTGTGTGTGCGCCTGAGCAGGCGCGTGCCGCTGTGTGTGTGTCCCCTGGCGTGCCTGCGTGCACACACGTGTCCTCCCTGCCCCGTGTGTCCCCACGTGCCCACGTCCCGGGGCGTGCGGGGCTGGCAAGGAAGGTGCCAAGGCTGCGGACTGGCGCCCCTGCAGGAGACACGGCCTCATCCTCGGGTAACCGCGTCCGCCGGGCCGGCCCTGAGTCCGCACCGCCCTCCTCTCTCTGCAGCGGGGTCGCTGGCTCGGCCGCCTGGTTTCCCCAAGCCTCAGTGTCCTTCGAGCTGGGGACAAAGAGACCTCCCCGGTGGGCTACCGGCCCCTCTCTGCCGAGTCCTCCGGGGGTCGGGTCCCTGGTCCACAGTCTCCCCGCCCTTAAGTCCCCGCGGAGCCTCACGCCTCTGCAGGGGAGACACCATCACCCCCATTTCCACAAAGGGGTTACATCAAGTGTCTCAGAGAAGCGCCTCTTCGCCAAGGGTCTCCCCCAGGCCGGCCAGCTGCCTCCGGCTGCCACCAGGACAACACGGCCCCTCGTCGGCCATGCGGGAGCAGGAGGCAGCCCCCACCGGACCCCCGAGCGCTCGGCACGTGAGCTCCGCTTCCATCCTCCAGAGCGGTGAGAAGCTTCCACCCCTCCAGGCGACGGTGTTTTGTTACAGCCTGGCCCCGGCCCCAGCTGATGAGGACACGCCCCAAAGGGGGGCGCCAGGAGGACAGAGTGACCCCAGGTGGGGCCGAGAGGACGGGAAGGAGGTGCTGGAGGCGAGGACCGGGGTGGGCCCGGCTTGGCTCCGAGCAGGGGCTGCGTTCGGCACGTTCTGGCACCTCGGTGGCCCAGGAGAGGGCTCCACTGAGTCACTGAGAAACCCAGGACAGGCGTCCTTGAGACAGCAAGGGCTGGGGCGGCCTGGGAGGGGGCTCCCTGATCCATCAGTCGCCGACTGATTAGTCCTGTCTGCCCTGGACCGGCCAGGTGTCCGTGCACCTGCCTTCATCCTGGTCTGCTGCTGACGGTTTAGTCGCTCAGCCATTTCCGACTCTTCGTGACCCCATGGACGGTAGGCCCCCAGGCTCCTCTGTCCACGGGATTTCCCAGACAAGGATACTGGACTGGGTGGCCATTTCCTTCTCCAGGGGCTCTTCCCAACCAGGGATGGACCCCGCTTCCCCTGCCTTGGCAGGGAGATCTCCTTGCTGCCAAGGCACCACGGAAGCCTGCGTCCCGGCCTAGCTGCCACCTACGTCCCTTACCGTGCTCCCGGCAGACAGCCCTGAGCAGAGGGCCGCGGCGGGGCAGGCTCACGGCCTTTCAGGGTCACTGGCCCTCCTCCTCACTTTTCACGGCCAAGGCACCCACATGACTCCCCTCAAAGAGCAGACGCCACAGGCCACCAGGACCAGACGTGGGTGGGGTGGGGTGGGGTTGGGGGGCAGGCAGAAGCCCGGCCCCCACGGAGCCCCAGCCTCTCCGTACTCCATCCTGCTCAGGCGCCCCGGGACCCCAGCCATGGTCCCTGGGGAAGGAGGCCTGTGACGAGAGACGCAGGAACGAGGGCCTGGCTGCCGACCGCAGGCGACACCTGACCAAAGGCAGCTGATTCCAGCAATCGGAGGAGCAGGAAGGTTCGTCTCCTCAGGGATGCCCGCTGCAGCGGGAGGCATGGCAGAGACTCGACACGCCCTGAAGCCGCTTCCCGGGAGGGGGGACAGAGCCATGGCAAGGCCGTCCTGATGGAATCAACTCCCGTGTCCGCTGAGGTCGCGTGAACTGGTGACCAGGGAGGCTGGGCACTCAGGCACGACTTCCCCCGGAGGTCAGGAGCTTCGGGCCGAGAGCCGCTTGCCAGCTGCCCTGAGTGCCTGGCGGGTCAAACTGGGCACTGCTGAGCCCCGGGGACTCAAAGAAGCAGGAAGAGGAGGAAGTGGCTCCCGGTGGTGGCGACCCACACGCCCTGTCCCTGCCTGCACCCACCCTGGCGCACGTCCAGCACAGTGTGCTCACGCTGGAAGCCAGCACCCCGACTGGCACACTTCTGCCATCTGGCTGCAAGCTGCCTGGCACGGGCGGGCCCCTCCCGGGAAGGGCTAAGACGGCCAGGGTGGCACCTGGCCCCTCTGCGCCACACCCTCTCCTCCAGGGACAACGGAGGGCAGGAGGGGCGCTCAGTGCGGGGGGGGAGGAGGGGAAGGGGAACCCCCCCGAGGACGTCAACCCCGTTCTCAGCTATGAACACACCATGCCCCTCTCCCTTTCTTCCCCGGGAAGTCCTTAAACCCGCTGTCAACTGTCTTATCGTGAAAGAATAGTCAGGGGGTCACGGAGCAGTCTCCAGGCAGACAAATGCTGACTGCCTTCTGACCCATCTCTGGGACCCTAATCTGGCAGAAGTGTGGGGGGTTCTGGACACAACCCTCGCAGTGAGGCTACCACATCCCTGCAACCCCACCCGGACGCCCCGCCGCCGGCCAGGGTCCCCCCTGGGTCCAGGACCCCCAGGGCCGGGTGTCTCTGTGCTGGGCTGAGCTGTAGGGACACAGTGGGGCCCGGCGTCCCCCGCCGGGGCGGTGGCCGCTGCACTCACCTCTCCCTTCTTCACGGTCATGGACTGCCGGCGGGGCGTGATCTCCTCGTTGATGCTGGACAGGAAGTTCTGCGAGATGCGGAGGGCGTCCTGCAGCAGCGGGTGGTCAGGGTGGCCGGGGGGCGTGTGTTTCAGCAAGTCCTGCGTCGGGGGAAGGGTTGAGTCAGAGCCTCTGGGCCCGTCGGACACGCGAGCCACAGACGCGCTGGGGGGACCTGGGGCCGCCCCTCTGACAGCCCGGGCCACGTGGCAGAGCTCCATGCCTGGGGGAGGTCCCGAGCGGAGCCCACAAGCCAATGCTGTTTGCACGCTGCTGAGAGGGGCTCCATGCTGCGGCTCTGGGGCAAGTTTCTCCTGCAAGGGCCGGGAAACTCTGGTGGGGGCAGCCCCGTGCCCTGCAGGAGGCTGGCAGCAGCGCTGGCCTCTGCCCGCTCGATGCCAGCGGTGCCCCCTCGTGTGGCGGCATCAAGTGAAACCGCCTCTGGACGCGTTTCGTGTCCACCGAGACCACCCGGGTGCGCTGGCCTGTGCGAGGCCAGCAGAAAGCCCCCAACCTTCCCGACTCCTGCTCTCTTAGATCAGAGCCTGGGACTTTCTCTCCACAGGGGATGCTGGTAATTCAAGCTCAAAGTCAACGGCTCCCTGGTCCAGAGCCACAGAACCCTCTCGGCTCCCAAATCTTACGGCAACGAGAGCCTGGGAAGATGAGACAAGTCAGGGAAGACCCCGGTGTGGGAGTCCCAGAGCAGCCTCCCCGCCAGGCCTGAGCTCATCGCTGCCCTGGGGCCGAATGGAGGGCCTCCAGGGCTCCAGCACCAGAGCCTGGCGAACGTGTGCAAAGCGCACGTCTCAGCTCATCTCCCTCCATCCACGAAGTCTCTGTGATGTAAGACATTACTAAACGTGCACTGCATGGGAAACCACGCAGCTCAGAGAAGAATGAGGCAGAGCTGCCTGGGCGCAACCGCCCTGACCCAGCACACAGGGGCAGAGGCCATGCGCGCAACGGTGGGCCCAGCACACAGGGGCAGAGGCCATGCGCGCAACCCCCCTGACACAGCACACAGGGGCAGAGGCCACGCGCACAACGGGAGGCCCAGCACACAGGGGCAAACGCCACGTGGGCAACTGCCCTGATGCAGCACACAAGGGCAGAGGCCACGCGCACAACAGTGGGCCCAGCACACAGGGGCAGAGGCCACGCGCGCAACCACCCTGACACAGCACACAGGGGCAAACGCCACGCGCGCAACAGGCGGCCCAGCACATCTCTGTGAGTGATTAGAATACATCGCGTGTGCTGGCGTTGAAGATCCTCCTGGTGGTGGGTTTGCTGTGGGCAGGGAGCAGGAAAGGAAACGCGCACTCCACGCGCTTCTGCGAGCTGGTCGTACATTTTTAAAAAACGTGCGTGTAAGACTTGCTCTAAAGACCTATGGATAGGGTCGCCGGGCAGTAGGGCAGGGGGCCTTCTTCCCTCTGCTCTTGTTTCTCGGGATTAAGATGACCAGGCTGCCCAGGCGGTGAGTGGTAAAGAGCCCGCCTGCCAACACAGGAGACGTAAGGGACGTGGGTTCGATCCCTGGGTCGGAAGATCCCCTGGAGGAGGGCATGGCAAGCCACTCCAGTATCCTTGCCTGGAGAACCCCATGGACAGAGGAGCCTTGCAGGCTACCGTCCAGAGGGTCGCCAAGAGTTGGACATGACTGAGCACGCACGCACGCACGCACGTATGCACGCACACCGAATGACGGCCACCTAGTAACGTGAGTGACTCCCCGCTGTCCTCAGAAGCAGCCTCGCTGGGCGGGCCCCCTCACGCGCTGCCCATCTGGTGGAGGCTAGGGTCTGACCGCAGCCCAGGCGGGCACCTGGCATCCGTGCCCTGCCCCCTCCCCCATTCTCGAGCCCCTCCCCACCCGTGCCCACTCTGATGAGGCACTGGGGGCCCTGGACCACCCCCCCCCCCAGGAGCCGGGGAAAGGAGAGGTGCCTCACTTCCGCATGCTCAGTACAGGAGTGGGCAGCAAACAGGGCAGGTGAGCAGAGCTGACCGACAGCGGCGTCAGCCCCAGGAGAGCAGAAGCCAAGAGCCCCAGGGCGTGGAGGCCCCGGGCCCCAGAGACTCACGTGCAGGACCAGCGTGCTCCGGGTGACCCGGTCCACGGGCTTGTACAGCAGGGCTGCGGGGAGACAAGCAGGAGCTGAGAGGTCGCACGTGGAGGAGGCCAACCACCCGCCCTTGCTTCAAGGGTGGAGAAGGAGGTGGCCCTCACCCCACATCCCAGGGCACCCCACCTCCCCTCTGCTTGGGGACCGGGGTGGGGGGGAACCCGGCGCCTTGGAAGGCTGGGGACGTCGCTGTGGGCTTTCGGTCCCTGACGTCAGCGCCAGGTCCGGGCTGATCCAGGACCCAAGCCTGCGAGGCTGCCTCGGCAGCAAGCACTCAAAGGCAGGGGTCAGGGAGCCAGGTGGCTCCCTGGGAGGATGGGCCGGCGCGGGTCCCTGCAGGCAGAACAGCCCACCAGTCTCCACGCGGAGCCAGGCCTGGCGCTAAGACACAGCCTCCGGGTGAACCTGTGGGTCAGCTCGTTTGCTTTTTACTATTTATGTATGCAGGCTGTGCCGGGTTTTGGCTGAGGCAGGATCTCTGATCTTTTTTGCGGCGAGCAGCATCTCCAGCTGCCTTCCGGGTGTTTTTGGAGCCCCAGCGGCCGGGCCGTCCCCTCTGCTCCATGGGCGGCACAGCCCACTGCAGGAACAGGTCTCGCTGTGTTCCCGCCGCTGTCGGCGGCGTCTCTGCCCGTGGCCCCCTCGAGCACTGCCAGCTCTGCGGTCACCCCATTTCACAGACACAGGGGAGACCGGCTCCAAGCGGGGTGGAGCTCCGGCCCGGCTCCTACCACACGTGCTCTGCCCAGCCACTTGGGACCTGCCTTCTACCTGGGTCCTCCCATCCTAAACCCGTCGTGTCATCTGGAAGAAGGGACGATACGATCCCCCTGCAAGGTCGCTGGACGACACCGTGGCGCTGGAGAGGCCCGGGGGGCATCCCACGTGATCCCTGGTGGTGGCCACAGGTCCTGCCCGCGTCCCGCCGCGCCCACCACTGCCCGCTCCCCGCTCCCCTCCTCATCACTGGAGGTCTGCAGCAGCAGAGGGCACCCCGGCTGGGTGTCCTGTCCCCTCGCAGCGGCCACCTCCCACCACTCCCCCAGGGGCATGCAGGGGCCTCGGCACCGAGAACTCACTTTCCAGAGAGTTCTTGGTCGTCTGGTCCTTGGCCTCCTTGTTGCTCCTGGCTCGCAGGTTCTGCAGAGGGAAGAGCGCGTTTTCACACGAGGCAAACAGAGCAGCAGTGAGCTCACCCCCAGGAGCCTCGGGCAGAAACCTCGGCCTCCTCTCACACCGCAAACCTCAGGGGTGTGTCTGGGTCACAGCGTGAGGGGCAGGGCCGACTTCAGCAACGGAAAGTCTCTGCTGTGAGATGCCCTGGAGGCTGAACAGCCCATCCTCCTGCTGGGAGGTACCCAGGCATTGCTAGGCATCCCCAGGGGACACAATCGGCCCTGGCCGAGACCTCTGACTCAGACGATCGTGCAAACCCAGACCAAAGGCAGCACCCCTCCCGGGAGCGTGGACCGGCTTCCTTGCCTCAGTTAAACAGCATGCTTGGACGAAGGGGCCAGGGGCAAGGGGGGTTCAGAGCACCCCCCCTCGGGGCAGTCACCAGCAGGCATGCCTCCGTGGACTTTGCGAAAGTCCTTGCCCGGGAAGCAAGCAGAGCTTTTTTAGCAGGTGGGTCATTTTTCAACATAACAGCACTCACAGGAGCTGCCGATTCGGTCCGAGGTACCAAGAGAAAGGGAACGAAAGGGCCGTGTGCCTGATAGCGTCCCTGAAAACCCAGTGCGAGGACTGGGAGCGAGAGAAACCCCAGCTGCAGACTGCGTTCCTAACCTCTCGGGCCGCAGGAAACCTCCGGGACCAGCTGCCCGACAAGCCCTGGTGCCCCTCCGGGGAGTTTAGTTCTCCGAAGGGGCTCCTCCATCGCCTGCCTCAGCAGCTCCCAGAGGGCAGGGGAGGGGGAGTGGGGGGCGGGCGTGAGAGCTCAAATCTGCACAATTCAGGTGCTGCTCTGGTGAGCCGGGGTGGCAGCCCACGCTTGGTGCCTCTGGAAGGCGCGATGCATGTGGGCCCCTTCATCATCTGGGGGCTGGGGGGGGACTGCCTTAAGGAAACTTGTAAGTTTGGTTTAACCCCGCAGCTCCCAAGCCGGCTCCAGACTCCAGAAGCCCCTTTCACTTGACTCCCGTTACCTATTAATCAGGGGCTTCCCTGGTGGCTCAGCCGGTAAATGAAATGCAGGAGGGCTGGGTTTCATCCCTGGGTCTGACCCCTGGCTCGGGAAGATCCCCTGGGAAAGGGAATGGCTGCTCGCCTGAGGAACTTCACGGACAGAGGAGCCTGGCAGACCACAATCAACCCACGGGGGTCACAGAGAGCCCCCCAGGACTGAGTGACTACCATTTTCACTTTGTTTCCCTCGCCACCTGTTTATTGTCCAGGGAGCTTGGGCTCATGGAACCCGGCACACGCAACGCCGGGCTGACTGGACGATGGCAAACGCGGATTGCGCAGGCTGGTCCCGGGAGAGATGAAGGGCCACTGCTCCATGTCCTTGGAGGTGGAGCCGCTGTTCCCACGGCCGAGCTCTGACCCCCACCCCTGAACGCAGCCCCTACACCTGTGGCCTGCTCCGTGTCCTGGTGGCTCTTTTCTCGTCCCGTGTGGTTCTGATTTCTCTGGGCCTGTTTTTTTGCTGTTTGTTAGTGATCTGGCTCAGTTGCAGCACACGGGATCTTCGCTGCGGCATGTGGGGTCTAGCTCCCCGGCCGGGGACTGAACCCTGCATTGGGAGCAGAGTCTCAGCCACTGGACCCCCAAGGAAGTCCCTCTCTGCGTCTTTTTTGAAACAGGGATGGAGAATCCGAGTGGACACCGCCCGACGGTACAAAACTTCACGGCAGCCTGGCCGCTCGCTGCCCCCGAGCACAGTCCTGTTTCCTGTTCCCCGAAATGGGCTCGGATGCCCTCCTGCACGTGGTCGGTGGGACCCCGTGAGCCCCGGGTGGTGTCCCACCGTCGCTTCCTCCCGTTTCTGCAGGAACCTGTCTGGGTGGATGTGGACGTGACCCCGTTTAAGTGCAGCCTGATCTTAAAAGGTTACGACTCTTAATTTGTCAGGGTCACCTGGGGACTCGGCGCCCGCACCCCAGCTGTTGGGGGCATGAGGGCTGCTAGTTTAGTGAGTGAATGAGAGGAACACACCAACGCTCCAGCCCAACCAGGGCGACTGTGGAGGGCAGCGTGGAGCCAGCCTGCGGCCCTGGGCGCGTGCCGCCTGTGACCAGCGGCACCAGGCTGCGGGGAGGGCACCGTGGGCTCTGGCGGACGGGGCGGCACGTGTTAGCATCCTGGGGGCACGTCAGCGCCGGGACCCGCAGGGCCCACCCCCCGACACGCTACGAGAGCACGAACGCTCCGCAGCAAAGCCCGGATGCGGCTGTCGGCACACATACGGTCAGTCTCCCGCAAGAGAGCCGCCTCCCTGTTTCCGGCTTCCGTTTCTCTTTCTAAAGCTGAGTTCTCGGGGCTCCCTTGGGGGCCCACTGTTAAGACTCTGCGCCACCAATGCAGGGAACATGGGTTCCCTGGTCGGGGAACTAAGATCCCACAAGCAGGCAACAGGAAGAAATGAAAAAAAGCAGCTGAGTTCTCACTCAGAGGTCTTCCCATGCAGAATCCTTGCTTGGCGGGGCAGGCAGGTCAGGGCTCTGAGGAAGATGAGCCCTGGGAAGAGGACGGTGTCCCCCCACTGCAGGGAACAGCAGGATGGGCAGGGCAGGGAGGCCCATCTCCTGCCTCCAGGGGCTCTTCCAAGGCCCCTCCTTGTACTGACACTCCAGGGCTCGAGGTTTCAGAGCTGCTGGGCTGGTGCAGCTGGCAGCCTGCAGCGCCCCCGTCATGGGTGGGCAGCCCGCCCCTCGCTGGCTGTAAGCCCCAGAGGAGTGGAGCACGAGGCCCCCGCCTGCTCTCTGCCCGCAAGGTGCAACGTCGGCCTCTGGCTCGGGTGTCGAGACCCCTCTGTTCCTGGGGATCTCGTAGACAAGCGCAAGACAGCATCCGTCCAGGCTGCCCAGACGGACTCCCGAGCCGGGCCCTCGCGGCTGGGAGGGCAGGGAGCGCCCGAGGCTGCTCAGGACAGTGCCCCCCACCCCAGCCAGGGCTGACAGGGCCCACCTGCAGGCATCAGGAAACACAAGTTCACGACCAGACCTCGGTGTGCAGTGTGTGTTCTCAGGGGTCACGGCGTGCCCATAATCGCCCACAGCACTCCCCCCCGGCCCCAGCCAGGGAGGCGGAGGGAGACACCTCTCTGAGCAGCATCACGCGTACCTCAGAGATTTCTGCAAACTGAGCGTTGGCCTGGCAACACTTCTCAGCTGTTTCCACGGCAACTTCATAGTTGTCCACAAAGGCCCGGTACACACCCAGCTGGCTGGCCTGCGGGGAGGAAGGGGGAAAGAGTGGGACAGGGGCCGGGCAGGAGCGGGGCAGGTGGTCTCCGACCTCCCCTAGGCCCAGGTGCAGCAGCCGGTGCGGGGCTGCAGGAACCTCAGCTCCCTGCGCATTCACCGCCACCCACCTGCTTCCCCTGCCCACGCGCTGAGCGCACTTCTGCTTCCAACGCGACATGTGGGGAGGTGACTCACAGCCCCAGGCAGGTAGAGGCTCTCTTCCCGGCAATCTCCTCCTCCCACCCTGCCTGTTTAAACCGGGCCACCGGCAAACGGCTGCAGTCCCAGGGTGTCAGTGAACAAAGATGAGGGTCTCCAGCAGGTGGGCGGGGCGGCCCCTTCTCATCCCAGCTGCAGACGCCTCGCGGGACCCGTCCCCGGCCTGGGGGGCTGCACCGCTGTTGCTGCTGTCCAGTTGCTCAGTCGTGTCCGACTCTTTGTGACCCTGGACTGCAGCCCACCAGGCCTCCCTGTCCATCACCAACTCATGGAGTTTGCCCAAACTCATGTCCATGGAGTCGGTGACGCCATCCAACCATCTCATCCTCTGTCGTCCCCTCTCCTCCCGCCTTCAATCTTTCCCAGCATCAGGGTCTTTTCCAATGAGTCAGCTTTTCTCATCAGGTGGCTAGAGTATTCAATTCAGCTTCAGTATCAGTCCTTCCAATGAATATTCAGGGTTACTTTCCTTTAGGATTGACTGGTTTGATCTCCTTGGATCACAAAGAAGGCGGAGCACCGAAGAACTGATGCTTTCGAACTGTGGTGCTGGAGAAGACTCTTGAGAGTCCCTGGGACTGCCAGGAGGTCCAGCCAGCAAGGAAGGGCTACACAGCTCTGCTACTCTACGACCTCTTCAGACACGTGAGAAATGCGAAGCTTAGCTGCCCACAGAGAAGACAGGCTCCCACTGCCCAGACGTGAGCCCCGTCCAGACCCGCGACCGGGCTCAGGCGTCACTCGGCACACCGGGCAGGCCGGAGGCCTCCACTGCCAGCTGCAAAGCAAGCGGCGTTTGTCCTCCTGCCCCGACACTCAGCTGCGTCAAGACTTCCAAGGTCGGGGCAGGTTTGTCTGCGGCCACCACCATCACCAGGGCCTGGGCCACCTCCAGAGGCAGCAGGGAAAGCCCAGCCCGGGCAGGTGAGGGCAGACCCCGTGACCAGCTGGCTGGGTCTCCTCCACTGCAGCCCGCCGGGAGCCGGAGGCCCAAGACTTCTGCTGATCCTGGCATTTGCTCTGCATCGAACCTAAATTTTATCTCTACGTTTATTTGCATTTGTATCGAATTTTACGTTTCTTCGGATGGCAAGGCCAGATGCCCTCTGCACTGTCTGGCCTTCTGGCCCCGCTCCCTGTGGGGGTTGCACCGAGGGTCTGGGGGCGCCTGAGAAAAAACAGCAGCTGGAGGAGGCCCTGGCCGGCCCTGGCCACAGCGTTCACCCGGACAAGTCGTTGCGTCCGAGACCCCAGGTCGCCTGTCATACGGTGGGACCCAGAGCCCCTTCTCCCCCCACTTCCCCGCTCAGTGAGAGTCTCCCGCCGAAACAAAGGCCCTGCCTCAGGCACTTTCACCACCAATCATTCAGACACAGTACGTGTGGCCGGGAGCAGAGCGCACGGTACATAAGTAAGAAACGCGTAATATGACGGGTGGCTGATGGCAGAGCAGGGGAGAACAGCGGGGCTGCCGTAGGTACCGTGGCTGGGGTGACCTTGAGAAGAGGCAATGGCTCAGCCTAGTCTCGAGGGGATGTTACTACTGAAGTGTGTCCCTTGGAATCCCTAAGTCGAAGCCCTGACCCCGAGCACGTGACTGTAGCTGGAGATGGGCCTAAAGAGGTGATGGGGAGAAAACGACGCCATTACGGGACTTCCCGGGTGGTCCGGTGGTTAAAACTTCACCTTCCAGTGCAGGAGGTTCACCCTCTGATCAGGGAGCCGAGATCCTACATGCCTCGAGGCCAAAAAACCAAAACGTAAAACAAAAGCAATAGTGTATCAAATTCAATAAAGAATGTAAGAATGGCCCACATCAAAAACAATGCTTTAAAATACATGAGGCTGTTCGCATGGGCCTGATCCAATCTGACAAGGGTCTTAAGGCGAAGAAAAGATTAGGACACAGAAACAGCCGGATGACCACGTGAAGACACAGGGAAATAACAGCCACTGACGCATGGAGGAGAGGCCTTGGGAGAAACCAGCCCTGCCAGCGCCTGGATCTCAGACTGCCAGCCTCCAGAAATGGGGGGAGATAGACCTCTGTTGTTTGAGCCGCCTGGGCGGTAGCAAATACACCAACACAGAACCCCTTGTTTGTTACTTTTGCCCGCTCTTTCAAGAGCTCACATCTCCCACGTGGCTTTGGAGAGGTTTCAGCAACTCCTGTACCAATCCGAATCCAGCTGCACGGGTAACGGGACAGATGGAGCTCAGGTGCACCAATCAGGACCCGAGCTGCCCGGGTAACCAGGTGCACCAATCAGAACACGAGCTGCACGGATGACGGGACAGATGGAGACCAGCTGCACCAATCAGAATCCGAGCTGTACGCATACCAGGACAGATGCAGATCAGGTGCACCAATCAGAACCCGAGCTGCACGGATAACGGGACAGATGGAGACCAGGTGCACCAATCAGAACCCGAGCTGCACGGATAACGGGACAGATGGAGACCAGGTGCACCAATCAGAACCCGAGCTAAACGGATAACGGGACAGATGGAGACCAGGTGCACCAATCAGAATCCAAGCTGCATGGGTAACAGGACAGATGGAGACCAGCTGCACCAATCAGAATCTGAGCTGCACGGATAACGGGACAGATGGAGACGAGGTGCCCGCCCCACACCATGTGAGGCACCGACAGGACACAGCATCAGTGCAGCGGTTAAACACAGATCCTGAATCTCTTCCTGAAAAAACATCCGACCCAAACCGGCCTGTACCCTTAAGAAAAATGTCACGGTTGCAGAAGACCAGCACAGGTCAAGGAAACGAGACCTGGTGCCCACATCCTGACTCGGAAGGAGAACGGCCGTAAAGAGCAGGACACCTAACCTGGAAGAGATCCGCAGAAGGAGCGCGTATTGATTAGCAGTGTCACATGAACACGGACCACCTCCAATGGAGCACTGTCCTGTGGGGTGTGGAGGAGCCTGTCCTTAGCAAATACACGATGACACACAGAGATAGAAGGCAGGAGCAGCACTTTACTCTCAAACTATTCACTGTGTGTGTGTGTGTGTGTGTGTGTGTGTGCGCGCGCGCGCGTGTGTGTACAAAAGAGAGAGAGAAAGAGAAAGCAAAAGAGAAAGCAAAATGTTACAAGTGGCACAGCCAGCACACAGACTACTTTGTGCGATCCTTGCAACAATTCAGGAAGTTTGAAATGATTAGTAACCAGAAAGTCTGAGCTAATGAAAATTCAGCCAGAAACAAAGCCCCGATTGGGTGGTGATTAACCCACAGGAAGGGAGTCAAAGCAGTGGCAAGGAGGGGCTTCCTAGCGGCGAGTTGTGGCTCGAGAGTTACCGGGGAGCGGCGGTACCAGGGCTGGGGCAGTGTGGGCTCCTGGGGGTCCCGAGACTCTCCCAGCCGGGGAGCCCGACCCCACTGTGCTAACCTGAAAGCGGTGGGGACGGGGACCCGTCCACCTGTCCGTGGGGATGCCCAGCACCCGGCCCCGGGGGCACACAGGTGAACACGCGGCACGTAGCCCCCCAGCAACCACCTCCCACGGCGGCTGCTCTTGCGTAGGGCCGCGCCTCCCCCATCTGCCTGGTGCAGCACCTCATACATCCAGGACACCAGGGAGACCAGAGCAAACGCTGCAAATCCCGGTGTTTGTCAGACTATTAATTTTTTTAAGTTTCTGGGTGACTTGAGTGTTATTTGGGGAAAAGCGTGGTTGCAGTTTCTGCCCACAACACGGGTCTTCAAATATGGGGGTTTTGAGGATGGGGAGTACCGGTCTCCCAGCTCTCGCCCTGGGAAAGGGGTCCCAGGCCGGGGAATCTGAACCAAAGAGGCATTCCTCCCCTTCCTGGAGCCCCGGGCGGTGGACAGAGGGGATGGCCCACAGGAAAGCCATGCCCAAGCGGAACGCCAGGGTCCAGCATGAGCCGAGGCTGGCCACCTGGGCGTCTGGGCAGCCCAGGAGGGCTGGGGGCTGGCGCTCGGTCTCCGTGTACTCCCAGCACTGAGAAGGGGGCCCAGCGACCTCGGCCACCCGAGCCCAGAAGGCTGGGCTCCCTCTCAGGGAAAGAGCACGCACACAGGAGGCCCGGGCAACCCGGGAGCTGGGATTCCAGGTCCCTGGAGGGGGAACCCCGGTCACGAGGGCCGGCCTGGCACCTGCCTTCGAGGAGTGCTGGGGTAGGACCGGCAGTGCTGGGCCAGCCGCACACAAACCAGCCCTGCCGCCTCCTCCACCCCGTCCACGGGATGTGCCGCATCTCCAGGGCGCCGCGATCACCGTCGAGAGCGATAAATTCGGCTCCAGGTCCTAAAACGGCGGCCACGGGAGCTGGGGCCACACAGGAGGCCTGTCCTCACCACGTCCTCAGTCAGGGACCCGCCCTGGCGACCAGAGGGCTCCTCGTCCCTGATCAACCTTCCCTCCCCAAACTGCCTTTCTCTCGTTCTTTAAAAAATCCTTGACTAATCCTTTAACTCAAGAGAGCTGCAAACATGCAGCAAAGCCCGACGAGCCCCGCTGTTCCCACCTGCGCGGGCGGCTCCCGGCTCCCCATCCCGGTGCGCGAGCCTGGAAGCTCAGTCTTGCTGCCCAGTCAGCCGCCTCTTTGTGGTCCAAAGAGGGCCCCGTCTGGAGCCTGAGCAGAACTCGGGCGGAGCCGGAAAGCACCAGCGATGTACACGGGGCGGGCCGCGGGGAGAAAGCCTGGCTGGGCGTCCTCGCGTGGAGGTCCAGCAGACGGCTGCACAGCGCCCGCTCCCGCGGCCCGCCCTGGGCGTGCGGGGCGGTGAGACGCGCCTGGGCTCCCCCTCCCCACCACACCGCTGGCGGGGGGTGGGCGGCAGGCTCAGGGGCAGGCCTGGCCGCCCGCGCTCCCGCCCGCCACCGCCGCGAGGCCCCGGGCTCCTCACCAGCTTCTGGAAGAGGTCGCCCACGCGCTGCTGGGGGCCCCACTGCTGCACGCGGGGCAGGAGCCCGTCGTAGAAGCCCTTGTGGATCTCGTGGAGCTCAGGCACCTTGAAGAAGATGGTCTCGACCTGCTGGCTCGTCAGCACCGGCTGAGAGGTGGTGGCAGCCGCCTTCAAAGGCTTCATGGGCTGGAGGAGGGCACAGGCAGCGGGTGGGGGGGTGGCAGGGGACGGGGCTCGCCGCGTGCCAGGTGTGCGGCGGTCATGTGAACGCACACGCGCTTTGGTTTTTAAACGTCAGTAGCCACAAAAACGTGAAGCCAGCTCGGCTGGGCACCACGTCTCACGAGTGCGTCCACTGCCCCCCCTGGGGAGGGCCAACCTCCGCAGCGGGGCCATGTCCAGCCCTCCTGCGGGTGTTGGCAGGGATTCCGGGGGCAGGTGGGGGCTGCTCCCAGGCCTCCATGGCAGCGCTGCCCAGACCTGCCCTGCCCACCCGGCACCGCCCCCCCCGGCCCCCCTCACCAGCAGCAGCGCCTCCAAGTGGCTCAGGTAAGTCTCCTCGCTAGCCAGGATGCCAGACAGGACCCATTTTCTCATCTCTGAGCCCTTTTCCAAGTCCAACTCACTCTGCAGGACAAAAGGACAAACGTCAGGCCTAGGGGGGCGGGTGGGGGTGGTGAGGAGAGTCATCGAGGTGGAGGAACCCAGACGACCAGCTTCCCAAGAAGGTTCTGGGTGGGATGAAACTCGGGAGGCCTGAGGGTCCCCCGGCAGGTCAGCCCCTGGTTTCTGGTCCTTGCAAAGTCTGGCCAGTCATCCAGCAAAGCCGGGGGCCACCCTTGGCCTTGACGACGGGCAACGGGCAGTGGGGAGCTGGGCAGGGCGGCAGGCAAAGCCCTCCTTCGCACCTTGAGCCCGTGACGGAGGAGGGAGGAGCCGCTGTCCCGGAGAGGTTGAGCAAGGCAGGGGGGAGGGAGGGGGGAGGAGGGGCATCAGGCCCAGCGCACGGCCACCGCGGCCTCTCCGCCACAACCCCGCCTCGCCCGGCACCTGCCCAGCCAGCCTCAGCACTGCTGCCACGGGACCTTTGGACTGGCCAGGGCTGAGCGGCCCCGCCTCCTCCCCAGTCACAGGGCGAGGCTGGGCCTGACGCCACCTGCCCAAGGGAAACCCCGTCTCCTGGGACCAGGGCCTTTGTCCCTTAAACCTGCTGTTCTGAGCCTGCTTTCTAGACGATGGGACCGACACACCTGTGGGCTACAGCAAGGATCCCCTCCTCCCCACTCTGCAGTCTTTGCCTCGAACACAGAGCTGGCAGGCCCCTGGACGCAGACGGGGGTGGGGGCGGGTAGGGTCCTGGAGGCCAAGACCACACTGTAGCGCTGGGTGTGACGGTGTCATGCCAGGGGTGTGTCCCTGGCGCCCCAGAACGCGACTGTCCTTGGAGATAAGGGTCTTTAAAATCGTAATTAAGACGAGGTCAGTGGGCTGGGTCCTAGTCCAAAACGGCTGGTACACCCTTCTAAGAAGAGATCAGGTGATCAAAAGGCACAAACTTCCAGGAACAAGACAAGCAAGTCCTGGGGATGTACGGAACAGCACGGTGACTGTGCGTTAGCCGCTCGGTTGTGGCCGGCTCTTTGCGACCCCAGGGACTGTAGCCTACCAGGCTCCTCTGCCTGTGGACGTCCCCCTCTGGAGTGGGTTGCCACAGTCAGTACCATATTGTATACGTGAAAGCTGCTGAAAGAATAGATCTTGAGCGTTCTTAGCACACAAAAAACTTATAACCAGGCGTGGTGATGGATGCTGAGTCACAGCTAGCAACCGTTTCACAATATGTCCAACTGCTGTCTCGTACACCTACGATGAACACCGAGTTATAAATCGATGCCTCGAGAAGACGAGGAGGAGGGGGGAGGGCATCAGGGCACGGACGTACCCGGCCGGAAAGACGCAGGGGGTAGATGGGCATCTCTGAGCCGAGGAGAGAGGTGCCGGGAGAAACCAGCCCCCCTGACACCTTCATCTCAGACGTCCCGCCTCCAGAACTGGCAGAAATCAATCTCTCTTGTGTAAGCCACGCGGCCTGTGGTGTTTTATTACAGACGCCTGGGAAACTGACATGGAGCATGATTCCAAAGGCAACGAAACTGCTTCTTCATCAACTTCCGGGCTGAGGTCCTCTGTCTGCTCCCTGACCAGCAATGAGGCAGTCTGGGGTCAGGGCGGCTGTGTCCACGGCCTGCGCCCCACCTGGCTGGGGTTTTCCTCCCTACGCCCAGCCCGTGCTGGCCGGCCCCACTGCGGCCCGAAGGTGGTGCTAGGCAGCTGAGGCCCTGTATCCCTGTGTCCAGAGAAGAGGACACAGCCCTGCCCTTTCCGCCACTGGCTCCCCAGCCTGCAGGTGAGCGGAGACAGCCCTGTCCTTGGGTGTGGAACCGGAGCACTGGCCGTTGGTCACTCAGGGGGATGTGACGGACCAGGCAGGTCCCGGCCTTGGCACCGCTGACATCTGGGGCTGTGGGATTCTCTGCTGGGTGCCAGGCTGGACACCCTGTGCCACACTGGGTGTCAAGCGGCACTTCTGGCCTCTGTTCACTGCACCAGCAGCAAGACCCCTACCCCCGGCTGCGACAGGGCAAACGTCTGTAGATGTCGTCACCCGCCATCCCACGCCAGCGCAGGCCTCCGGGAACTCCCGTCGTTGTTCAGTCGTGTCTGACTCTTTGTGACCCTGTGGACTGCAGCACGCCAGGCCTCCCTGTCTGTCCCCAACTCCCGGAGCTTACTCAAACTCATGTCCATCGTGCCGGTGACGTCATCCAACCATCTCACCCTCTCTCGTCCCCTTCTCCTCTTGCCTTCAATCTTTCCCAGCATCAGGGTCTTTTCCAATGAGTCAGCTCTCCGCATCAGGTGGCCAGAGTATTGGAGCTTCCGCTGCAGCATCGGCCCTTCCCGTGAACACTCAGGGCTGACTTCCTCTCAGATGCGCTGGTTGGATCTCGCTTTTCCGCTGTTGTCACGACTCCACTTGATCATCTGTTCCTGGCCGTGCTGGGTCTTCGCTGCTGTGCGGGGTCTTCCCGAGCTGCCGTGAGCGGGGCTCCGCGTCTCTGGCTGCGCTCAGGCCTCTCACGGCACTGGCTTCTTCTGTTGCCGAGCACAGGCTTCGGGGCCTGCAGCCGTGAGCCAGCAGCTCTGGCTCCTGGGCTCCAGGGCACACGCTCCACACCTGCGGTGCCAGGCTCAGCTGCTTTGAGGCATGAGGGATCTTCGTGGATCAGGGATGAAACCAGCATCCCCAGCATAGACATGCAGACTCTTTACCACTGAAGCACCAGGCAAGCCTGGTTTGATCTTCCTGCTGTCCAAGGGACTCTCAAGAGTCTTCTCCAGCACCACAATTTGAAAGCAGCAATTTTTCAATGCTCAGCCATCTTTAGGATCCAACTCTCACATCTGTACATGACTACTAGAAAAACCATAGCTTGGACTATACAGGCCTTTGTTGGCAATGTCTCTGCTTTTTAATATGCTGTCTAGGTAGCTCACAGCTTCTCGTCTAATTTCATAGCTGCAGTCACCATCTGCAGTGATTTTGGAGCCCAAGAAAATAAAGTGTCTATTTCCACTGTTTCCCCACTGATTTCCCATGAAGTAATGGGACCAGATGCCATGATCTTAGTTTTCTGAATGATGAGTTTTAGGCCAGCTTTTTCACGCTCCTCTTTCACCTCAGCAAGAGGCTCTTTAGTTCCTCTTCACTTTCTGCCAGAGGTGGTGTCATCTACGTATCTGAGGTTATTGACTTTTTTCCCCGATAGTCTTGATTCCAGCTTGTGCTTCATCTAGCCCAGCGTTTCTCATGATGTACTCTGCATAGAAGTTAAATAAGCAGGGTGACAATATACAGCCTTGACGTACTCCTTTTCCTATTTGGAACCAGTCTGTTGTTCCATGTCCAGTTCTAACTGTTGCTTCCTGACCTGCATACAGATTTCTCAGGTAGGTCAGGGTGGTCTGGTATTCCCATCTCTTTCAGAATTTTCCAGTGTGTTGTGATCCACACAGTCAAAGGCTTTAGCGTAGTCCATAAAGTAGAAGTAGATGTTTTTCTGGAATTCCCTCGCTTTTTCTATGATCCAACGGATGCTGGCAATTTGACCTCTGGCTCCTCTGCCTTTCCTAAATCCAGTTTGTACACTGGGAGTTCTCGGTTCACCTACTGTTGAAGCCTGAAGGATTTTGAGCATTATCCTGGTAGCCTGTGAGATGAGCGCCACTGTGTGTTTCCTTAATACCTAGAACAGGACCTCCCAGGGCAGCCCCTCTGTACCCCCAACCCTACTGGCCCTTCCCACCTGCCTGGCCTGGCGGGACGGAGGTACTTTGTGGTGGAGAAATGGCAGATCTGACAGGAAGCACCCAGGGCTGAGTCAAGGGGTGGGGGTGCAGCCATCAGCCAGGCCAGCCCTGCGAGCCCCACTGCCTCAGGCTCCTGCCCTCCTGCCTGGAGCCTTGGCTGCCCAGGTGCAAACTGGAGAAAAGGAGCTCAGTTTCCACTTCCCCCGCATCTGCTTTCTCCATCCTTGGGACTTTTACAGCACATCCTGGCTGCCCACTGGGACCACCCAGAAAGGCTGCCCGGACCACCACTCTACTCTGGGAATCGCTGTGTGTGCATAAGCCAGGTGCACATGTGTGTGTGTCTCCTGTGTACACACGTGTGTGCTCATGGGTATGTGTACACGTATGTGTGCTTGTGTGTATATGCACACAAGCGCACTCCTGTGTATATGCACATGTATGTGTGCTTGTGCACATGTGTGTCTCGTGTACACACGTGTGTGCTCGTGGGTGTGTGTACACGTGTGTGCTTGTGTATGTGCACGTGTGCTCACACACGTGTGTGCTTCTGTGCATTCGTACACGTGTGTACTCCTGTGTATATGCACGTATGTGTGTGCTCGTGCACATGTATGCGTGTCTCGTGTATACACATGTGTGCTTGTGGGTATGTGTACACGTATGTGTGCTTGTGTATATACACGTGTGCGTGAGCACACGTGTGTACTTGTGTGTGTGCGCACGTGTGTACTCCTGTGTATATGCACGTATCTGTGTGCTCGTGCACATGTATGCATGTCTCGTGCATACACGTGCTCGTGGGTATGTGTACACGTATGTGTGTGCTTGTGTATGTACACATGTGCTCAATGTACTTGTGTGTATACGTGCACGTGTGTACTCCTGTGTATACGCATGCATGTGTGTGCTCGTGCCTATGTACACACGTCTGAGCTCGTGTTCATGCATGTATGTGTTCGTGTGTGTGTGTGCACGTATGTGTGTGCTCATGTGTGTTCCTGTCTGTGTCTGTGTCTGTGTATGGGGGATAGCCATCACAGTAGCTTTCAGCCACTCTGGCGAAAGGATACCCACGTCCCACACCACAGCCCCGTCCAGGCCACGCTGAGCAGCGGGAGCCTCTGGGCCAGGGCACCCAGAACCCCAGGTTCTCCACCAAGATCCACAGAATAAACTGACCCGCAAAGAGGGCCCAGAGCTGCTGGCTGGGCCCTGGCGTGGCCACACCTTGAAGGTGCAAGGGTCCCTCCAGGGCACCCTCGTCCATGAGACGAGCAGGTCCCCGGGTCCGGGACTGTCCGGGCAGCTGGCTCCGGGGCCCCCAGCACCATCAGCAGAGACGTGCTGGGGGGTGCCCAGCCGCTCCCTCTTCTCTGAGACCACGGAGGCCACGTCTTGAATGGAGGCACCCCAGAGGAAAGCTGGGAGGAAAGCTGCTCCCAGGGGGCCTGCCCACACCTCCCACCGTGGCCAGAGTGAAGGCTTGTGTGCCCAGGGGGAGCTGCTCTCCAGCCCCACAGCCTAGAGAGCCGGGTGGAACAGGATGGCACCCCGTACAGCTCTCCACTCCCGAGGGCCTGGCTGGGTAAAGGAATGTCTGGGTGGGGCCTAGGGCTCGACTAGAACCTTCTCCTGAGCCTCAGAAGGACTAGGGGCAGCGGACAGGGGCCTGGACGCCGGCCACCCAACCCAGAGGCGAGACGGCGGAGGGGACAGGAGGAGGGGGCAAAGGGCAGGGCGGGACTGCGGTGTTGACACCTGCCCTGCACACGCACAGACTCTGGGAAGGGTGTGTGCAGGCGCCCGGATGCGGAGAGGGCGGGAGGAAGCTGGAGGAAAAGGGAAGAGGCCTCCACTGCCTGGGAGCGAGCGGGGAAGACCCCACAAGCCCCGAGGCTAAGAGAGAAAAGAAACCCCCGGTGTGACAGCAAGGTCGGTGTGGCAGCAAGGTTGGGGAGGGAGGAAGGGAACCAGGGCAGCAGAGGGGAAGCCCGCCAGCCAGCTGCCAGGCCCAGAGCTGCAGCCCCACCCCCACCCGGGGCGATCGCGGCCTGCAGAACAAAGGCCACCCCCTCCCAGGACGGCAGCTGGGGTGACGCCTGGACGCTCATCTGCACCCCCGACCCGCTGGCCGGCGGCCCTGCTCCGGGCCCCCCGGGAGCCCGCTCCTCTCTGCAGCCTCCGAGGGGCTGACGAATGCGTAACCTCACTGTTCCTTGCAGAGACGAGGGATGTGTGTCTGCTGGCCCTCGCCCGGGGCTCGGGTCCCCAGCTGGCATTGCACAGTCATCGTTCCAGGGAAACACAGACACGCCCAGCGGGCCCTCTGAGGATGACCACTGGGAGGGAGGCTCTCACTGACGCTCCGCGCTGGGACAGCCTCCTAAGGTCACAGGACCCACCCTACCGCCCACCTGGCTCCTACCCCAGTGCCCCAGGCAACTCCCTGCGGACCCCTTACTCACCCTGCGGGCATGCGTTCCTGGAACTGGCCTGCACCCCCAGGAGGCGAGCAAACCCCCACATCGCCATGGGGTCCCTGGGAAGGTCCTCCTGACCACCCCACCCTCCCACACCGAAAGGGCCCAGGCTCAGCAGTGGAGGCCAAGCCCCACCAAGGGTGGGACTGAGGGGAACGGGCAGGCACCCCGGCCCTGGTGGCTGGGGGATCAGGCAGCTGGGACCGCAAGACCACAGCGCTTCCTGTGGGCGCCAGGAATCCCCAGCCGCATCGTCCTCAGACCCACAATCAGAGATGAAAGAGGGAAGTGTCCCTGCGTGGCAGACAGGGCCCAGAAAGCCGGCGCTCTCTGCCGGTCTCCGGGGCCCCGAGCTCTGGACCACGAGGCTTCCGGAACAAAACCACCAATGCCTCATCCGGTCCCGTCCCTGTCTCCCCCAGGTGCCTCCTGAAAGCCCCCTGGGCCAGGTGCCCACTTGGGGCTGGAGCCCACAGGCCCGACAAGCAGGTGCAGCCTTCTTGCCGTGTGTAAGGTGAGACGAGTCCAGCGGGTGGGTCCCTCAACTGGGGATAAAAGGTGGGGGCAGAACCCCAAGCCAGCGTGCTGGAGGCCTGAGGGCAGGGGCCCAGGGAGGGCCGGGAGGTCGCGAGCCGGGTGAAGAAAGCCCTCAGGGACCACGGACAGACAGGGAGGACCGCCCCAAGTCCAGGGATCGGCTGTTAGGATGCTCGTCTGCCCCAAGTCACACCCACAACGCAGGGTGAGAGAGACCTCAGGAAGGGCAGGGCAGGGGCTGAACGGCTCAGCTGAGGGGTGGGGAAGCCTTCAGCGCCGTCACTCCGGCTCCCTGAACCTCCGTCTCTTTGTCTATGGAATGCTGGAGCTGGCCGTGTGGGTAACCGCGCCAGGCAGGCGTGCGATCACACAGGCGCCTACCCACTGCCCCCGTTTCAGGGGGAGAAGCCTGCCCGGCAGCGGTGAAAGCCAAAGGGTCAGCAGCTCAACCACGTCTGGACTCTTTTGAGACCCCACGGACCGCAGCCCGCCAGACTCCCCCGTCCATGGGATTCTCCAGGCAAGAATCATGGAGCGCGTGGCCGTCTCCCTTCTCGAGAGGAATCTTCCCGACCCAGGGACTGAACCCGGGTCTCCCGCACTGCAGCCAGATGTTTTTACCGTCTGGGCCGGCAGGGAAGCCAGAAATCACAGCAGCCAAAGGGAAACGGCAGTCCTGAGCAAAGGCGCCGGCCCCACAGGGGGCCACGAGGTGAGGAGATGTGATCCCAGGCACAGGGGAAACCACAGCCCTCGCTCTCATTGCTAAACCCGGGGTGGAGATGCCCAAGACACAGGCTGAGCGGGAGGGAGGTGTCTGTCATCAGGGGCAACACGCGCGCTCAGCCCAGCCGGGCGGGCCCGGGAGGTCAAGAGGGTGCCCAGCCGGGCCCTGACCCGCCTCGGGGACGCCGGCCTGAGGCGCAGGGCCACGAGGACCAGGAGTCAGGCTTCCACGGTTGCTGCCCGCGAGGGAGGGCACCTGGGGTGGTGCCAGCTTCCGCTCGCCACGGACCTCGGGGCCTCAGTTCCATCGAAGAGTGGAGGGGATGGCAGGAGGGTCATTAAAGACGGCGAGGCCCCCGGAGGAAGACCCCGGGGAGCGGGTGAGCCATCTCAGCAGCTCCTTGGGCAAGAGGGGGTTCCAGTGTGCTGGGGGGGGGGGTCCTGGACCCCGACTCGCTGTGCACCCTGCTGGCCAAGACAGAGCCCCGGGACCCCGGGACCCCCGCACCCGCCCTCCATGCCCAGCCCCCGTGCATCCAGATCCGGGACGAGGGCCTCAGGGAGAATGGACCCTCGGTGGGCCCCCCTCCCACCCTCCTGCCCCAACTCACCGCTCTGCTGGGCTCCGCCACGTCCCGGCCGCCCCGGGCCTTGCTGCCAAGGTGGGGTGAGGAGGCGGGCGAGTCGTCGATGTAGGGCAGCCCGTCCTGGGGCCGGCGCGGCTCCTCTGCCCGATCCGAGGCACAACCGAACCCCGGCGGGGTCCCGAACAATGCATCTGCAAGTGTGGAGAAGCAGGCGGCGTCAGAGGCGGGGAGGGGCTGCGGGCTGTCAGCCTGGGGGTTCTGGGGGCGCCCCACCCATCCCCCGTGGGCCTGGAACAGAGGCCTCCTATAGCCTGACCTCACTTCCACAACTGACTCTGCAGGTGGGCGGGGTGGGGCGCCTCCTCCCCGGACAACATGAGGCTGGGCCTTTGATCCTGTGGGGGTAGTGGGGCCTGAAGGGTGGACCCCAAACGCCCGAGTCCTGCTGTCCAGGGACGTCTTTAAGCCCCACCTGGGGGGATCCAACCTGACCCCCCGACCCAGGTGCCAGGCCAGGAAACAGGCTGTGCCCCCTGCCCCCCAGCCGAGGGTCCCCACGAGCAGAGCGTGGCTTATCCTAGAGCAAGCTCTCCCGATTTGGGGGGGGCGGTAACTGGCCACAGAGCTGACACGCTGTTCCTTCAGGCGCCATGCAGTCAGCGCTCCCCCACCCTGCCCCCACGGATCACAGGCCACACGGGCTCCAGAGCCCGCTTCCCAGAGCCGTTCTTACCGAGCGGACTCCCTGGCTGGGCCATCAGCCCGTGAGGGCCTGGCCCGTTCCAGCCTCACATCACGGCCGCCCGTCCACTCCTCCTTCCAAAGGGCGCCCAGGCCTTCCCAGAGGCCATCCCAATGGGGCTCGGTCACGTCACCACGACGCACCCGCAGGCAGCCCGAGGTGCCAGCACAGGCGGCCTCCGGGGCGTTCAGTCCTCGGCTGGCGACACCTTCGGGCACCAAACACTCCCCGTGCTGGCGGCACCCGGACCGCCCTGGCCAGGTGTGCCCAGCGCCTGGCGCTGGCTTTCCGGAAGCTACTAGAGCGGAGGACGGGCCTCACTGCCTTCCACGGGCGCCCGCCGGCCGAAGTCCCCGCTCCCTGCCCCGCCCCCCCATCACCCCACCCCTCCAGCTCTGCTCCCGGAAGGTCACCGTCCTCCAACAGGCGCCCTCAGCCCTGGCTACCCGCCAGCGTCATCCGGGGGCTCAGAAAGCGTAACCCAGGCGGGCCCTGCACGTACTGACCGAGTCGGGGGGTGGCCTGGGCCCGGGTGGCCGTGAAGGACCCCCAGAGGGCTCCAGCCAGGGCAACCGCCCGCCGGCCCGGCGCTGAGGGGCTGGCCACGCCGCTGCGCCTGGGGCCCTGGGGTCTGCACTCGGGGGCCGGTCACCAAGGCCAGGCGGGGCTCTGCCTGTGGGCCCGCGGGAGGGTCCCAGTCCTCGGGGCCGCTTCTGGGGGGAGAGCCGCAGAGGACGCTGAGTGCTGCACGGAGGCACCCTGATACCTCTTAATGCACCATCTGAGGGGCCTCAGGGACCGAGATCACTGCGCTGGGCGGCACCCTCAGGGCCCTTGGGCTTCGGGGTCTCAATTTTTATTTTTTTGGCCGCACATCACAGCGTGTGGGTCTTAGTTCGCCGACCGGGGATGGACCCCACGCCTCCCGCACTGGGAGATGGGAGTCCTAACCATGGGCCTGCCAGGGAAGCCCCTGGACTGTGGGTTCTGCACCGTCCTGAGGGGGCAGCCCGAGGCCACAGTCAAGCGCTGCCTCCTCCTGAGAAGACGCAAAGGCTCAACTCAGCATTCCTGAGGACGTGGGGGCGGGGGGGGCACAGAACTCCGGTCCACACCCCACCCCCCAAACAAGTCTGATCCCGGGTTCCTCTTCTTTTTGGAATCACATTTTTTTTTTTAAAGTAAGGACCTGTCCTCCGGCGGGGGCAGGGGTGGGGGGCGAGGAAGGTTGCAGACTCGAGAGGCTCGGGTTCCACACAGGTGGCGACACAGCTGATACGGTGCCGATCGCGTCTCAGGTTCCCCGACTTGAAACTGGGCCCAGGACCTAGACCACGGACAGAGCCCGCCCGGCGCTGAAACGCCGCTGCCGCCCAGCCCTCCCCGCTGCCTTCAGCAGCTCCACCCTCTGCCCCGGCTTCCCATTAGCGCAGAATGGCCAGCGTCCACACGTCCCAGGAAACCTTCAGCTGTTTGTTTTTTTAAAATAACCATGTTGCAGAAAGTTAACATATTCTTCTTTTCGTGGAAGAACACGACCTGAGCACGTCACCTGATTTCCAGGCCCGTGAGCGCACCGAGCTCACGTCCCAGTCAAGTCAACACCGAATCCCCAGTGAGAACCTCAGGATATCAGGGTCAGGCTTGGGACCCCAGGGCTCACCCCCGGGAACCGCAAGTGCTCACGTGTGTGACCCTCTCGTGCTGGTTCCACACAGCATCCGGGCTAAAGCCCGGCGTAAACCCAAGTCCTCGGTGAGGGGTCGCTGGCCCGTGTCAAGGGGGGCTGGCTGTTGGTGCTGCGGTGGAAGCTTCACCCGGCCAGGCCACTCCGAGAGGCCAGGTCTGCAGCCAGACGCCAGGGGTCACAAGGTGGTGCCCTGGGAACTAAAAACCCAGCCATCTTCCCACCCTGCACACATCTCCCCAAATGGACATCGGTTAAAGGAACCAGTGCCATTAAGCCCTGGTCCTGGCCGGCCGGCCACCCCTCATGTTCTCACCCAAGGGCTCCATCTGCCGCCCAGCCCATCTGGACTCGACACCCCTCATTCTGATGACCGCGCCCCTCCCCAGCCCCTCCCAGGCTGTTCCGATGCAAGTGTGTCACAGGAGGAGAGCCCCCACCCCCCGCCTGCTGCTTCTAAGCGGCACGCGCGGACCTGTCTTCCTCTTGCTCTGCGGCTTCCACACCCGACGTCTCCATCTTGAGCGTAAGGCACGATTTGGGATGAGAAAGGCTGCTGTCTGCCCAGACCCACAGCAGAGCGAGAGGCAGGGCGTGCCCTCCAACCCTCTGCCAGTGACACCCAGGGGGAAAGCCTCTCCAGGCTTGGCCACCTCAGGCAGGACTGGGCACTTCCTATAAAGCTCGACCCGAGGCTGAGGCCAAACCCAGGAAAGCAGTGTGCGTGGCCTTGGTGGGCCTGGGACCCCACAGCTCCTAGAGTCTCTGGGAGATGTTGTTATTGAGTTGCTAAGTTGTGTCCGACTCTTGTGATCCCATGGACTGTAGCCTGCCAGGCTCCTCTGTTCATGGGTTTCCGGACAATAGCTGCAGTGGGTTGTCATTCCCTCTTCCAGGGGGATCTTCCCGACCCAGGGATCGAACCAAACGAACCGGTGTCTCCTGCATTAACAGGCGGATTCTTTACCACTGAACCATATCAGGCAAGAGAGGAGGCTTAGCTGAACAGCTCACAGTGGGGAGGGGAGGAGGTGGGAGGGAGTGGGGCTGAGTCACAGCTCAGGCTGAGTGTAGAAAAGCGTTTACACAGTGAAACCTGAAACCTCCCCTGCAGGCAAGTCAGCCCAGCACTCTGCGCACCTAAAATCCATTCTCTGACGCCTGGAGAAAAGGCAGCCTCCCTCCCCACCCCACGAAAGAGGCAAAGGAGTAAGTCCGGGGGGTGCAAGTTCACGTCCCCTCTTACACCTGAAGGGCAACACTGGTTTAAAAAAAAAAAAAAAAAGTCCTTCAAAACATCAAGCACAGAACACCTGCAGGATCCAGCAACCGCACTTCCGGTGCGACTGGAAGGAATTCAAGGGAGGGTCACGCCCAGGTATCTGCACGCCCACATTCACAGGGGCCAAACGGCAGAAGCACGCGCCTGCCCGCTGAGGGATGACCGACACAGGATTCAAAGCAGAATACAGCTCGGCCTTAGAAAAGAAGGCTGCCCAACGCCGGCAGCGCTGTGGCTGAGCGACCCCGGCCAGCCCGGAAAGGCAGGCGTACCCTCTGACCGCACCGTGTCGCTGTTCTTGTCGCTCAGTCGCGATCTTTGCGACCCCACAACTGCAGCGTCTTTTAATTTCATGGCTGCCGTCCTCGGGGTCACAAAGAGTCGGACACGACTGAGCGACTGAACTGACGGGCTGAACGGCAGCATACCAGGCCTCCCTGTCCTTCGCCATTTCCCACAGCTTGCTCAAACTCATGTCCAATTGAGTCAGTGATGCCATCCAACCATCTCATCCTCTGTCGTCCCCTTCTCCTCCCACCTTCAATCTTCCCCAGTATCAGGGTCTTTTCCAATGAGTCAGCTCTTTGCATCAGGTGGCCAAAGTATTGGAATTTCTGCTTCAGTCCTTCCAATGAACACCCAGGACTGATCTCCTTTAGGATGGACTGGTTGGATCTCCTCACAGTCCAAGGGACTCTCAAGAGTCTCCTCCAACACAACAGTTCAAAAGCATCAGTTCTTCAGTGCTCACTATATGAGGTCCCTAACAGTCAAGCTTGTGTATGCAGAACAAGGAACAGGGGTTACCAGGGCGGCAGGTAGAAGGGAACGGAGCGATACAGTTTATGGGGCAGAGTCTGGTTCAGGAAGAAGAGGACTGCTGGAGCTAGACAGCGGGGACGGCTGCACAGCAATGAGAATGTGCCTCATGCCTCCGTGCTGGGCAGGCACAGGGACTAAACCGGCACACCTACCCATACACACACACGCCGGGGGGTCCCTCCTGCCAGCGCAGGAGACACAAGAGGCCCACGTTTGAGCCCTGGGTGGGGAAGATCCCCTGGAGGAGGAAATGGCAACCCATTCCAGTGTTCTTGCCGTGAAAATTCCATGGACAGAGGAGCCTGCGGGATACATACAGTCCACGGGGTGCAGAGTCGGACTCGTCCGAGCGCACACACAGACACACAGATTCCTAAGGGCCCTGCCGCCACTGGCGACGTCAGGGGCGCAGACGAGGAGGGCCTCATCTCTAGCAGCCCCTCGGCAATCACAGCCACAACAAGCACGGAACAGGGGGCGAAGTCAGTCAGAGAGAGAGAAACAAGTACCGAAGACCGCTGCTTATACATGGAATCTAGAAAAAGAGCACAGACGAAGCTACTGGCAAAGCAGAGACAGCTACAGACGTTTACAGAGCACACCTACCGTTGCCAGGGGGGCGGGGGGGGGGGGGGGGCATGGGCTCCAAGACACAAAACCAGCAAGGCCCTACTCGACAACACAGAGAACCCTACCCGGGAGTCTGTAATGACCTGTATGGGGAGAGAATCTAAAAGAAAAGTGGACCTTTATGTATAACTGATTCACTTCGCTGGATATCAGAAACCTAAGCGTGTAAAGCAACCACGCGACGATAAAAATTAAAAAGAAGCAGAAAATAAGCACAGAATCGAAACAGCCAAGGGGGTGCTGCCTGAGCGGTGGGGAGAGGCCTGGGCGAGGGGCATCGGGGCTCCAGGACGCCCCCAACCTGTGAGCTCCTTCAGCAATAAAGACGATGAAGGGAAGGCTGGGCCTTCTCTGTAGAGCAGATCGGGGCATCACACAGCCCCACGGTCTCCGCTGGGCTTGCATCTCCGCTGCCCACCCACACACCCCCACCTGGGCTGGGTGCGACCCCTGCCAGCCAGGCCCCCGCGGCGCGGGGAGGACCTGATCCATCGCAAACCACACCCGGGAACCGCCCAGGCACGTGCCTGCAGCCCTGAGACGCCCCCGGCCTGAGACAGCCCGGCCACAGCTGCCCGGGAAGCACCAGCCACCCCAGCAACAGCCTTTTAGCCCCAGAGGGGCCCCAGGAACTCCGACATGCCCCTCCCCATTTCCACGTCGAGCGAGACCTCTGAAGCCTCTGCCCGGCCCCCTGGGAAACCCCGCCGCAGGGTTCCCCGGGGACACGTTGCAGAACGGAGCTTGGACCAGTGGCCGTTCGTGTCCCGGGAGGGACGAGCAGGGCGGGGGGGCCTCCTGGGGCCGAGTGCCTGGAGCGCCCGCAGCTCCAGCCTGGGTCGCCTGGCTGCCGCCGGATCCCAGCCCAGGCCCCGCCCTCAGGCCAAGGCGCCCCCGGGGCGAGTCCGCGGGTGGGCGGCCCAAGGTGGGGAGAGCACGGTTAGGCTCGCGGCCTTCCCCGCCCAGAACGCGCCAGGGGCGAGAGTGCGGGGCGCGGCCCGGCTGGCAGCACACGCCCCCGGGGTCGGGAAGACACACAGGCGCGGGGGTGCGCGGAGCTGGGGGGCGGCGGCGCGCTGCCGCCGGGACGAGCTGGTTTACAAAGGTAAACGCACGTGAGACGGCGGCTTCCGCCCGGCGGCTCAGCTCCGAGGACCGCTCCACCGCGCCCCCTCGGGCCTCCGCGCTCCCCGCCCAGCCCCACACCCCGCGGTCCTGGCGGGGCCCGGCCTCGTGCGGGCGGTGCTGGGCTGGGGACTCTCGCCGCGGGAACGCAGTGCTGGCGGTGGGGCGGGGGCCCTGCAGGGTAGGCCCGCTCCCGAGAGGCTCAGAAGGCCGGGGGCTGGGGGGTCAGGTCTCACTGAGGGGCCCACAGTCCCCACGGGACAGCGCTGGCCCTGGACCCACACTCATCCTCTGCTTTGAGCCCTCCGGGGGGGTGCTCAGTGGTCAGGAACCCGCCTGCAGTGCAGGAGACTCGGGTTCCATCCCTGGGTTGGGGAGCTCCCCTGGGGGAGGGAACGGAAACAGTGTTCTTGCCTGGGAAAGCCCACGGGCAGAGGAGCCTGGCGGGCTACAGCTCACGGGGTCGCAGAGAGTCAGACACGGCTCAGCAGCAGCAACAGCCCGTCGCCAGCGCGCGGAGAGCAGATTCCGGGGCCCAGGCTGGCTCCTGTATTTGCGGCAGCGCCTGGAGCAGTCAGGGAATGCCTGTGCTGCTCAGGAAAGTAAGTTTCCCACACAGTGGAAAACTCTCACATCTTGGATGTAACAAGTGGGTATTTTTGCAAAATTCCCGCTGACCTTTGCCCTACACTGCCTCTGGGCCAAGCACAGGGCTGGCCACTCACATCAGCTCCTTGAAACCGCCCCCCCCCCCCCACCTCCATCCCTTTAGGAGGCAGGAACTTCCAGACGCCTGTTTTTCAGACAGGGACAGTGAGTCCCCGAGAGGGAGGAACTGCGTCTGGGTCTGTCTGTGTGAGCTGCCCAATTCAGTCAAGTTACAAACACACTTCAAAGCAAAAGCATTTTTCAAAAGCCAAATTAGTAACCATGTGACTCAGAAATTCTCGTCCTAGGTATGTGTAACTCAGGTGAAAATAGGCGTTCAAACCAAAACTTATTACCAGAATGTTCAAATGTTCTTTCGCAACAGTTCCAGAACAATCGGAAGGTAAAACAACACAGGCATCCAACTGATGAACAGGTCAGGAAGGGCAAGACAGAAGCCTGGGATGCGTGCACTCGCGCGCGCACACACACACACACTACCAAATGCACACACACTCACATACTCTACCAAATGCACACATACACTACCAAATGCACACTCACACTCACACTCACCTCTACCAAACGCACACACACACTCTAACACACACTCACTCTACCAAACGCACACTCACACACACACACTCTACCACATGTAAGACCTACTGTGGAGCACAAGGAACTCGACTCAATACTCTGTGACGAACTGTACGAGCAAACAACCTAAACAAGAGTAAACGGACTTCCCGAGTGGGAAAGAATCCACCTGCCAACGCAGGAGACGAGGGCTTCAGCCCTGATCCAGAAGAGCCCACAGGCCTCAGAGCAGCTAGGCCCGTGGGCCACAGCCGCTGCGGGCTGTGCCCTGCGTGCGACGAGAAGCTGCCGCAAGAAGGCTGCGCGCCAGAGGAGCCCGGCTCGCCCCAATCAGAGAAAAGCTCACGCTCAGCAACGAAGCCCCAGCACCGCCAAAGCAAGGGAGGGATTGGATTATAGAGCAGAACAAACACGCACGTGCTCAGCTGAAGTGACTTTGCAGTACGCCCGGAACTGACACAGCCTTGCAAGTCAACGGCGTGAAAGCGTCAGTCGCTCAGTCGAGTCCGACTCTTTCCGACCCCGTGGACTGGCCAAGCTCCTCCGTCCATGCGATTCTCCAGGCAAGAATTCTGGACTGGGTTGCCATTTCCTTCTGCAGGAGATCTTCCCGACCCAGGGATCAAACCCACATCACAGGCAGATTCTTTACCGTCTGCCATCTTCACTTTAAATCAATTATACTCTAGTCAAAACAGACAAACAAACCCTGACTTACTGATAGACACATGGACATACCAAAGTGGTCTATCCGTAGAAGGGAAGATTACCGGCCTAGGAAGACCACAGCATGGATGAACCTCTCAAACTTTATGGCAGGAAGTGAAGTGAGAGTTGCTCAGTCGTGTCCGACTCTTTGTGACCCCATGCACTATGCATACAGTCCATGGAATTCTCCGGGCCACAATACTGGAGTGGGTAGCCTTTCTCTTCCCCAGAGGACCTTCCCAACCCAGGGATTGAGCCCAGGTCTCCCGCATTGCAGGGGGATTCTTCACCAGCTGAGCCCCAGTGAGGGCAGCCCCCAAACGCCAGGCAGCGGCCTGACCCCATGTACGTGAAACGTCCACAACAGGCCCGACCGCAGAGGCAGCGAGCAGGTGCCCTGGGAGTGTGGGGCTTCCTTTCGGGGTGATGGAACCGGGAAGCGGACAGGGGAGGCGGCTGGCTGCCCAACACTGTGAAGAAACCAAGTGCCCCTGAGCTCTTCACGTGAAAACATTTCCTTTTCTGTTATATGATCTCAGCTCCATCGTACAAAACAGAAAAACTGTTTTTGTCTCTGAAACCGGGAACTTGGGAACATAGTCCAGCTGTTTCCTGACGACCTAGAGCGTCGTTCCGGACAGACGCCAGGACGGCCTGGCACCAGGACCCCAGGCCACCGCGGGCAGAGCCGGGGCCGCACGCTCTGACGCGGCGGGGCGGCTCCTGTTTTGCCTTCTTCCACTGGCAGGCTGGCAGCTGTTCCTTCCTGCAACCACACCACGCGGGTCAACATCCTTTTCCAGAGAGACGGCCCCCCGTCCAGTCGGCCCCCGTAGCTCGGCAGGGGTTCTGTGGGAGGGGGAGGGACAGAGAGGGCACCCCAGGAGCCAGGCCTGCCAGCCCTCAGGCAGCCACCCAGACTGTGATACCCCTAGGCCAGCCTGGCAAGTCCCTGGCGGGCACAGAAGGCCCCAGGCTGGCTGAGGACCGCCCCCAGGCCAGAAAACGCAGTCGAGAGGGGCCTGAGCTTACCCCACCCTCCAGGCAGCCCCAGCTGCCCTGAGCCAGGCTGAGCTCCTGGGGGCAAGGACCCACCCGACAGCCACAACAGCCTGTCCCACCCAGCTGGGTGGAGACCAAATTATCAGGTCAACTTGGCTGGCCTTCCAGCACCAAACAGCCCCGAACAGCACCCAGGACATCATCAGAGGACTTTCCTCTGATTCCGAGGACCCACCCACCTGTGCCTTTGGCTCCCAGATCCCCTGAGGGGTGGGGGGTGGAAGGCCACTGATGCTTCGGGCCCGGACAGAGGCTGCAGGACCAGCTGGGAGCAGCCGCAGCCCTCGGCTGGGCCGTGACCCAGACTCTGCACAGCCTGATTCTGTGACACGGCGCAGTCTGGCTCCAGACAATCAAACTAACATTTACTGAGCAGCCCGTCCCTCGGGCCGGCACAGTGCCGGACACGGGATGGCAGGGGCACCCAGCTGCGGCCCTGAGAGCCGCAGAACCCCAGGAATCGTGTGACGAGGCCACCGACAAAGGGCAGCCGGACCCCTCAGGCGGGCAGCAGAGAAGGAGGTCTCCCCCAGGAAGTAGCCACGGGGTGAGGGGGCAGACGCCAGGTCCCCTGGGAAGGACAGAGGAGGAGGAGGAGGCCAAGTGAAGACGGGCTGAGACTAGGAGGGTGAGGCCACCCGGAGCTGGACGTGGAGAAAGGGCTTTCTCGGCGCCTCCAGAGGGCCTGGCCCTGCCCCGTCTCTGTTCCAGGACTGGAGACGATTCACACCTGTCGTCTGAGCCACAGCCTGCGGTTGTTCTGTCTGGGTGCCCACAGGAGGCTGAGCAGACATGGCCTTTGCCTGGAAGAGGTGCCGCAGAGCCAGCAGAGAGAGGGCTGCCAAGGAGACTGGAGGGCTTTCCAGGGGTGAGGGCCGGGTGGGACAGAGGAACCAGCAGGGACACCCCCACGGAAGGAGGGGTCGGAGCCTCGGGGGACCACGCTCAGGGAGGGTGACGTGCCGGAACACGGCAGGGGGCCGCAGTCCTGCTGGGGGAGCCGGGGGCTGCGGAGGTCGTGAGGGTGGCCCGGGGGCAGGCGGGCGGCACAGGCAGCCCGTCTGGGTGAGGAGCTGGACTGCGGCCGGCAGAGGCTTGTGACGGTCACTCCGGGGGAGCGGGTATAGGGCCCGGCGTCAGGGAGAAGCGACGCGGACAGACGCCAGGAACTGGCCGACAGCTCGGACATGGGAGGAACGGCCGAGAGGACAGCACATCCCCACTGCCGGCGTCTTGGGCCCGGCCACGGGGAACCGGCCACAGGGCGTGGTCTGGGGACAGGGGGCACCACCGATCGGCAGGGCCCCCCTCGGTGGCCTGGGCGCCTGGCCAGGAGCCGCAGCCCTGCCGTGAGGCCCCGCCAGACCCTCGCCTGCAGCAGCCGCCCTGCGCTCGCCTCCTCTTCCTCCACGGCCCCAGAGTGGGGCCTGGCCCTGCCTTTCCCAGGGGCAGAGGCCCTGGCGCCCTGGGCCAGGCCTGGAAGGCCAGTTTCTCTCTCCTGCCCACGTGGTTCAGAGGAAGCCCGCGGCCTGCACGGGCCGCTCAGGCATGGACTGCACAACACAAAGGCGCGGGTGCGGGTCCCTGGGCACCGGCCGCCTCGCACAGTCACTCCGGCACTGGGCACCACCCCCTCCGGGGTCCCCAGGATGCTCCTACCAGGAGGGCTGCCTCCCAGTGGGCATCGGTCCTGCTGACCTGGTTACCTGTCTGCAGGGCTCTACGGAGACTCTGCGGGTGGCAGCTGGCAGCCCACGGGGTGGACGCTGCTCTTCCCGGGCTCAGCTTCACCTCTGGCTCCGGGAGGATCAGGCGTCCCTGACTCTGAGCCACTGTGTGAGCGGCAGGGTGGGCAGAGGCTGCGGGGGGGCCCACCTGCCCACTTGCTGTGGCACTGGGTCCACCCGGGGATGACCCGTTCGCTCCTCGGGGCGGGAGGGGCCCCCTGCCAGAGCAGCCCCTGATGAGCCCAGGACAGTGGGCTGGAGCCCCGTCCTCACTGGTCCTCTGGGCATCCGGGCATGGGGACAGCCTCGGAGACCAGGCATCAGGGGGCCGGCCGGCCTCGCTGCCACCACGGGGAGGGCGTGCCCCTGGCTGCCTCCAGCAGGCCCAAGGTCAGCTCCCCTGAGCCGCGTGTGGAGCAGTGAGGGAAAGCAGCTTGGGGCTGTGCCTTCAGCGGGTCTCGGGCACCCTCTTTCCACGCGCACACAGGGGGACGCGTGACGGCAGAGGCCCTGGACCCAAGGTGGCCTGGGAGCCCAGAGCCACGCACGCGGGCTCCTTGGCGGCTGCTTCTCTGCACCTCCGGGGCCCACTCACTCGGCGGACACCCCCAGCCCACTTCTCTGACCAGGCCGGCAGCCGGCTGGCCACGACCCCTGCCGGGTCAGAGGTCAGACTCCAGGGCCCCGGCTCCCAGGTCCCCTGCCAGGGACTCCGGGGCATGGTCTGAGCACCTCCCCGTCTATGCTGGGGGCTGATGGGGGCTGTCACTCGGGGGGCGTCCCTAGGGGTCTGTGAGGGGCCAGGGCGGCCCAGGGCCCTCGTTCTGAGCCTCTGCGGTCTCCTGCTACAGCCAATCGGAGAGTGGAGGGGGGGAGCCCTGGTCTTGCGGCGTCCAGGCTGTGTGACTGCCAGCCACCCCGTCATCCTGCACCCCAGCTGCCCCCCGCTGACAGCAGCGGGCATCCAGGTCGCATCCACTTTCCCAGGCTCTGCCATCAGGGAGCTTGGGGGCCCGTCGGTAAGGCGGGTGCACCCCAATGGCCTCAGACCCTCCTCGGGCCTTCACGGTTCCCCGCCATGGCCTTGGTTCACGCCGCGGCAGTTCTGACGGCTGCCTCAGAGCCCTCTGGAATCAGGCAAGCAAAACCGAGAGACACAGCCTCCACCTAGGCTGGCCGGCTCCCGGCCCACACCCTGCTCTCCTCCTCTGGGACCCGGAGGCCCCGCTGCAGTGGGGGCCCCTCCCCGGGCGGGGCAGGGTGCGGCATCTCCCAGAAACCCTGCAAACCTCCTCCTCGGGCTCCATGACTCACTGCCTTCAAGCGTCCTGTGTGCTGTGTTCCAGCACAATCTCTTCTTACGTGTGAATCAAGACCCTGGGTCGGGCTTTCTGCTGCCGTGACTGGCGTGAACTTTCCCTTTAGAAAATGTTCTTCCCACAGGACCCAGTCGCTCTTCCACTGAGCGTGCGTGTGCACGTGAAGGCCGCCGACACCATCGTTTTGTCTTGTGGCGTGTCGCCTGTCCATGTGTTCTTGGCAGAGACGAAGCGGTGGCCAAGCTGTGTGACAAGCTCCTCGGTCTATGGTGACGGCAAGGAACAGCCAGGTTATAAAGCTGAGGAGGGGAAGGGGGTGGTGGCCTCTCCTGTTACTGGGGCCAGGTCAGCAAGCTACAGCTCCATCTGGCCCAAGGCTTGCTTTTTTGTTAATAAAGTTTTACTGGAACATGGCTCTCTCTCCAAGACAGACAGCTGCTTTCAATCTGGGATGGTGAGGCTGAGAAGCTGCAACAGACGCCACCTGGCTTGCAGAGCTGAAAAGGTTTAACTGCTGGCTCTTTGCAGAAACAAGCTGTCTGGCCCCCCCCACACCCCGTTCAGGATAAAACGCAGAGGTGCACAGGCCCCAACAGAATGGCTCTACATACAGGATGGGCAGTTTTATCTTTTGAGTTAGCTTTACCATGAAGATGCCAGCGCCCTCATTTCCACCTGAAAGGGGCCAGAAAGAGTGAGTCTGGAGGCCCAGGTCTGGGCAGAAGTGACATTAGACCCGGCCTGGAGACCAGGCGCAGGGCCGGCGGGTGGTGACCTGGAGGCGGCCTTGTATGTGCTTGAGCTACAGGACACTCTGAGCGAGGAGCGGCCTGCTGTGTACACATCTCCCCCTTGAGCTTGGAAAAGTCCCCTCGAGGCCAAAAGCCACGCGGACATGGAGCTGCCTGAACACGCTGAGTGCCTGAAGGGGCGGAGAACAGGGCCCGGCAGAAAGCACCGGAGATGCGGCTTTGGACAGCGTGCGTGCGGACTGGCACTGAAGGTGCCTCTCGCTGCTGGTGCCCGCCCAGCAGAGCAACGGGGGCGGTCTTCAGGCGGAGGCGGGAGGGAGCCGCCAGGGGCGCATCGCCCTGGGGTCCAGCCTTGCAGAGAGGACGGGCCGCGGGCAAGCATGCGAGCTGCCCAGGGGCCAGAAGGCCGGACATCTGGACGCGAGCTTGCTGAGACATGGACGAGCTGTCGGGGCAGCGGGACACGTTCCCACCCAGGGAGGCCCTGCCAGGAAGCTGCTTTCAGCTGCGCCCTCAGTGCCGGGTTGTCGGCTGCCTCGTCTAGACCTCTCCCCCTGGTGATTCAGTGTCTCGCTCTCTCCTGAGACGCCCCCAGATCGATGGCTGGTCAGATCCCAGGAGCACGGAGCCCCTTGAGAACGTCCAAGGTCCTGAGTTATTGCAGGTTTGGTCTCTGGGGTGGTCTTTATTTTAAATGCTCTTATTTTCGGCTGCACTGGGCCTTCACTGCCATACACAGGCTCTCTCTTGGCTGCAGCAAGCGGGGCTTGGGGTTCTGACTGCAGCGGCTTCCCGACGCAGAGCAGGGGCTCGGCACACGCAGGCCTCAGCAGCGGCGGCAAGTGCGCTTGGCGCTGTGGTTCCGGGGCTTAGCCGCTCCGGGCGTGAGGGATCGTCCTGGATCAGGAATCAAGCCCGTCTCCTGCACCGGCAGGTGGACCCTTTACCCCTGCACCAAGGAGGCCCTGGGACAGTTCTTGAACTGAAGGCTCTCTGAGGAGGCGGGACCATCTCACAGGGCCCAAGCGCTGTGCTGAGACCCTTGCTAGGTCAGGTCAGCCCCTGGGTGGCCTTGTCAGCCCCGGGAGTGGGGGGGGGGGGGTGTCCCAGCAGGTCCCGTTGAGAGGAAACCAGACTCTGTCCATCGATGGTAACAAACGTACCACCCACGTGGGGGTGGTGCTGATGTGGTGGGGGGGGGGCTGTGCCTGTGTGGGGGCATATGGGAAACCTCCGGACCTTCTTCTCAAAGTGAAGCTGAAACTATTCTAAGAGAAAGTTTAAAAAACAAAGGCAAAAACAGACACTCCCCACCCCCACCAAAGAAGTCACTGCTGGGACGTCCCTCAGGTCGTGAGGTCCCTACCCCGCCCTCTGGGCCCGTCTGCCTTCCGGACCCCTGGACGGGCCCCCTGCACACGCTCTGCATAAAGCACGCCGTGGCGAGTGGGGAAGGGCAGCGGGCGTTCACACCCCCGCCCGGGAATCTCCCGTGTGTGAAGGTGCTCCCGGTATTGCCTGCTACCCACCCCACACCTTCCGAGCGTGCTGGTGACTCCGCCGCCCCAACTCTCCAGAGGCTTCTCCTGTGGGAGCCCCCAAGCTTGGCCCAGCTGACTGCTGTGGGCCGGCCCTCGGGGAGCCCCAGGGCCCCGACAACTCAGTGTCTGGCTCACGATGCCGGGGAGCACCTCCATGCCACCCTGGGCCATGGCCCCCGCTCAGCCTCGCCTCTGCCCCATTGCAGCCTCCTCTGTGGATTCTGCCGTCCCGGCAGGGCGGCCACAACTGCACGTTAAATTCCTGCCCGCATTTCTGGGGGCGGGGGGGAAGGCTTTGGGCTCCCCAGGCGTGGACATCTTTGCCAACACGCAGATTCCTGGAGCCAGGGGATCCTAGAAGCTGTCCCATGTGCCAGACCCGCCTTCCCGGTCGCCTGGAGAGCCCCATGGCCAGCTGTCACCCACCCCGCACAGCAGGAATCCGGCAGGAACATGCCCTGCGCCCTTCCCTGGATACCAGGGCCACCTGCCCCATCTGGCCGGGCACATGACGGTCCTCGGTGGCACGTGCCCCTCATGGTACAGGGCTCCTGCCTCTCCGCAGTGGGGGCGGTGGGTGGGTGGAGGGAGAGAGGGTCTGGGACCATCGGACGGGGCGGCGGAGGGCGTCAGGCGCTGACAGTTCCCCTCTGCGGGGTTCTCTCGTCTGTCAGCTGGGAGTGACTCGAGGAATCTGTAGGGCTGGGCTGGGCCCCACAGTCAGGGCCTAACAGCCGGCGTGTGGCAGGTGCCTCACAGAGGAGGGGCTTTGCACCGGACTCGATCCTCTCCGTCCCGTCCGCAGAAGGCCGGGCCGTGCGCCCTGGACGGGAGCCAGGTGTGGAGGGGTGTGTGTGTGGGGGGGTCCGTCCCGGGGGGCTAAGCTGACTGTGCCTGCCCCACCCCGCCCGTGGCCACGGGAGCGGGCCTGGAATCCAGCACCCCGCGTCCCTCCCTGGACACCGTGGAGCATGCAGGCTCGCCAGTTACATCCCTGCCTACACCTGCTCCCACGCTTCTGCCCCGTTTCAGAAGGGGAGCGGACACCAGGCTAGAGTGTTGGGAGGAGGGGGCTGGTGGGGGGTGGAAGTCCCAGGAAAGGAAGTCTTTGGGGTCTTCCCCATCCCCCCAGGACGCCCCCAGCCTGTCCAAAGGCCGTTCGTCCCCTGCACACCACCCTGCCTGTCTCCTCCAGCCTCCTCTCCCGGGGACCTGCTCACCACCCACTGGCCCAGACCTCAGCGTGACGTGACCCCCTAGTTCCATGTCGCTCCCCAGCAGCTGGGAGCCGGGGGACACAGCTCAGCCCAGGACGGCATCTGTGGATCCCGCAGGCCCGCGGCAGGCACCTTCTGGATGCCGCTTTGCTAAGCACGGGGACTGCACCTCCTCCTGGGGACTTGTGGCCAGCGGACCGGCTGAGTCCTGTTTCTAGTGATGAGAAGCCTGGGGCCCGGTGAGACACGACCAACAGCCCAGGTCACCCAGCTGGGCGGTGGCGGGGCCTGGCACGTTGAGTTCTGCCCCAAGCCAGACGCTCAGGTGCCACTCAGGTGCCATCCTGCCAGCCGGAGGAGCAGGGCCTTGGGGCAGACGGAGCCTGACCTGGCTGGCGGCTGCCCGTCATCTCTGGGACCCTCTGGCTGGTCAGCAGGCCCACCTGATGGGTCCCAGCCTGTCTCGGCCTCGAGAGGAGACGCCCGACTAGGGGGACACAGCACCGCCGTGCTGCGGGGATGTGGCGAGGTCTGTGCCCGGATGGCACTGGTACCCAGCCCGTCACCTCGTGCGTCCAGGCACCCCCATAGGCCAGGGGTCACGCGTGTGGGTGTGGTGTGTTTCTTCTGATCCAGCCCTGGGTTGGTGCCCGTAAGGCCCGTGTGTCCCACCAGTCGGTGGCTGGAGGGGGGACAGGACTCAGATGTGGGTTCTGGCGTCTGGATGCAGGTTGGGAAGCAGGTGGAAGGCCAGGGGGCTCTTAGGTGCGGAGGGTGGGAGAAAATCCAGTGGAGGGCCTCCTGCCGGGTTGGGGGCGGGGGTGTTGGATCTTTCAGGGAGATGCCTGAAAAGTGCCTCCCCCATCAAGGCTGAGGGGTAGTCCTGCAGGAGCTGACTCCCCGGGACCGAAGGGGGCAGTGGCAAGGGGCTGGCACTCCACCTGGCTTGGAGACATCCCGTGACACTTCGCTGGACGCCAGCCAGCCCAGGTGCCAGCCAGGTTCTAAACCGCACCCACCGAGAAAGGCTGGTCCCATCACACGAGAGCCTCGAGCCACTGTCCGGCTCCACGCGGCTCAGGGCTCAGCCAGCTCCCCGCCAGGACACACCGTGGCTGGGCAGCGAGCAGGCTAGGGGCTGCCATCTGCATTGCACATGCAGCCTCTCTGGGAGGGCCTGCTGTCCTGAGTCCAGCTGCTCAGATCGGGCCGCTCCCCCATCGGACCACCCTGGGGGACGTGCCCTGGTCCCAGCCAGGAGCAGGTACCTCTCGGGCTGGAGTGATGTGAGACCCAGAGACGGCTAGGGCTGACTCTGGAGACGCTTTAGAAAGTCAGTGGTGTGGGAAGGGTCTTTTTGCTGGCAGGGCACTGGGGGACGTGGTCTGGTTCCTTCCTGGAGGAAGTGGCTGGAAAGGGCCTGATACACAGAGGCCTGTGGCGGGCACCAGGCTGCTATATGGGTGGGCGACCTGGATGGTCTCCAACCCCACTCCTGGCCGGGGGTTGGCAGTGCCCAGTCAGGAGGGACAGAGACCTCGGGGTCGGCGACCTGAGGCCCAGGAATCAGGCTTGTCTTCTCCAGGCCTGTCTGCAAGTCCAAGCCCAGATCCCATGGCTTTAAAACAGGACCCCGGGAACTGCGAGCCTGAGGCGTGTGTGATCTGGGTGAGCCGGGCTGGGACTCCACCACGCGGGGCACTTGTGGAAGACGTCCTAGGCGCAGCGCTGGGGTCCGGCACCCCTGGGAGCACCTCCAATTGCCATGTCCTTCTGATTCCTGCGAGAAGGGCCTCCTCCTGGTGGGCCCGGGGCCTCCTGTGGCGTGGGGATCCACGCTGCCCGTGTCCAAGGGCTGAGTCTCTCTGGAGGACTCGCCTTTCCCCAAAGGCGTTCAGAACTGATGCCCCAGACCCCCGTGGGGACCTGCTCTCCAGGCTGGCCTGCAGGTGGGCCCCCCGCCTGAGTCGGGGTCTGGCAGCTGTGCCTGTTGTGGGCATGGCCAGGCGGGTTGCAGAAGCAGGACCAGCGCCCAGCTAGACTGGGGACTGAGCCGCGGGGCCAGGGCAGGCTGGCGCTCGCGATGACAACTGGGATTATCACCAGAGGCGGCAATTCCCATGCTGACAGTTTCAAGTTTCAGGTCGAGACCCGAGGCCAGTCCTCCCGCGGCCTTCAGACGAGATCCTCACAGCTTGTTTCCCACCTGCTTCCTCAGCTGCTTCTGAGACCCCGAGCCCCAGGGGGTGGGGAAGCCCCTCTCGGGTCTGGGACGGTGTGTGTGGGGGAGCCACGCCTTCCTGGTGGGAGGCTCTGAGACCGGGATTGAGCAGGTGGGGTTGCGCATTCGGCTTTCAGGGTGGACCAGAGGGACAGGATCACCAGGCTAGGGTCCCCCCCAGACTCACGGAGGCCTGACGGGTGCCACAGGCCTGCGCCCATATGACCCCAGCCCCCAACACGGGGACCATCCCCCAGAGCAGAGCCTGCCGCCTGGCGTGGACGCGGACAGCGGCACTGAGGGTCCTGGGCAAGCTGGGCGGGGGTGGGGGGGGCAGGGTGTGGATCTCGGGGACACGGAGCCAGAAGCCCTCCTGGGCTGGACCACGTGAACAGTGGAGGCATCTGATAATTAAGAGAAACGATGCCTGCGCTTCTTGACGCCTCTCGCTCCGGCAGGGGAGCCGCCGCGGCCTGCCAGTCACCCCCAGGGCGTGCGTGCGGGCTGTCCCCACTTCACTGGTGGGAATGGGGAGATGGGAAGCCAGCTGGCCGGCCCACGGGGACCCCACCTTGTCTGCTGTCTCTCTCCCGCAAGGATGACTGGAGGAGCCCCTGGGACAGGGGTGTCGGGGGCTGGGAACAGGGCATCGCGCTTCCTGCTCTGAATGTGCGGGTCCAGGTGGGCAAGCTCCTGGGCCTCTCTGGAGTCGGGGGGCACAGAACACTTTCCCGAGTAGAGACAAAACTTCAGCCCTGACTTCTGCTCAGGTGGAATACGCCGCAAATTCTGGTGTCAAATACCAGGTATCAGCGCACCCCCCCACCCCCGAGCCTGGTGGGGAGGGGAGGGCCAGGGAACTGGCAGGGCCTGAAGGTCAGGCTGGAGCTAGGGGCGGGACGGGGGGTGGCCCGTGGGGTCCTGAAGGCCTGGGCGCCCGGGGGCAGAGTGCAGTGAGCCCAGAGTGCAGGGAGCGGGGCAGGCCCCCACGCAACTTGGGAGGAAGCGCCCTGCTTAGAGGGGCCGGGGCCGGGCTCTCCGTCCGGCAGGCTCCAGGTGTCCGGGCCGCACCCGCCCCAGCTGGCGGCCGGCTGGGCTGCGTGGGAACGCCCTTCCTCTCTACAGCTAAGCATCCCACGTGGAGGTGGAGTGCGGTTTCCCGTGTAGTTATTTGCTTAACTTTTAATACTGAAACAATTTCAAACTCACAGGAAAAAATCCGCGAGCAGAGTACAAACAGCCCTGTGTTTAGCACGGCAATGACCTACAAAAGGGAGCCCGGGGGACAGCCAGCCAGATGGCGCTGTCCTCAGACACCAGGCGCCCGCGACGCCCGCCCCTCAGGCAAGCACGCTCGGGGCCCACGCCTGCCTCCCGGGAGTGGCCGGCCAACGCCTCCCACGGCCCAGGCCCCTGTGCGGCCCATCCACCCTCTGCCCAGCTGACACAGCACCACGGAGCCGGAGGGCGGCCATGTGCTTTCTCCCCAGAGTCTAGGCCCCAGCGTGCTGCACCAGCCACGCCTGTTCATCGGAAAGACCGAAGAGTCGGGCCCCCACCCCCGTGAGTCTCAAGCCAGGCGCCCCACGGTTGGCGTGAAAAGAACTCGTATTCTAAACCTATGCCATAAACACGGCAGCAGCGAAACTCTACAGACGACTTGCCCACGTCCTCACCTCAGTGACCATCGCCGAGGTTCGTTTCCCCAAGATCCCAGAAGTTCCTCCCCTGTGACCACGTCACGAAAACCCCAGAGAAGGCAGTACCAATGGGACACCAGGAGTCACACCCGCCCGGGCCCACAGCCCCTGCCAGCGGGGAGCTGCCTGCCGCTGCCGTCCAAACACAAGCACCCAGTTCTAGTTCTCCGCCGCCCTGGGGCCTGCGGCCGACGCGGCGGCGGAGACGGACTGCGAGCTCCACGGCCCGGACCTCGAGAGGCCTCACAGCCTCAGCCTGTATCCGCGGACCCCAGCCTCCTGCCGTGTGCGGGCACCCAGGCTGGACCGCGGAACGAGGGGCTGACCACAGCGACCGAGAGGTCCCCACCAGGTGACGGCCGACAGAAGAATTGCCCACCAACACGGATTCAGAAGAGAGAAACCGCTCAGCGTGGGGACGGTTTGTTACACAGCAAAAGACGACAGATACAAACCCTGAGACGTTCGGCTCTACGCGTCTCTCCTCCTTACCTAGGAGCTTGGACCCCACGTCTGCAGAATCTTCGCTGTCGCCACGAGCTGATTATATCGCAGTCCAGCCAGCTCATGTAACCCCTTTCCTACTAGGGGACTAGGTTAGTTTCTTTCCAGCTTTCCACTGTTATGGATACAATGAATCAGCTCATATAATAATACCAAGAGGAAAAGGGAAAAAAAAAGTCTTATTTCCTTAGGAAAATCTAGGGTGGGATTCCTGGGTCTGAGTTTATAAACACTGCTAATGACTCCTGAACAATGTGGACGCTGAGAACCTAAGAGAAAGGGGCTGGGAGTCAACTAGGCTCTGCAGAAACCAGGCATCCGCGTTCTGAAGCCAGGCCAGGTCGGCCAGACTTCCTGAAGCGGGCAAAACTCAATGGACTCTGGTTAGTCTAGAAAAGCAGCCAGGTTTCCAGGAAAGGGCAGACGCCCGGAGACTCAGTCTCTGCCTGCTTTCCAGACTCCTGGTCCCTCAGTCCCCTCGCACATCCCTGTTGGCCGGCTCCCACCCCGATTCCCAACCTGCTGACTGAGGGGCAGGACCCCAGTCCACTCCAGGGCCAGGTTCAGCGCTTGCCGGCGCTGGTGGCAGGAGGGCACCGACCCACCCTGCTCCCCTCAGGAAGCAGAGTATCAAAAACACACAGGCGCGGGAGTGCCGGCCCACCTCGACGCTGGCTTCATCGCTGACTTGCCCAGGTGGCTCACCCAGAAAACCACCCCACCACCTCCCGGAGACCTGATCGGAGGTTCACCACGTCCAGGAGTGCCTGGCTCAAGTTTTCTTGGCAGGCAGAGAAGGTGGCTGGCGATAACCACGGGATGCGCCACCAGAAACACGCCTTTCCAAAGACCCCTGCCTCTTATCAGCCCCCTGCTCCACCCCCAGAGGGCTGTGCCCAGCCCCATCTCTCATCCACAGCCGCTGCGTGGTGCTGGGCACTCCCGCAGGGGGACCAGGTCGCAAGGGCTCAAGCAGAAACGCGTTCCAGCCACGCTCACAGCAGCCAAAGCAGGAAACAAGCCCCTGATGGACGCACGGGTAAGCAGAACGCGGCCTCTCCACACGTCCTTCAGTCCTAAGAAGGAAGGACGTTCTGACGCCTGCCACGGTGTGGACTAACCCTGAAGCCACGACGCTGAGCGAAAGAAGCCGGACACGAAAGGACAAATGCGGCAGGGTCTGTGAGGCACCTGGGGCGCTCAGACCCAGAGACACAAAGTGGAAGCGGGGGCGCCGGCGCTGTCAGCATTGCTTGGGGACAGAGTTTAGGAGGCAGGCGGGACGTTCTGGAGTCAGGGCAATGTGAATGTACACGCTGCTAAGCTGCCACCCAATTCCTCGTCATAACTTTAATTAAAAAAAAAAGTTTCATGACAACTGGAAACCTTGCCTTTAATCCCTCACGCATGCAGGTTCGGACCCCTCTACACACGCAGACCCAGGTTCCGAGCCAGCGCGCCCCCTCACCCCACCCCGCGCCTGCTGACAAAGAGCTGGGCGTTCTAGGAGGCAGGTCTGTGTCTCGGCCCTGAGGAGGAAGCTGTACCAGGCTCCCTGCCTGGCTGACTTCTCCCTGGAGAAGACGCAGGAGCCCGATCTCCAGGGATGGCCGCCCCCGGCCCATCCCCAGGACAGCACACACCTGGGTCTTCGGTGCTGGTGGTAGGCGGCCGGACTGGGGCGGGCGGGAGGCTGGGCGGGGGCAGGGCCCTGCGACCCTCTTCAGCTGTTTCGTGTACTGAGGCGTCAAGTAAAATGTCATTTGGAAAGAAGGGCTGTGCTCCTAGAACAAAGCTGGCCGTCTGCGGGCCCTGCCCGGTGGTCTGGCGGTTAGGACTTCGCCTTCCCACGCCGGGGGGCAGGAGGGTCCGGTGCAGGCTCAATGCCTGGTCCCAGAGGTAGGATCCCACACCGCTCTCGGCCAAAATGCCAAAACATGAAACAGAAGCAATATCGTAACAAGTTCAATGAAAGGCTTTAAAGATGGTCTCTCTGAAAACACACCCCAACCCTGAACTATCCGATAGAAAAAAAACCACTGCTTGGAAACAGGACTCTAGGCGTTTCCGACTCTGATGGGAGACAGCGGCTTCTCAGCTTCCGCCGTGGCCCCCATAAAACAAACAGGCCCACAAGACCAGCCGGCCAACGAGGCAGCCGATGTCCTCCCCGCCATCCATCCTGACTGTGACGCGCCCCGCCAGAAGAGCCGGGCTTCCGAGGCGCCAGGCGTACGTGCCGGCAGGCAGGCCGCGAGCGCGTCTACCCCAGCGCCGCCTCCCCGGAGCTCCACGCCAGCCCCCGAGCACAGGGCCCGCTCACCCTCCCAGTTCACACACGGGAGACCCTCCTCCTCAGATTCGCAGGCAGAGGTCTCCTGCCCCTTTAAACAGGATTGCAGGGGGCATCTCTCGTTCCTCCCTGACTTGACGGGCTAACTGGCGCGCCCAGTCACTCCCTCTGTGGCCGTCACTCCCTCTCTGTGGCCGCCACCGCCGAGCGGGTGCGGGGTGAACACAGTGAGTGGTGACGGGCGTCCCGGCTCTGCGTCTCTCCAGGAGGGGGGCTCTCCACACCCCTCAGCCCGGGGCCACATGGGCCGGTGCACCGCCCCTGGGACGCCCAGGCCCCACCCGGGCAACAGGCAGATGAGCCCACGCGTGAGAGGGTCCCATGGGGGACCCCATCCTGCCCAGGATGCCACTCCCCGCAAGAGAGCACCCTGCCTCCTCGTGCCTCCCGGCAACGGAGAGAAGCCTCTGCCCTCACGTCATCGCCGAGTCCCTCTGCGGACGCGACACTGATTTAGGACCCGAGGATCCGTCCCGCAGTCTGGGTAAAGCTCGGTGCAGAGCGGCCAGCCTGCAGCTGCTCCGGCCGGAGAGCAGGGGCCTCCACTTTGCTCTTCAAAGGAGGGGATCAGCCAAGACAAGGAGCCATAATCACCCCCTCGTCCGTCAGAATCGGAGCCTGTGGGGGTTGGCGGGGGGCGGGGCACGCGCGCACGTCTACACTGCCACCTTGGCCCTGGAAGCCCCTACCCTCCCAGAGGAAGAACAGAGGCCCCGCCGGAGAGAGCGGCCTTGGGGGACTCACCCAGCCCGGCAGCCTGGGACACCCACGGCCACAGCCCCGGCCGGCTTCTGGAAGCCGGACCCCGGACAGCGGGCGTCCCGACAAGCGACAAACGCCACAGCGGCTCCCAGACACACGGGTCAGCCGTCCAGGCCGAGGGCCACGGGCGGCAGCGGGATCCGTCTTCAGCCTGCCCGGCCGAGCGTCTGCCAAGCCTGACCACGGTCGGCCCCCAGCCCGGCCCAGGCTCCGCTGGGGACTTTCCTCCTGGGGCTGGCTATTCCAGCAGCCCCAGTGACAAAGGGGCCCGGCGGCCGGACTCACGGGGGGCAGGGGCACTGCAGGGCCCGGGCCCCTTGTGGAGGCCACAGGGTCCAGCCTCTCACACGCCTGCCCCCCGCCACCTTGGGGGACAGGCCAGCAGGGGGCCCCGTCATGGAGGATAGGGGCCAGGAAAGGGGCTTGCTGCCTGGTCCCCGGTGGGGAGCGGCCCCCAAACCAGGGAGCAGGGCCCCGGCTCGGGGAGGAGCTGGGGACACGCGACAAGGAGCAGCTCCTCACCCTCACCCCTGGCCAGGAAGTGGGGCCACGTCCACCCGGAGCCACAGAACCGCAGGCCTCACTCGTGCGAAAGGTCCAGAAAAGGCCAGTCCACACAGAGAGAGCACACAGACAAGCTGTGCCCGGGCTGAGGGTGGGGCGGGGGTCGGGGGGATCACTGGGGGCTGCGGGGACGAGGTTGTGGGGTGAGAGCACACTGGACGCCAGTCCCCTCAGTCGGTGGACCTAGAAAGGCCACAGAAGTGCAACGTGGGGACCGTGTGGGACGCAAGGGTCTCGGGAGAGCGGGCAGAGCAGAAGGGCAGGGGAGACGACCGCGTCCCCTGCCCGGGACGGGATGAGACGAATTGGTTGGAAACCAAAGAGGCGAAAACAAACATACGCTAACTATGCGTGGAGAGAAGGTTAAGGTAACTTGACTGCAGTGACCTCTACACGATATATACCTGTTACCAAACCGTTAACACTGCAGCTAAAAATGAACAGTGTTAAATGTCAACCGCGTTGCTGTTTAGTCACCAAGTCACGTCAGACTCCTGCCGCCTCACAGACTGCAGCCTGCCAGGCTCCTCTGTCCACGGGGATTCCCCAGGCAAGAAGACGCGAGTGGGTAGCCGTGCCCTTCTCCAGGGGATCGCCCCAAGCCAGGGATCGAACCCAGGTCTCCTGCGTTGCAGGCGGATTCTTTACCAGCTGAGCCACCAGGGGAGGCCCTAAATGGAAATTACGCTGCAACAGAAACGAGTGAGGGGCACACTCCACAGGGTCGTTGAGAGCCGAACACGACTTAGCAGCTGAGCCACCAGCAAAAATGAATAAACAAAGGGTTCCACCTACAAGAGGTCCCTGGAGGAGTCAGAAGCAGACCCTGGAAGGGGCTGGGCCGAGTCACGGGGTGGCGGGCGCTGGTGTTCAGTGAGGCCAGAGCTTCCATGCGGGAAGATGCAAAGTTCTGGAGGCGGACGGCGGAGTCGACGGCTCAACACGGAATGCCCGATGCCCCCGCGTCACACGCTCAGAAATCTAAAGATGGTCAATTTCAGGTAGCGCGCATGTCACCACAGCTAAACAGACAAGCCCCATGACTCTCCCACGGTCCTAAGCGGCCACGCACCCTGGGGCAGGTGGGGTGCTGACATCGCAGCCCGGGCTTCACGCAGCCACAGACCCGCACACCACGCGGACACACGCCGCACGGACTTGGCCCCGGCAGGGAAGGGGCCTGGAGAGCAAGGGCTGCTGTCTCTGCCCTTGTCTGTCTCTGCCCCGTCTCTGCTGTCTCTGTCACGGACCTGTGGACAGCCGCTCCACCAGGGCCCGGAAGAACCAAGGAAAGTACCGAAGTCCACCCAGGCCGACGTGCGGCGTGTCTGTCCTGCAGGCGGGACACCACCCCATCCAGACAGCTGCTTGCCAACAGGGGTCCTTGAGTCAAGAAGCCGGAGCAAAGGTCAGCGCCAGGAGGCCACCTGCTCAGGCCGAGCCAGGCCGGCAGCCACCCAGCAGGGAGGAGTTCTGTGCGGAAGGGGCCCCGGAACCCACAGTGGCCCATCCTCCATTCAGGCATCGCCGGGGCTTTCTCTGGCTGGGGACGGGGGGCACACCAGACCTCCCCGCCTTGTCACCAAAGCCCCGCTCCAGCTGTCCCGAGCCCCACTGCAGAGAGCCAGGCCGCCCCACTCCACCTGGAACATCCTCAACCTCCACAGTGGTCTGACACGCTCCTCCTCCGTGGGGTCCATTCAAGACCCAGCCAGGGGGGCCGTCCTCCTCTATGCGAGCTTCCCTGAGCTAACCTGGTGCCCCTGTGGGCTCCCTGGGGTCAAGGACTGTGTCGAGGCCTAAGCACAGAGCTTGGACTCCAGCAGCGTTACATAATCCTCAGATGAACAGATAGCCAGGTGGCTGAATCACGAAGGGATGGAGGGACGGAGGGTGGATAGAGGGATGAACAGACGGTGCATGGATGGGTGGATGGCGGACGGCATGGCTCGAGTGCAGCTCGGCTTTCCCAGAACCTCTGCTACCAAGGAACAGATGAGCGAGACTTGACTCACACATTTTTGGAGCTTGAGAAAGATTCAGGATTCCAACATCCTGCTCTCTCAAGGTGAAGGGATTCTCTCATAACTGTGATCGATCAGTGACTATTTTCCTAACTTTTTATTAGGGGAAATTTCAAGCACACACAAAATTGTCAGCACAGAATCACATTCCGGTCGCCCCACTTCAACCGCTGTGAACCCAGAGGCAGCCTGGCTCCAGGGGAGAGAAGCAGGAAGATGCGGGGGGTGGGGGAGACAGGAGCTGCTGGCGACCACTCCCCACCCCTGTGACACTCTGGGGGGTGCAGGCCTCCCAGGGACAGGAAGACCAACCCTACCTGCCTCACGGGTTCTGTGAGGAAAGCTCACAAGGGCTCCTGAGCACGGAGCAGGGACACCCGCACGCAGCACCGTCGTCTTATTTGGCATCGGCGGCCAGGACCTGGACACACCGCAGTGGGAGACGGCCCGCCAGCAAGGGGGCCTCTCGCCCTCTCTTTCCGCCCCGAGCTTGTCACACCTCGCTGCCCGACTCCCAGAGGTGGCCTTGGGGCACGCACCTTCTCCGACCTGGCCTACA